>NC_056066.1:54238456-54541487 GCF_016772045.2 Ovis aries | reverse complement strand
TCCTCTGGGTGAGAGACCCTCAGTCCTGGTGGCTCACCTCTGGTGGCAGATACCACAGGCCACCATTGCTCTGTGGCACTACCTGTCACCCAGTGGGAGTCAGACCCACAGCTCATAGCCAGGTCAGCAGTGATGCCACCAGCCCAGACCCTTGCCATCATCACCTCCAGGCCAGGGGGAGGCAGCCCCTCTGGTCCCTCCTTGTCCTCAGTCCAAGGAGCCCTGGGGTCCCCTGGGTTTGCGTCTGTACATGCCCAGAACCTCACTTTCCCTCCTTCGCAGAGCCTGCCTTGGCCCAGGCCACCACCAACTGGCATAGTGCTCCACCTCCCCTAGGAGGGCCTCTTCACAAACCCTGGAAACCTCTGCCCAAAGACCTCTTGGCCTCGCCCGAGGCCACACGCAGCTCCCTCCCCCTGCTCCTCACTGAAGGAGGTGTGTGGTCTCACTTGCATTTCAGAGACCGGAGTGTTTGCATCAGCAGTCCCCAAACTAGAAACCCTCCAGTGCCTGCTGGTAGTGTCCAGCGGTGGCAGGAGAGATGACAGTCCGGGGCTGCTCAGGTTTGGTTCCGAGACTGCAGAGCAGGGCCAGGCCGGGGAAGCCAGCACACTGCAGGATTCCTGCACAGGAGGCGCAGCAGAGGCGCAGCTGCTCTGGGCTCCCCGAAGCTGGGTGGTGGGCGCCCTGGCAGTGGGGTCACCAACTGAGGGGGCAGGCCCCGTGACCCCAAGAGAAACCAGGCCAGGGCAAGCACTGTCCTGGAGCTTTCCAAGGGGACTTGACAGGGAGGCTGGCTCTCAGCTGGGTCCTCAAACCCCAGGCCCAGCAAGAGGACAGAGAACGGTCCTGCGTCTCATGGTGGCCGCCAGAGCCCACAGGCAGGGATGTGCTAGACGGACGGAGTGACAGGAAGGTGGGCCTCTGCGACACTCCCAAGAGATGGCCAGGGAAGGGGGGGGGGTCCCTGCTTACTGGCTCTGTGTTGGGTGGGTGAGGGCTCTGGGAATGAGAGGAGCTTGGTGGGGCCTCTTCCTTGAGGCTGGGAGCCAGAGGAATGTCCTGGCAGGTTAGGGGACAAGATGCTGAATTGCAGAGGGTAGGGGAGACCAGGGCTGTAGGGTGTACATGGTAATCCAGCCTCACTTCCTGAGCCCATCTAACCCTGACCACATTGCAAGGAGCCCACTTTCCAGATAGGGGAGCTGAGGCCCAAAGACATCAAGTCATGCTCCCTGGCTACCCAGTGGGAAACGGGAGTCGGGGCTTGAATTCTCCCTGGGGCTGAGGATGTGTCCTTGCCCGCTGTGGACCAGGGATGCGCTCCAGGTGGCCCTGCTCTGCTGGCTCTCTCATCTTCATCTGATGGTGGGAGACGGGACTGTGGGAGGAGCTCTCCTCAGCGCAGGCTCCCTGCAGGGGGAGGTGGGCCAGCTGGGGAGGGCCAAGCCACTGTGCCTGAAATTCCACCCAGACCTGCCTGACAGGCCGTTCTTCCCCATCAGCGTCTACCATGGGCCGTGGGCTGGGCCAACGCCCGTGAAGGAGCCGCCCCTGGGAACCTGCAGCGCCCCAGGCCCAGGAGAGGCTCTGGGGATGGGTGCAGGTCCAAGTGAGAGGTCAACATTGTTCCTAAAGACAACACTGTGGTGTGGAGTCAGGTGGGTAAAGGCCCAGATACCCACCTCTGTCTGGGTACCCCAGGCTCCTCTCTATTCCAAACCGCCCAAAGGCCCCACCTGGCTGCCCCTCTGGGATCTCTGATGGGCAGGGGGCAGCATGGACAAGACACGGAGCTGGGCAGGGGCAGCACAGCTGGAGGGTGTATTCTGCTGGAAGCCCCACATCTCCCAGGGATGACCAGGACTGTCCAGCCGCTGGTGACAGTGCCACGGGGGTGGTGCGGCTCCTCTGGGCGGGCAGGCGACAGAGAGTGTTTGGCCAAGGAGAAGAGGCCAGTCAGTCTCCTGGGGCAGCCCATGACCCAGCCCCCACCCTCAGAGTGCAGGGGGGCGGGGCGGGTCCAAGGAAGCAGCGGGAGGATGAGGAGGTGGGTCCCCAGCTGATAGGAATTTGGTGGTTGTGGGTAGGAAGAACCTCAGCTGTAAAAGTGCATGTGGGGGCTTCCCTGGTAGCTCAGTGCATAAGAATCCGCCTGCCAGTGTAGGAGACACAAGTTCGAGCCCTGGTCTGGGAAGATCCCACATGCCGTGGAGCAACTAAGCCACACTACTGAGTCTGTGCTCTAGAGCCTGGGAGCCGCAACTACTGAAGCCCGCCTGCCTACAGCCTGTGCTCCTCAACAAGAAAAGCCACTGCAATGGAAAGCTTGTGCATCACAACTGGAGAGTAGCCCCATTTGCCAAAACTAGAGAAAAGCCTGTGCAGCAACAAAGACCCAGTGCAGACGGAAACAAGTAAATGAATATAAATGAAATTACTTTTAAAAAGTGCACGTGGTCTCGGCCCGAGGACGGTGGGCCAGCCCTCCCTGGGGGCCTCCCTGGTGTTTGCCAGGTGTGCTGAGAGCCACTGAGGGGAGAGGCAGGAGGGCTGCCCCCAGGCCTGGGGTGGGGGCTACAGTGGTGTCAGGAGGAGGGAGCAGGTTATGGCGTGGGGTCTTGGCTGCTGCCTCTGGGCCTGGGGGCCCTGGGCGCTGGAGAGGGTGGCCCGAGTTGCCCACTGCGGGGGCGGGTGGTGGTGGTGCTGGAGGCAGAGACCTGAGGGCTGCTCCTCAAGGGCCCAGGGTCACTCCTACTCCTGCTCTGGACACCCAGGCTGGAAGGTCTCTGCTGGGTGGAGCCCCAGAAGCTGCAGGTTGCAGGGCAGGGCAGGGGTCAGGCACACCGGTGACCCTGTGCACCTGCCACTCACCTGGGCAAGGTCAGCCTGCGCAGTGCGCCCTGGCCTGCCTGGAGCCTCTGTGGACAGGACTAGTGTGTCCCCAGAGCCTGAGTCCCTCATCTGAGGTAACCGCGCCACCTCCTCAGGTGGTTGTGGGTGTGTCCCACCAAGTACGTGTGTCCAGACGATGCCTTCCGGGTGATTTGTGTACTCAGCGCAGGGCCCGGCAGGCATTCAGCTAGCTGCAGATGGAGACCTGCATCCACCACACGCAGTGCCTCCTGCAGGCAGCCCCAGGGGCCCAGCAGGGCTCCTTACAGAAGCCCAAGTTCAAGTGCCACCAAGGCCCTCTACAGGAGGACAAGAAAGCCCCTGAGTTCAGAGCAGAGTCTCAGATGCCAGCATTGATGATACACACTCGTGCCCTGCATGGACACTCAGGGACCACTGGGTCTTCGTGGCCGTGTCTCAGGGAAATGCCCCTGCCGCCATGTACAGAGAAGGCCACCAGAGCCCCAGCTGTGGCCCTGGTCCGGGTGTTGTCCACTGAGCCGCAAAGCCTTGGTGGTGAGGTTCTTGCCCGGCTCCTGGGCCGGCCGGCAGGGCCCTGGCCACTTTCTCTTGTTGAGGCCTCTTCTCCAGCATGCCCTCGGGTCCAGGGGCCCCAGGCCCCCAGTTCTGCGCCTTCTCTGCCATTGATCTCTCCACCCACCTGTGAGTAACGCGATGACAATGGTGCAGCAATAGCCATAGCAGTGGCCCTTGTTCCCCGGGCATGCGCTCAGCCGAGTCCCGGGCCAGGGCTCTATGGCTGTGCGGCGTCTACTGCAGGCCCCCTACCAGGTCCCAGAGTGACCCAGGCACGCTCCGCCTGCCCGTCACCAGGGGCCTCACAAGGCTGGGCACACCGTCCAAGCCCTTTCCATGTCCCCACACAGGTCTTCGTGGAGCACCTGCTGTGTGCCCTGGCTCAGCCCACGGGTATGATTGGAGCTCCCCCTGCCTTCTGGCACTCACTGTCCCATTCTACAGATTCAGGGACAGGTGTGAAGCAGGTCAGACTGGCGGTGGCTCCCTATGCCCCGCATGGTGAGGGAGAAGCCCCTTCTCCGGTCACCTTAGCTGAGTCTCTCTCCCACTGTGTCTCAGTGTCCTTGGCCACAAAATGACGGCAGTGTCCTGGCCCAGCTCCTGGGGACAGGAGTCTGCACCACCTTGGGCTGCCGGGTCTCCTCCATGTGGCAGGCATCCAGTGCCCATTGACTGCAGGTGGTCAGGGGCCAACCTGCCAGCCCCCACATCCAGGCGTCCGGCAGGAACGTCTCAGGTAGTCAGTCCCTGGGCTCACGTTGCCTGTGGAGTGGCCATAACAGCCCTCACTGTGCAGATGAAGGATCTATGGTCCTGAGAGATGGCACTACTCCACAGTCACCAGCTCGCAAGGATATGGCCAGGGCAGCCTCCTGTGACCTCCTGGGTCAGCTCAGAGGGCAGGTCCTGAGACATGCCACTACCTGGATGGTTTCTAGCATCGCCAGACACGTAGACCCATGGCACATGAGCATACACATGTGATGCCCACACGTGCAGACACAACAGTATCCTAACAACATCCCGACAACTACTGCACAACAGAGAAACGTGTGCACACGCGTGCGCTCCCCCCACTGTGCACGTGGCACTGCGCAGGACGGAGGAAAGCTGCTTGCACGTGTGCACACATACTCGCGTGCCACATGTGCGTGTGCACACGTGCACGGAGGCACAAGGCAGGTGTGCACTCGCTCAGCAAGGCCGAGGTGTCGCTGGTGGCTCAAGTAACAGTGGGCCCTGCAACCTGATTCCTCAAGGATGGGCCGGCCCAGGGCCACTGATACTTCTCAGCCGCCTTCCTGAGGCCTGGTGGGGGAGGCTGAGCAGGGCCGAGGCCTGGGAGCCTTTTGTCACTGTTTCCCAGGGGACACCGAACTGAGGGCAGCTGATGTCCTACAGTGCCCGGCAGGGAGCCGTGGCTGGCTGCACCACGCTCCACCCCTCATTCCCCAGCTGCAGCCTGTCTGAGGATCCAGGCGGTGAGGCCGGACCAGGATGAAGTGCCAGGCCCCCAGCCTGTTCGCAGTGTCCCCAGAAGACCCAGGGACTTCCCAGCACAGCAGTGCCAACCCCAGCCTTCCAAGCCTTGACTCCCCCAGCCTGTCTGCCCAGCAAGCTCGCTGCGGCCTGCGCTCCCACTCAGTCCCCTGGACCGTGTACCCCAGAGCAGGGGCTGTGGCCACCACCCCACCCTGGCCCTTCCTCCAGCCCCCACGAGCAGGGGCTGGGTCTCTGCCTGGTAGCTAGCACCCCACAGTGACCCCAGATCTTGTGCCCCTTCCCCTGCCCCCAACTACTGAAGCCACTGGGGCTCTGGAGGCCCCCAGGTACTCACATGGCCCCGTGTCCGCATCGACCTCCAGGGACCTCCGCTCTGCTCCGGGACGCTCCCGCCTGAGAGATGGAAACCAGCACTATGAACTTGCTTGGGAACAAGACATAATTTTGGCCAAACCCGCTTGACAGGTTTTCGATTCCCCCGGCCAGGAGCAGAGAGGAGGCAGAGCCGGCCCAAAGCCGCCCAACGGGTTCTGCCATCGCACAGAAAGTGGCAGAACGGGTCGGGTCTGACCCTCACAGAGAGAGGATTGTTTCTCCATGATCTCTGCATGGCCTGGGCCTCTGGCTGGAGCCGGGCAGTTTGCAAGGAGAATCCAGGGCCTGGAAGTGGACGTGAGGGGCAGGGCAGGGGCAGATTGTGGGGGAGCTGGGGGAGGAAGGAGCATTGTCATCTCGGGGTGGAGGAGAGCAGCGAGCCTCTCCCCTGGCTCCCGTGAGCTGAGCTGTCCTGCCTCAGTTTCCTTGTCTGTAAATTGGGGATGATGACCACGGGCCTGCCTCTGCTGGACCTCTGGAGATGGAGTCTAGATGTGGGGTTGGCAGTGGCCTTGCTGGGTTGGGGCCCCTGCCTTTCACTGGCTCCTCCACCCCCCAGAAGAGAACAGGCAGGTGGCCTAGGCGGGTGGGCATCTAGGGTCTCAGGGCGGCCTGGGGTGCCCTGTGAGGCTGGGCCAGGGGCCACCACCGTGGGCACAGGAGGAGCCGGGCATTGCGGTTTTCCGTGTTTGTCCTCCGCTCGCAACCCTGTGGCTGCACTCATGCAGAAAAGAGCTGGCCGGAGGGCAGCAGCTGCCACCCACTACTTTTCCCCCTCGGCTCCCCCCTGCTTCCTCCACAAGCCCCCACCCTGTGCTCCCTCACCCTGATCCCCCTTAAGCTACACCCAAATTCCTACTCCCAACTCTGCACAGGAGCCCTCCCTTGGGGTACCTGAGGGAACCCCAGGGAGTGCTCAGGGCTCCATGGGGGAGGACCCGGGCTCCAGGCCAGCTGCCCTGGTGAGGTCCCAGGAGGCACTTCCTGCTCCCTGGTGAGGCCCCTTCCGGCTGCCCCCCACCCCCACCCCAGGCTCTCAGGGGAGCAGTGGTGGGCACCCCCAGGCTCTAGCCTGCCGGGAGCTTTGCAGATGCCTCCTGGCTGGGCCCCTGGGGGAGGTGTCTGCATGCTGTGGGCCCCTTGGCATGTGCTCTGCACAAGGGGGTGGACATGGTGAGCGTGGGGCAGCCTGGCCTGTGGGGACCGTGTGCGTGTGTGCGCTCACCCCTCAGCTTGTCTATTCACGTGTTTGGTGTGCTCTTGTTGTGTAAGTGGTGTGCTATTTTCAAGGTTGGGGTTGTAGATGTGAGGGTGGGCTGTGTGGCTTTGGCTTTGTGTGCCTGTGTCTGGGTGTCCCCATGGGGAGGGCAGAGGCAGGGGCAGGGTTAACCCTCAAAGCAGCCAGGGTCAGCCTAATTGAGCCCTGCCCCCCTCCCTCCACCTCAGCCAGGTTTGAACCCCAACTCTGTCCCTTGAGAGCTGGCTCACCTTGGGCCAGTCACCCCACCTCTCTGAGCCATGGCCTTGTGAAAACTGGCTTCATGATGGCAGCTGGACCAGGGTCTGCCCCAGGAGGTGCTCACTGTGCTTGTCAGTGGATTGGGCATGGGCTCCAACTGGACCATGTTAGTAGCTGAACAAAAGCTCTAGTTCCCCATAAAGGGAAATTCAGAGCCATCCCACAACCCAGGGATCCGAGGTGCCTGCAGCACTGTCTCCATGTCTGTAGCAACGCACCGTGCACCGATGGGTGCGTGGATGAACCATCCACAAGCCATCCACACCTCTTTGGGAGGAGAAGACCTCTGACACCCCAGCGATGCAGTGAATGTCAGGCATCCCGCTGGGGGAGGGCAACTCAGGAGGGGATGCCAGCAGACTCCAAGATGAGAGTGTGGAGAGGGAACAGCCAGAGGCAGTGGGAGGCTGCCAGGGTCCAGGATCGGATGAACAAAGGGTGGCAGAAACTTCCTAGGGTGACGGCATATTCTATACAGCATTGTGGTGATTGGTATTACAGGGGAGTACCTGTTTGGCAAAACCCATCAACTTAACACTTTAAAAGTGTGAATTTTGTTTTTTGCAAATTATACCCCAATAAAGTTTTTTTAAAATTAATACACTAGAGTAGTTTTAGGCTCACAACAGAACGAGAAGGAAGCACAGAGATTCCCCATGTGCCCCCTGTGCTGCCCCCACCCCTCCACCCCCGTTATCCAAACCTCCCACCAGATGGTGCATTTGTTACAACTGATGAAGCTGCATTGACACGTCATCACCACTCAGGGTCCACAGTTCGCATCAGGGCTGACTATTGTGTTGTACATTCTTTGGGTTTGGACAAATGTATCATGACATGTATCTACCATTATAGCATCATACAGAGTATTTTCACTGCCCTAAAAATCCTCTGTGCTCCACCTATTCATCCCTCCCTCCCTCCACCCCCTGGCCACCCCTGATCTTTTCACTGCCTCCATAGTTCTGCCTTTCCCAGAGGGTCACAGAGCTGGAATCACACAGTCTGCAGCCTTCTCAGATTGCCTTCTTTCACTTCGTAACACTCACTTATACATTCCTCTACGTCTTTTCATGGCTTGATAGCTCATTTCTTTCTCATGCCATTCAATTGAATATTATTCAATACCCCACCGTCTGCGTGCATCACAGTTTGTCTGTCCATCACCTGCTGAAGGGCATCTTGATTGCATCCAGCCTGAGGCAGTTATGAATATGGCTGCTGTAAACATCCACGTGCAGGTTTTGGTGTGGACACAGCTTTCAACTTCTTTGGGTAAATAGAAGGAGCATGATTGCTAGATGGTATGGATAGTCAGAGCATGTTTAGTTTAATAAGAATGAAGTTGATTTTGAGAAAGCTGAAATGCTCTCTAGGATACGCAGGCATGCTGTTCTCCCAGCCCTGTTCCTGAAGAGAATAAGACTCCACTATCCAGCCAGGCTAGGGGCTGCTCCCAGGTGACAACGGCTGAGCTTGCTGCCACACTGTGCAGAGACCAGTAATCCTGGGGCCAGGGGTGATGGGGGGCCACAGCTTTATTCAGGCTCCCTCTCTTTGTCCCAGACACATGTGGACATTGATCATAAGACATTTGTTCCTGTGTTAATCATGCCGCATCGGTGGGAGCAGTGGGACCAGCCAGGTGCAGAGCAACAGGAGACACGCAGCCTAGGACCCCACCTGGAGGGTCACAGAGCACCACTGGAGGACGGGTAGTACCGAAAGAGGCCGCTGCTTGCAGAGTCTGCTGTGTGCAGGCCCTGGTGACATCCCATCACCCTGGTCACATGAGCAGATGCTGGAGCTGCGGGGGACAGGAAGTGAAGGATGGTTTGTGACAGGGTGAGAGGGCAAAGGTCCGTCTAGTCAAGGCTATGGTTTTCCAGTGGTCATGTATGGATGTGAGAATTGGACTATGAAGAAGCTGAGCACCGAAGAATTGATGCTTTTGAACTGTGGTGTTGGAGAAGATTCTTGAGAGTCCCTTGGACAGCAAGGAGGTCCAACCAGTCCATCCTAAAGGAGATCAGTCCTGGGTGTTCATCGGTAGGACTGATGTTGAAGCTGAAACTCCAATAATTTGGGCACCTCATGTGAAGAGCTGACTCATTGGAAAAGACCCTGATGCTGGGAAAGATTGAGGGTAGGAGGAGAAGGGGATGACAGGATGAGATGGTTGGATGGCATCACCGACTCAATGGACATGGGTTTGGGTGGACTCCAGCAGTTCGAGATGGACATGGAGGCCTGGTGTGCTGTGGTTCATGGGGTCGCAAAGAGTTGGACATGACTGAGCGACTAAGCTGAACTGAACTGAACTGAGGGGGCAAAGGAGAAAAGGAAAGGTATATCCATCTGAATGCAGAGTTCCAAAGAATAGCAAGGAAAGATAAGAAAGCCTTTCCAAGTAATCAACACAAAGAAATAGAGGAAAACAATAGAAAGGGAAAGACTAGAAATATCTTCAAGATCTCTTCAAGAAAACGAGAGCAACCAAGGGAACATTTCATGCAAAGACGGGCACAATAAAGGACAGAAACAGTATGGACTTAACGAAGCAGAAGATATTAAGAAGAGGTGACAAGAATACACCAAAGAACTATACAAAAAAGATCTTAATGACCCAGATAACTACAATCTGGTGTGATCACTCACCTAGAGCCAGACATCCTGGAATGTAAAGTCAAGTGGGCCTTATGGGCATCACTACTAACAAAGCTAGTGGAGGTGATGGAATTCCAGTTGAGCTATTTCAAATCCTAAAAGATGATGCTATGAAAGTGCTGCATTCAATATGCTAGCAAATTTGGAAAACTCAGCAGTGGCCACAGGACTGGAAAAAGTCAGTTTTCATTCCAATCCCAAACAAGGGCAATGCCAAAGAATGCTCAAATTACTGCACAATTGTACCCATCTCATATGCTAGCAGAGTAATGCTCAAAATTCTCCAAGCTAGACTTCAACAGTATGTGAACCAAGAACTTCCAGATGTTCAAGCTGGTTTTAGGAAAGGCAGAGGAACAAGAGGTCAAATTCCCAACATCCATTGGATTATAGAAAAAGCAAGAGAATTCCAGAAAAACATCTACTTCTGCTTTATAGACTACACCAAAGCCTTTGATTGTGTGGATCACAATAAACTGTGGAACATTCTTAAAGAGATGGGAATACCAGACCACCTCACCTGCCTCCTGAGAAACCTGTATGCAGGTCAGGAAGCAAGTTAGAACTGGATGTGGAACAACAGACTAGTTCCCAATTGGGAAAGGAGTACGTCAAGGCTATATATTGTTACCCTGCTTATTTAATTTATATGCAGATTACATCATGTGAAATGCTGGGCTGGATGAAGCACAAGTTGGAATCAAGATTTCCGGGAGAAATATCAATAACCTCAGATATGCAGATGACACCACCCTTATGGCAGAAAGTGAAGAGGAACTAAAGAGCCTCTTGATGAAAGTGAAAGTGGAGAGTAAAAAACTGCCTTAAAACTCAATGTTTAAAAAACTAAGATCATGGTCCCATCACTTCCTGGCAAATAGATGGGGGAACAATGGAAACAGTGACAAACTATTTTGGGGGCTCCAAAATCACTGCAGATGGTGACTGCAGCCATGAAATGAAAAAACACTTGCCCCTTGGAAGAAAGGCTATGACCAACCTAGACAGCATATTAAAATCAGAGACATTACTTTGCTGACAAAGGTCCATCTAGTCAAAGCTATGGTTTTTCCAGTAGTAATGTATGGATGTGAGAGTTGTAAAGAAAGCTGAGTGCTGAAGAACTGATGTTTTTGAACTGTGGTGTTGGAGAAGACTCTTGAGAGTCCCTTGGACTGCAAGGAGATCCAACCAGTCAATCCTAAAGGAAATCAGTCCTGAATATTCATTGGAAGGACTGATGCTAAAGGTGAAGCTCCAATACTTTGGCCACCTGATACAAAGAACTGACTCATTGGAAAAAAACCCTGATGCTGGGAAAGATTGAAGGCAGGAGGAAAAGGGGATGACAGAGGATGAGATGGTTGGATGGCATTACCAGTTGTATGGACATGAGTTTGAGCAAGCTCTGGGAGTTCGTGATAAATAGGGAAGACTGGCGTGCTGCAGTCCATGGGGTTGAGAATAGTCAGATGTGTTTGCGACTTAACTGAATGAGGGGGCCTTTAGAGGGAGTGCAGAGCAGGTGGCATCCACTGAGAGGTCAGAGGGTGACGTTGGGTGAGAGCAAGAGGGAGAAGCCACGTGGCTAGAGAGTACACCTGGAGTGAGCAGAGCCCATGAGGTCAAAGCAGGGCCTGGGAGCTCAGGGACAGGTCCCCGTCCCCAGCCTGGAGTCTCCTTTACTCTGCTGGGCAGATCAAGCCCTGGATCTTGAGCTCAACTGCCCCTGATCCCCTGGGGGAACTGGTTCAAGCCTCAGTTTCCCTGTTCATCTGACTGGCCGTCACCAAGGACCTGCCTGGGAAAGCTGGACCAGCTCAGTGGATATGAAAGTACAGGAAAATGCCCTGTGAGGTCCGGGACACCCCTCTCAGTGTGTTGGGACTGAGGGACCATCAGGAGAGCCACAGCTGGCCAGGGTTCAGGTGCAGGCACCACTGGGCAGGCCAGCAACTTCCAGGAGCACCATGCAAAGCTTCTCTACCTCTGGGGTCATGGGTGGAGGGCGAGGGCAGGGGAAGGTGCCTCCTGGCCTAAGGAAGGGGCATCCAAAAGAGGGTCTAGAGGGTGGCAGATACCCTCTGCTTCCAGTCAGCCACAGACTCACTCACTCATGTGTTCATTCGAGCCTCTACAGGGCTCAGTCCTAAGATCTGGGTGCACACATGGTTGCGACCCTGATGCAAACAGGTGTCTCCCGCTTAGGAGACTTCTGGCTGTCAGAATCAGGTGCTTGGGAGCACTCTTTGAGCATCACTGTACTCAGCTGTACCCCAGAGGCAAGGATGCCCACTTGGCAGGTGGTGAGATTGTGTCTTGGCATCACGCATGCATTCATTCAGAGTTGATGCCCCAGGGAGCCAGGAGCTGGGGATGGGGTGACCTAACCAGGTGGGCACCCATCTCTCAGAGGGCATGTTGTCCAGGAGACTGTGGCCTTGTGTCAGAGCTCAGGGGCTGCTCCAGGGCCCTCAGTCTTCCACTTCAGTTCAAGGCTGGAGCTGGCAGGGCAGGAGAGCAGGGAGTTGGGGCAGGTCCCAGAGCCCAACCTGGGGGTCCTCTGCACCAGGCGGCCTTCCTCTGATACCCGAGGACTGGGGCTGCAGAAGCAGGGCTCCAGGCCCCCAGCCCTGCCTCCCTGGACAGCTGGAGGCAAAACCCTGGCCGGGTGAGGTGCTCTCCTGGGCTTTTATCCCTGCACTGGGAGGGGTTGGAGATAAGGCATCAAAGACTTTTGCAAATGTACCTTTAAAAGCTGGGCCTGTTCTGCCTGCTGTTTGTGTTACTGGATTGATGGATGGGGTGGGAGGGGGTGGGGGGCACTGGCCCCCAGATAAATGGGTCACCTATTAATATGGCCCTGCAAAGCGGGGGGTAGGGGTGGGGAGGGGCTCCTGTGATGTCTGGAACTGCTGTTCCCACCCTCACTGAAGACAGACTCCTGGTGACCTGGCTGGGGGAGGGGGCAACTGGCAGTGGGCTTGGCCTGGGCAGTTGGAAGGATAGAGGGGGCCTGGGATTTCTTAGGGGAGAGAGAGGGTGTGGCACCCCCCAACCCTCCCTCTGAGTGGCCTCAAGACCAGGCACCCTATTTGGAAGATTCCTTTTGATAACATAAGAAATGTAAGGACAACCCACCTTGCAAAGCAGTAAAACACCACAAATAAGGCCAAAGTCTCTTTTTATTGTCACCTCTTGTCCCCTCCCCAGGGTAACCTCTGCTAAGGCTGACTGCATTTCCCCCCAGATCTTTCTGTGTATAACCACCTACCTGTGCATTTAATCATCTTAAAAGCGAGCATTTAGGACAGTCCCAGGTTTGTGCAATCAACACCACTGACTCCAGAACATTTCATCATCCCCAGAGCAAGCCCCGTACCTGTTAGCCATGACTCCCCACAGCCCCTGACAACAACTAAGCTGCTTTCTGCCTCTATGGATCTGCCTGTTCTGGACAGTTCATTTAATTGAATCATACCATGTGGTCTTTTCTGTCTCGCTTTTTCACTGAGCAGAGTATTTCCCAGGTTTACCCATGTTGTAGTATGTGGCAGTACTCCTTTTCAGGGCTGAATGATATTCCATTGTATGAACAGATGTTTTGTTTATCCATTTACCTGTTGGTGGACTTTTGTTCCCCCCACCCCACCTGTTAGCTACAGGGAATAATGCTGCTATGAACACTCATGGACACATGTTTTACCGATCACCTGTTTTCAGATCTCCTGGGTAAATACCTAGGAGTGGAAGTGCTGGGTCGTATGATGACTTTCTCTTTAACTTTTGTTGAGCTGCCAGAGGATTCAGAATTTTAACAATGAGGTGATTTAATTGAGCAGTTGGTGAGAACCACACACAGTCTTTAGCACAGCATGTTTTGCACATCCTGATGCCTTCTGGGGTTCTTACTGAAAACAATTGTGTATGTGTCTATTGTAGTCATAAAATGCAGGTCAAGAGTGACAGATGGTAATCAAATAGCTGGAGAGAGGGAGATTGACTGACAGGTACCTAGGTGGATTGGTGGATAGAGAGGGATGGATGGATGGATGATAATAACAGATGGATTGATGGATCAATAGATGGATAGATAAGTGGATAGATAGATGAATGGATGGATAGATCAATGGATGGATGATATTAATAGATGGATGGATGGATGATGTTCAGGCTGGTATGGAGATTGGGAGTCAGCAGATTGGAGGTGAGACCAGAGCCTCTTGTTTTAGCAAGCTCTTAGATGGTCTGTAGGATCAGGCTAGTCTTCATTCCGTACCGACAGCTTCAGGGCATTCCTCCACATGAGCGACCTCACTGAATTTAGCCATTTCTACCCGTAGACTTTCCTATTGCTTCCATTTCTTAAAAAAAATTTTTTTTCCTCCTCCCCATGGCAAGTGAGACCTTCATTCTCTGACCAGGGATCTAACCTGCACCCCTTGCATTGGAAGGCAGAGTCTTAACCTCTGGACCCCCAAGGAAGTCCCACCATGTCACTTCCATTTCTGGGGTTCGTTTTGTTTTTTGCCTGCGACAGAGTGCTGGAGGCAACTGATTCTTGCAGAAAGATGAGAAGTGGAGTCTCAGGGTAGGATCCACCCCGGCTTGTTCCAGGCCAGAGGGCTGTGCCAGTCCTGAGCTGAGCCGTGCAGGAGACCAGGTGAAGGACCCAGGTTGGCCTGTAGAGTCTGGACAGGGGGCTGGTGGAGAGCAAGGGCCAGGAGAAGAGGGCTGTCCGTGTGGCTAGAGTCCCTACCAGGGCTGAATCTGGGTGAGGCGAGAGTAAGAAAATGTAAGGTGGCACTAAAAGCTTAGCAATCAAGAGACATAATGTACATTTCTGGGTTTTGATTTTTTTTTTAATTTTCTTTAATTTTAAAAATGTTTTTAAAGATTTTTTTTTATGTGGACCATTTTTAAAGTCTTCATTGAATTGCAGATCATTAACTGCCCTGGTGTGTGTGTGAAGTTCTACACAGTCTCATCTCCTCTGTAGTTTCCCAGATCTACCGCCAATGCTGAGACGGCATTCCCAGTACCTACTGTGACCTTTCTTCCCCTTGTCCTATGAACACCGCCCCTGGGGCCCCTGTCCCTAAACCCCGGCAGCCACTGACCTGTTCTCCATTTCTAGAATAATCTGTCATTCCAAAAATACCCTATGGGCTCATACTGTGTGTGCCCTTTGGGGACTGCTGTTTGTATCCATCTTTTTTTTTTTGAACTTTTTATTTTGTTTTAGGGTATAGCTATAGGCATGTTTTTTAAAGATTTTGATTTGATGTGGATCTTTTTTTTTAAAGTCTTTACTGAAATTGTTACAATATTGTATATCGGGTGTTTTTTTTGGGGGGTGGTTTGGCCTCAAGGCACGTGGGATCCTGATTCACCGACCAGGGATTGAACCCATACCCCCAGCATTAGAAGGCAGAATCTTAACTGTGAGACCACCCGGGAAGTCCTCTCTTCATATTGTCTTTTAAAATATATATGTATTTTAAATTTGCAATTTTATTTATTTTTGGCTGGGCTAGGTCTTTGTTGCTGTGAGGACTTTGCTCTAGTTGTGGGGCTACTCTCTAGTTGCAGAGAGATGAAGCTACTCCTCATTGCAGTGGCTTCTCTTGTTGCGGAGCACGGGCTCCAGGCTCTTGGGCTTCAGCAGTTGCAGCTCCCGGGTTCTAGAGCACAGGCTCAGTAGTTGTGGTACACGGGCTTAGCTGTCCCACGGCACGCGGGATCTTGCGTATCAGGGACTGAACCTGTGTCTCTTGCTTTGTCAGGCAGACTCTTTACAACTGAGCCACCAGGGAAGCCCCAATATTGTTTTTTGTAGAACAGATGTTTTCAGTTTTGATGCAGTTCAGCCTATCAGCTTTCTCTTTTATGGACTGTGCCTTTGGTGCTATATCTGAAAAAGCATCACCTTGCCCAAGTCATCTAGGTTTTTTTCCCTGTGTTATTTTCTAGGATTTTCTTAGTTTGCACTTTACATTTAGGTCTGTGATGCGCTTGAGTTCATTCCTGTGATGGGTGTAAGTTCTGCTCTAGATTCATCTTTTGCTGGTGAAGGGGTGTCCAGTGGTTCCAGCACCATTTGTTGAAGAGACTGTCTTTATTCTGTTGTGTTGCTTTGCTTCTTTGTCCAAGATCAGTTGACTGTGTTTATGGGGGTCTGTTTCTGGGCTCTCTGTTTTGCTCCATTGATCTGTTTGTCTGTTCTTTCCCCGAACCACTCCGTCTTCATTACTTTAGCATTTTAGTACGTCCTGAAGCTGGGTAATCACTCCTCCAGCTTTGTTTTTCTCTTTCAAACGTTTTAAATATTTATTTATTTATTTGGTTGTGTCAGGTCTCAGCTGCAGCTTGCAGGGCCGTCCCTTGTCAATGCGGTGTACAAATCTTAGTGGTAGCATGTGGGGTCTTAGGTCCCTGACCGGGTATCCAACCCCAGCCCCTGCATTGGGAGTCTTAACAACTGGACCACCAGGGAAGTCCCTTCTCCTTCAACGTTGTGTGGATCATTCTGGGTCTTTTGCCTCCTCCACACATGAACTTTAGGATCCGTTTGTTGGTATCCACAGATTAACTTGCTAGGATCTTGGTTGGGATTTCACTGAATCTTCCACATCCTTCTGAAACAGCTTTTGCTGGCTTTGGGGTAGGGGCTTTGAGGAGTACAGAGGGGCTTGGGGCTAAACCTGGTGTGCCTTGGATTGTCACCTACCTCAGCTTCATTTTGGGGACAACAGGGGTGTCCGAGGTGTCTGTCTCCTGGTGGATTTGATGAGAGAACGCCCATGTGGGAGGCCCCGGTGGTGCCAGGCCTGCTGAGTCCTTGCAAATGTGCACCCTGTTTTTAGACAGAGTTTATATGTGTGTGTATGGCTGTTTCGGGCCTCAGTTGCAGCATGTGGGATCTTTCTCTTGCAGTGCTCGGTCTTCCCTCTAGTTGTGGTGCGTGGGCTCAGTAGCTGCGACACTCAGGCTTAGTTGCCCGGGGGCATCTGAGATCTTAGTCCCCAGACCAGAGATCAAACTTGTGTCCCCTTCGTTGCAAGCCAGATTCTTAACCACTGGACCACCAGGCAAGTCCTCTCAAATGTGCAGTCTTGAGAGTTCTTTGTTAGTTGCCATTTTGGAGGTCAGCGGCTGAGAAGGGCACTGACACCTCAGCCTTGCAACCAGATGACGCATAGGCTTAGGGAGCAGGGCTGTCGGCAAAGGTGGTTTCGCCCCTGAACATGGCATCCTGGTCACTAGGGCTGTGATGGCCGCCTGGAGCCCAGCCAGCAGTTCTTGCCCTCTTTGCCTGACTCCAGGAAGCTTAAAACTTGTTTTTCTGCTTCCTTGTCCCCAGATATAAACAGCGACCACAGTGGCTGTGCTCTCGGGCACTGCATGTCTGAGCAGAGTGGCCCTGGCTTCCTGGAGCTGCGGGAATTTATGGGCACACGTAGTGGAGACTGGAAGTCACACCCAGTCAGGGTGGTTTGATCTGGGGTTTTAGGAGAGGAGGCAGGGGTGAGGAGGTGTCTGTGATGAGAGTGACCCCAGCCCTGGGCTGGGCTGTCCACTGGCACCTCACAGATAATAAAACTGCATCTTCCTGCAATGCTCGGGAGGAGGGGGGGGTGTGTGTGGGGGGCGGGGCCCTGTGGACCAGGATGTTGTAATGGTGCCTTGCGGCCCAGAGTGTGATGTCAGAAAGCCATGGCCCATGTGCCACAGATCCCACACACATCATAAAGATACATTAATGGGCCATGTGTCTTTACAGAAATACTGATATTGTTGTTTTACGAGAAATGAGAGCTGAAAATATTAAAAGTTAGAACGTTAGGGCTTTAAAAAAAAAAAGTTAAATGATGAAGACGTGGGAACGGAGTTCACAAACTCTGTCCCTGCTGGTCTCAGCATCCTGGGGGTGAGGGGCCTGTGATGGATGTCGCCAGTCTCCAGTAGCCCCCTGCGGGCTGTGGACTCTCTCGGGGCCTCCTCCTTGGGAGGTTTGGGGGGGGTACGTGATAGGATGAGGGGTGCTGGGGTCGTCCAAACATTCACAAGCCAGGCCTGGGAGGGGGGCCACTGCATGTCCAGGGAAGCCTGGGAGCAGCAACTGGGCCTCCCGTCAGCCTGGTCCCCTGACTCTGGGAGCGGCTGGAATGTACCGAGGACTTCCTTTCACCCCAGTTCTTCACAGAAAGGGGATTTTTCTGGCTCCCCATCAGAGGGCAAATGCTCTGGGGGTCAGAATTTAAGCCTTTATTTTATGGATTGAAGAGCTTGAATGACCCTCTACAAATGAGCAGATTAGGGGGCCTGAAGGGTCTATGATGGTGGAAGTCGGGGTGGCTGTCCCATACCATCGAGTGGGCGGTCATTCCCCCTGAGCGCTGAGAGCGTGCGAGGACAGGTGATGGGCTGCCAGGTGAATAGATTCTCTTGTCCGGTGGTGCTTCTGTCTCTGCTGCACTCCCCCGGGGTTTGCCGGTCATTGGGGTTTTTTTAGCTCTGCTGCCTGTGTGTACCCAAAACACTGCACACCCAGGGTTGGACTCTTCTAAAGCTTTGATCAGGCTTTATTTTAATTTTTTAAATTAAAGTGAAATTACCACGATCTCAAATTAGCCATTTTAAAGCAAACAATTTGGGAGCATTTAGTACCTTCACAACACTGTGTGACCATCACCTCCGTCTAGTTCTAAAACACTTCTATTTCCCCGAAAGGAGACCCTGTATCCATCAAGCCTTCACCCCCTGTTCTCTTCCCCCAGATCCTGGTGACCACCGACCCACTGTCTGTCTCAAGGGACGTTCTGTGCAAACGGGGTCCTATGATACATGGTAGCCCGTGTCTGGCTGTATTCACTCAGCATCGTGTTACTGAGACTCATCCATGAGGGAGCCGGTGCGGTTCTTTGTTCTCTTTCATGACCGACGGAGGTCCATCGTGTGGATGGACATATCTTATTGACCCTTCATCCTGTGAGGGACACAGGCTGCTCCCTCCTGCGGCTACGGTGAGCAGCGCTGCCGTGACCGCGGGTACGTATGTATCCACGTTCCTGTCGTCTGTCTTTCCCAGTCTCTAGCCCACATTCGGCACCAGAGGTGAGCACAGTCACACAGCGGGTAATCTCTGCTAGTCAAAGTCACACGTGTGAGAGGCACCCACCAGGTCCCTTTGCGGTGGTCACTCTGCTTGCTGAGAGAGTTCCCTCGAGTCGGTGGACTACACTAGTTTATCTGCTCTCCTGTTGATGTACGTTTTTGAGTGGAGCTGCTGTTTGTGTGCCCCTTTTGTGTGAACGTTGGTTTTCCTTTCTGCGGGCAAATACGCAGGAGTAGATGGATGGTGGTTAACATGGCATCTACTTGACTGTAGGAAGCAGCCACACACTGTAGGGAGCTTTCTGCAGCAGCTGCTCCATCTGCATTCTGGCCAGCAGGTATGAGAGTCCAGCTTCTCCAGTCTTTTCCAACACAGAGCTGTCAGTACTTTGAATTTTAGCCATTCTCAGGGGGTATTGATTCTGCTTTGAAGCTAGGACAACTGACGCTCAGAGAGGTGAAGTGAGCTGTCCAGGGTCCCGTGCGGAGCAGTCAGAGATTAGGGTCCTGTGCGGAGTAGTCAGAAACTCGGAATTCACCTGCGACTAAGCCCAGACTCCTAGTCCCAAACCATGTGGCCTGTGCCGCCACCCCTGTCCTGGAACAGACTGCAAAGGCCTCCAGAGAAAGGTCCATCCAGTGACTGATAAGTGGACACTTCAAAATCTGGGGAGACAAGCAGGAGAGTGTTCTCACCCCTAGACAGACCAGGGACCAGCCCAGTGGGAGAGACCCCTTGAAGTTTCAGTAATAGTAATATAGTCATATTAGGCTTCCTTTAATAAACCCCTAGAGGTGGGGATGGTAAGACTCCTCCCTCCCTTGAACCCGAGGCTGGTGGGTGGCCAGGGGGACAGACGGAAAGTTCCCTGACCTTGAGAGGCAGTGGGAGCCCTCAGAGCAGGGTGGGGTGCTCCTGGGACCCTCCCTCACCCAGGCAGGCCCGGCCTGGGACTGAGGCCTGTGTGGTCCCCACATCCTATGTTGCTTTCCCAAACACGCACAGTTACATAAACCGTGATAACACTTCATAAACATTTTTCTAACATGTGGAATGTTTGACATGAATTTCAGCTATTTTAGAACTAATAAACAATTGTCAATGTCACGGCCGACACGAAGCAGAAGCCGCAGAGCTTTATGGAAGATCAAAGGCGGGAGGGATGACCTCCTCTTCAGAGGAGAAGAGGACACAGAGTAACCCGTCCTGGTCCTTCCGAAGGCGGGGCCTTCTGAGCGAGCTCGGATCTGGGCAGCCATGGCTCTGGGGCCCCTTCCCACCAGGCAGGCCCCTCGGGTTCCTGGCTTCAGATGCTCATTAGGACTCACTGCTGCCATCTGCGCCTGTCCAGGGAGGGCCATCAGGGTGGAGTGTGCTGGTCAGTGAGCAACAGCAAGCTGCCGGGCGCCTCGCCAGCTGCCCGGCCTCGGGGCCCACAGCTGGCGCCAGGGAGCTGGCCGGCAGAGGCCCAGCGCTGCTCCGGAGATGTGCTGAGTTCGTGAGGGGCCCCAGGCATCAGGACACCCTGCTCCAGGTCTTCCTAGGGGGCACCTGGACCTCCTTCATCACTGGTACCGCGATGCGGCTGAGGGCTGGAGAGGGTGATTGGCCAGAGCGAGGTCCCCTCAGAGGCAGCCCCATCCTGGGGCTCAGCACCCAGGAGTCTGAGAGGACCATGTTGGGTATGTGGGAGCAGGTGCCTGGGGTCCCCTGGAATCACTGAGGCCCCATCCTTACAAGGCAGCATGACAGAGCCAGGTGTTCCACCTGCTTTCATGTGAGCCCTGGGGAGATGTGACAGACGCCTCTCCCCCCCCCCCCCCCCACCCAGGCCCTCAGAGCCCAGGCTGGCTGAGCACACGAGTGAGGGAAGGAGGCCACTGCCCTGATTGCTTCTCAGCTTTGGGGACCCCTCTTCTCAAGGCCTAGGGACTTGTGGATCTGGGGCGTCTCATTTGCTCCCCCGGGTTGTTTGGCGGGTACGCTGCTCAGCCCTCCCATGCTTGGCATTTAGATCCTTCTTTGTCCTGTTTTCAGTGGTCCTTGAGTGCGGTTTGAAGGCCACCTGATCTCCTGCTCTGAGCACAGCTCACGCTTCTGCCCAGCATGGCTGCAAAGGCCCCCATAATGGAAGTTTGAGGCCCTTGTCTCTCCCTGCTCCTGCAGCCCCCACCTCATTCACAGGAGAAGCTGGAGCCCATGATTGGCCAGCCTCAGCCCTCCTTCCCTTTCTCCCCCAGCTGGGTGCCTGCCTCAGGGCCTTTATGCCTGCTTCACCCCCACGCTGTCAATCTTGCTCCCACTGGAGTATCCGCTCCAGGAGATGAGGGGCCTGGCCTCCCCAAGGCTGCCTCCCCAGAGCCTGGCAGCTCTTGAGGGTGAACTCTGACCCCTCAGGAGGTCCTGATCTTGGAACCTATGTGTGTGGCCTCCTTTGCAAATAGGGTCTTTGCAGGAGTGATCCAGTGGAGATGAGGTCACAAGGTGGCCCTGATCCAATGACCGGTGTCCTTAAAAGAGGACGTCCACGGAAGACACGGGGAGAAGCTGCGTGCTGACAGAGATGGAGAATGGAGTGATGCGGCCACAAGCCCAGGGACACAGGGGCTGCCTGCAGCACAGAGAGCAGGGACGGGTTGGAAGGATCCTCCCCTGGAGCCTCCGGAGGGGGCGCAGCCTACTGACCCCCCTATTTCAGACTTGTCGCCTGCAGGCTATGAGAAAGTGGGTTCCTGTTGCCGTCAGACCCCCTAGGTTACAGTCCTTTGCTTCAGGCGCCCGGGACACTAACACCCACATGACGGCCACTTGTAAACACGTCTGGCTGGATGAGTAACTGAGGAAACATCTCCTCCACCGGTGATGATCCAGGCTGACCTCTTTGCCTGGGGGCTTCTCAGGTCCTGTCCCCTCAGGCACAGACCATGTGTCCTCTCCAGCCTGGCCAGGTCTCACCCCTACTGCCTCCCTCTGACCCCAGAATCCTCAGGCCACCCCAACACAGTGCAGCCAGGCCTTCCTGAGCACGTGGCTGAATACCTGGGACCTCCTCTGCCCCTGGTTCCCGCTAATCCTTGTGAACTAAGGGGCGGGGGAGGGGGAGAGGAGGGGCCAGCACAGGGTCCAGAGGCTGACGAGTGGACCCTCACACCTGGGATTCGTGATTACTCAGGATGGTGGCAAAACTCAGCCAGGCTCAGGGGTTTCAGAGAGACAGTTCTGTTATCAGCAGCCCTTTTTCTGGTCTCCTGGTAGCCGCTGCTCCTGGATGTGGGGAGGGGCCCTGTGGGTCATTACTGGCAGCACCGATCATCACAGTTCTGCTGGCTGACTTTTGGCCCTACAGATCTGAGAGTCTGACTGGAGGGGAGGCACTGGGCTGTTGGGAGGGGCTAGGCCTCCCAGGGTCCCCCATTCCCATCCACAGTGCCCCAGAGTCTGCCGCAGGCTGATCCTGCCCAGAGGCCTCCCAAAGGTGCCCACTGTGTGAATGCACTTTGCTGGAGCCTGGTGGATGGTAAGGTGGGGGAGCCCAGGGGACAGGCAGAGGCATGTTCTCACTGGGAGCCTTGGCCGTGTCACCTGGAGCCCTGGGCTTCTGTGCCCTTGCATATGGAATGGGGCTGCCAGGAGGGAAAACGTGCAGTGTGGGTAAATGTGGCTGCCACGTGGACTCACAGGCCCCGATGTCCCCTCCCCCTGCCACCTCATCCTTCCAGGACGTGGCCCATGCGTCAGCCCCGGGAACGCAGACAGAGATGTGGGGTCAGACGAATGCCTCACCTCGCAGCTTGGCGTTTTGTACCAAGTGGAGCAACCAGGAGACCTCGCCAGGTGGCCAGCCCCCTGCTGTGCTCTGTCCATCCCCCCATAGCCTGAGGGGAGGAGGCTTCTGCTGTCTGCAGGAACCAGCAGGGCTGCTTGGGGACACAGAGAGGTTAAGTGACTTGCCCAAGGCTGCGCAGTCAGCGTGTGGAGGCCTGGGATGGACCCATGGGGTGTGGCCAGGGTCCTCACTCCTGACCAGCCTGCACCTGCCCCTCCCTGATGCCGTGGCACGTGCAGGGGTGGGGTTGTGCAGTCAGGTCTTGCCCCTGGATGTTTGGAGGATATGTGGGGCCAGTGCTGATGACCTGTGCTGACCACTGTCCATTTGCTGGCCCGTTGGTAAGGCATGTGCTGGGCCCGGGCTGCAGGACCTGGTGACTGTGTGGGACAGAGCAGGTGCTTCCCTGGGGGCCCAGAGGACCTCCCTCTGTTCATCCCTCCCACCGAGCAGTCTTCATCCTCATCCTATTTGCAACCCAGTTTGTTCGGTCCTATGTGGGTGTAAGAACTGCATGAGGGACCTATGGCCCATTTCTGGAGCCTGTAGCTGGCTAAGGCCCTGGGGAGGCCGCCACCCCCTCGGGGGAGGGCACATCTGACTCTGGCTCCTAGTCCGGACCTCCCTGGGCAAGCCCCGGGCCACATCCTGTGGCTGTGACTGGCCACTGTTTGCAAAGGCAGACCCAGTGGGGATGAAGGGGCTGTCCTCTCATCAACCGGGCCTCTGGCCACCCTGCTGTCTTCGGAAAATCTGAGTCTCCCCTCCCCTGGCCGCTGGCTCTCCGTTAGGTCCCTTCCTTCCCGAGGGCATCAGCAGACACTTCTGCTTGGCAGCAGAGCTGGCACCACCTCCACCCCACCCAGGTGGCTGGACCCTTCTGGGGTGTCCGCCAGGAGGCTGAATGGAAAACCCACCCCATCTGTCATTGGCGAGGGGGCATGGCGGGGCGTTCTGTGCCTGGGGTTCTGTCCTCGGCAAACGCTGTCTCAATCTTCCACTTCGGGGAGGAAACTAACTGCAGAGTCCGACTGGCTGGGGTTTGGGATGAAGCGAGGCCACCTCAAGATTCTGCCTCAAGGGCCCTGGTTCCCTTCCCTCCCCTCCCCAACTTTTCCAGGGCAGGGCCAGCTCTCCCCCTCCTCCAGGAGGGGGCGGGGCCAGCTCTCCCCCTCCTCCAGGAGGCGGCAGGGCCAGCTCTCCCCTTTGCACCTGGCCTGAACCTGGTAGAGAACTGAGCTAGGAGCTCTAGTCTGGAGGAGACAGTGCTGGGACAGCTGTCTTGAGTGCAGCCTTGGTTCCCAGACTTTGTCCCAACCCCGGGACCCGACAGAACAGGTTCCTTGGAAGCAGAGTCTGAGACAAGACCCCTGTGCTGTGACTCCCTGGGAGGGTTCTCAGGGAGAGGTGGTGGGATGCAGGGTGGGGCTGGGGACACCGAGCAAGGAGGTGGTATCAGCCAGGAGGTGGTCTCAGCTGGAGACCAGCTTCAGCCTGCTCCCAGTGGTGGGGGGAGGGTGGTGGTGGTGATGGTGGTGACTGAGGGCCCTCCGGAGCAGGAAATACACAGAATCAGTCCCCTGCCTCTGCCTGTCTATCTCGAGCCATGGCTGCCCCTGCATGGTGGGCATCTGTCCCCAGGGATCTCCTGGTCCCCCACTGCCCAGGGCCATTCTCTGGAGTGGGGGCAGCTGTGAGCTGACGTGGTCACCGCTCTGAGCTGTTGGGAGATAGGCGGCCCACCATCATGCCTGCCCTTCCACCTGCACCCACGCTCCAGTCCCGCGTGGGAAGTGGTGGGTCAGCCCTTCAGCCCACATCCATCGCTGGTGCCTGGGCTGCTGCCTGGAGGGGCCCAGAGAGGAACCAGCAACTCAGGATTCATTTCCTTGGGGCAGGCCCAGGGACTCTTCCCATGAGAAGGGTCTCTACTGCTTCCCTTGAACCCGAGTGGGCTTGTCTGGGACGCACACTGCAGGAGTGATGTGTGCACAGCCCTGCCTGCCCCCGGGCGCATCCCCTCACAGTCGTCACCCTGCCCTGATGTCCCTCCTGGCCACCACAGGGGTGCGCATCCCCTAGTCCAGTGTCCCCACCTGATGCTCCCCTACCTAAGCCCAGTGGCCTGGGAAGATCCCAGCACCCACAGTCTCCTCCACTGGGCACCAGCTGCTGCCTGAACGCTCTGTTCATTGGAATGCTGCCCTTTGGTTTATGGTTGTTTTTCTCTTCTCTGAGACCTTTGCACTGGGATCCCCATGCACCCCACTTGTGGCAGATGTCTCTAGGGCCATTAACCCCCGCTGCCCCACCCTGGGTGCTAGAACATGGGCCACCCTTCCTTGACCACCTGGCTTTTCTTAACTGACCCAGGCCTGTCCTGGTGTCAGAGGAGGCCTGGGCCTGTGTGATATGGGCCCTGCAGCCCCTGTGTTCCCCACCTTTCTGTCCGGGCAGATCTGTGCCCCAGGAGCCCAGCAGCCTCTGAATTTCCCTGAAGAGGCTGCGGCACTTACTGGTGTGTCCCTGGGGGACTGACAGTGCCCAATTTTGTGCTGGGCCCCAGGTGGATGGCCACATCAGGAGCCTACAAGACCCCAGTGGGGACAGTTTAGGGAGGGGGCAGACCAGAGCCCAGGCCGGAAGTGTGAGAGTGGGGAGGTGGGAGATGAGGGCTCCGGCAGGGGTCTGCGAGGAGGAGGCGGGCAGAGGCTGGAGGGCGGGTAAGTGTGGTGCTTGCTGGGCCCTGGGAAGCCACAGGGCTCTTACCTGGAGGGCTGAGCTTGGGAGGCAGACACCAGGGAGGATCAGGAAGGCAGGTGAGGGAGGTTTCAGGTCACCTGATGGCCTGAGGGGCAGAGCAATCCGCCAGATGTAGAGCCTTACTTAGGGGGCGGGCCAGGACACGCTTTGAGGAAGATCAAGGATGCCTTTGGGAAAGATTGAGGGCAGGAGAAGGGGGCGACAGGGGGTGAAATGGCTGGCATCACTCATTCAATGAAACGAGTTTGAGCGAGCCTGGTGTGCTGCAGTCCATGGGGTCGCAGAGTCGGACACAGCTGAGCGACTGCACAGCAACGGAGGACAATGCTGGGGCCCCGAGGGAACCCGAGTCAGGGCTGCTGACGAGGGGCAGGTGGGGGCAGTGGTGGGGCTGCTCACAGGCCTGGGGGCCAGGACAGAGGTGGTCCAGGCACTGCCCTGGCTCTCAGCGGCTCCAGGGAAATTCTGTTTTTTCCATTTTTCCTCTTTTTGACTGTAGCTGGATTTAACTGTAAAGAGCAATAAATCACTAATCTGGAAAAACATCCCTTGCCGTCACAAAGGACAAGGCTGTCCCCGGATGACTGACGACTCCGAATTAGCATTATTTGGTATTTATAACTTCCGCTGGACAGAACTTACGATGTTCCTGGGAAATCCTGCCTGCCCTCTGGGTATTTTTAGAGCCTATTGTCATTCTGACAGGGTTCTTGTCCATGTGTTGGGGTAGAGGGAACAGGAGCGTGAGATACTTCTGGGTACAGAGAGAGGAGGGGCTCCCAGCCCACTCTCTGCAGGCCTGGCATGGGCCCTGGGCCCCCTCCATCCTTACCGGCCCAAGACTGGCCTTTATGGAATGCCTGCTGCACACCTGTCTTGGAGCTGGGATCTGGGGGAGGCAGGAGAGGGCGAGAGGCTGGGAGCCCCCACCTTGTTGGGGGAGCAGCCATGTGTTGGGGGGCTTGGGGAGCACCGGTGGAGTACCTGAGTCTCAAGGAAGCTGGAGCTGGACTGAGGCCCAGAGGATGGGATCCCGCAGTTGGGGCAGGGGTGGGAGTGTGTAGAGGGATAGTGAGGGGGCAATGGAGAGGGCCAGGGGTGTTTCAGAGCAGCCTCTGGAAAAGACTGTTGAGAATCCCTTTGACTGAAAGTAGATCAAAGCCATCAATCCTAAAGGAAATCAATCCTGAATATTCACTGGAAGGACTGAAGCTGAAGCTTCAATACTTTGGCTACCTGATGCGAAGAGCTGACTCATTGGAAAAGACCCTGATGCTGGGAAAGATTGAGGGTAGGAGGAGAAGGGGGTGACAGAGGATGAGATGGTTAGATAGTATCACCAATTCAATGGACATGACTTTGAGCAAACTCCTAGAGATAGTGAAGGACAGGGAAGCCTGGCGTGCTGCAGTCCATGGAGTCTCAAACAGTCGAACATGACTAAGGGCCCCAGGGAGGGCTGGCGCTCTAAGTGTCTCTTGGCCCCAGAGTGCAGAGACATACTTCGTGTGAGTATTTAATGTCCCCTCTCATTCATAAAATAAACAAGGGAGATTTATCTGCGCGTGGCCGGGGTGCCCCGCAGAGTCTGGGGGCCATAGTGCAGGAAACCGCTAGGGACGAGAGCGGGGGAGTGGCCACTTGTCAGTGGCCAGCAGGCCGGAAGCGGATGGCCCTGTGTTTTAGTTAGGAAGGTTCACGGGGCCGGGCTGGCGGGCCTTAAATCTTTCTCCAGAAAATCCTGGCGCGGCTTGAGGAGAACCCCGATCGTCAGTGGGCGGCACGTGCTGGCTCAGAGCTGTTGATTTAAGGAGGCCACTGCTTTAAGGGTTTTCTGTGTTTAGTTTAAAAGCTTCAGAGAAACCCATTATGCGCTCCCTAACCACTGGGCTGTGATTTCAGGGCTCCGGGCTCTGTACTGAGGACTTGGAGGAGCTTGTGGTGGGGTGACTGTCCCCACTCCACCCTTCTGGAACCCAGCAGGGGCTCTCTGGGGGGAGGACCTCCAAAGCCATTCATCTCAGCTGATTTTGTTCCCATGTGTCTGGGACGGATTTCCAGACTTGGTTGAGGAAATCAGACCACCCGTTGTGACTGTAGACAAGGGTCAATCCCGCCCCCAGCCCTTCTTCTGTCCCTTTTCCCCCAGCCCTTGCTCCTTGCTCCCAGGGGTTGAGAGACAGGCTAGTGGGAGCTGCCTTCAAGTTGAGGACCGTTCCTGTCCTCCAGGGGGATGCCACCCTCAAGCCTCAAGCCCAAGGCCTCTGGTTTCCTGGGTGGGTTAAGGTAGTGATCAGCCTCAGGGGTCTGAAGGCTGGCCTCAAGCTCGCCAGTGCCCTTGGGTGACCTCTGAGTTCTGCCTGGGGGAGTCAGGAGCCCCCATCAGGGAAGCTCCCCAGTGAGGAGGTTGAAAGGCTCCTCTTGACCAACAGGCCCAGCAGTGTGGGGCCCCGCCTGACTCCTCTCACCACCAGCCCCCCAGCCCATTTTGGACTTGCTGGAAGGACTTCTGTGAGAGGGACACGGCTCGTCTTGGCCCATGGTCAGCAGTCCTACCTGACACACACGAAAATTTTGGGGAGTGTGTCCTCCAAATTCTTTGGTAGATCTCACCTGCTCTGTGTCCTCCAAATTCTTTGGTAGATCTCACCTGCTTCGCCTGTGGCAGGGGCTCTGCCACCCCCCCTCCCCCCGTATCTGCCTTGTCTTCCGAGAGGCAGCACAGCGCAGACAAGAGGGGCTGGGGAACTCCTTGGGTCTCTCAGCCCCCAGTGTCACCCCAGGACACATGGCCTGGCACAGGCCATGGGGAGAGGGGGCTGTGACTGCCAGACCCTGGGGGTGGGGAGGTCAGGGGTCAACATCGTGCCTTGTCCTCTGTCTCCATCCTGCCCCCACACGGCCTCACTGCTCTCCTCGCACAGGTGGGCAGCCTGATTCCCTCCATGTGGCCTGCGGTGGGTATTCCTGGCCACCAGGGTCTCTGCGAAGTCAAGACAAAAGGCCCAGCCTGTGACTGTGTTCTGAGCGCCTCTGCATATCAAAAAGCAAAGAAATGCCAGAACTGAACTTGGAAATTGTGACCTCCAACCACTTGGCCCGTTTTACACACGGGAGATATGATTCGGAAGCGATGAGGTCAGAGGCCAGAAGTGAAGCCCTCAGAGCATGGTAGGGCCTCCTGCCCTTCCCCTCACAGAGTCGTTTCCAGGCTTCTGGGAACCAGAATCTGGCCGACACAGCCTGGCCAACATCCATGGGTCTTCTGGGGTGAGGCCTGCCTATCGGGCGGCACTTTGAGTGGCCCCTCCCTTTCCTGGCCCCTGCTCATGGCTGTCCAGGCCTGATAACATCCAGGGACATGTCAGAGCCCCCCAGCCCACCCAGCCCCCAACCCAGGATAGGCACAGGGTCTCATTTCACATCTGTATTTCTGGGGACACCCCATACCCAGGTCCCCTATGCCTTTTGTCCCTGTTGCTGACATCCCCAGCAGGACTGAGAGCCCCATCAGGTGAAAAAAGGCAGTCAGAAGCCCATCACCCCCAGGTGGATGGATGAGCTTTGTGGAGGTGACTAGTCAGCCCAACCCCACAAGTCAGCAGGGGCCGGGCCCACGGTCTATCCATGCATTCATTCCTCCATCACTGAGTGTTGACCAGGCACTGGGCTCATCGCCAGACATGGAGGAATGGATTGGACAAGGCTCACACGGAAGCTGTGTTCTAGTGGGCGAGACCAGGCAAGCACAGGAATATTCAAATCTGTGGTTACAGAATGGGCAGGTATCAGGATGGCTGTAGCACCGTAGGGGAGGCACTGGGCTGGGCCCTGTCTGGATTGGTGGGGATTAGACTTTAGGATGCTCAGACAGGAAGTGACCAGCTGGGAGGAGGCATCCTTGCTGAAGCGGGCAGCAACGGGGGCCATGGACAGCCCATCACCTGGGAGAGATGGCTGAGGGTTCTGAGATGGTCCCTAGGATGACCAGGCCCCCAAGGGGCCCCAAATGACCCCTGCCTGTCCTGGAGTCCCCCAACTCCCTTCCCCTGCAGCCTCATGCGGGTCTCTCTCAGATGCACAAGGAGGTGGTGATGTTGGTGGGCAGGGCTGAACATGGAGACCCCATGGATGGCCCCTAGTTGTCTCCTTCTTGATCATAAAAAAAAGAAGATTCAGGGAAAAAAACTCTAGACTAAGCTGTGATTGTCAAATGCTCTTAGGAGGCTTACCACATACATTCCCTCGGCCATTTAACCCACCTCCTCTTGTTGTTCGGCTAGGTTGTTTCCATGACAACCCTGCCTGGTGGAGGCCTTCGGATTCTGACTGCCCGAGGAAGGCTCTGTGGAGGAGGTGGCATCAGGGGTCTTGACGCTTGAGGACCACACCCCGGTTAGGTGCACAGTCAGAGGAAACAGCCCATACAAAGGCCCAGAGGAGTGACATGTTTGGAGGTCGGCAAGGGTCCCCATACTCAAGTGATACAGGTGCTGGGAGGGGGTCCCTGAGGCCACGAGGTGGTGGTAGCTGGGCCATCCATGCAGTAGTTGGGCAGTACCTGGGCCAGAGTGTTTGCAACCAAAGGAGAAACAGGCCCAGATTTGCATCATGGAAAGTCTGAGCTTCGGGCCAAGCAGCGGGGTGGGGGATGGGCTGCAGCAGTAATTGGGTGGGAGGGGGTGGACAGAGAGGAGGCCCCCCACTGGGGGTTTTCTGGGAACCAGAGGGAGCACGGGGTGGGGTGCAGTTCTCGGGAGGTGTGACACCCATTCAGAAGGTCCCTGGGGCTGTCTGTGCAGGAGCAGGGCTTCTCCTTGGCCTGTAGGCTTGTTGGCAGTGAAGGAAGGCCGTTGGCTGGAGAAGGAAAAGTCTAGATTCCTCCGTGTGTCCTGCCCCAGAGTCCAGTGTGGAGGCCTGCTCCGGCCCCCGGCCCCCACCCAGCCTCCTCCCTCTCCCAGGCCCCAGCGCGGCCAGACGCCGTCCACCCGTGGTGCCGAGAACCCTTTATCAGATAATAAATAAGGCGGCTGGAGCCGTCCGTGTCAACATCTTGGCGGGCCTCGCGGGGCATTGCAGGGGGGGCTGCCCCCCCTGGCTTCCACGTGGTCTTCGAGAGCCGACCCCCTCCACCCTGGCTCCAGTGGGACTGTGGGACTCACCAGCCCCCTCCTCTTTGGGGCCAGTTCAGCCCCCACTGAGGTGCACGTGAGCAGAACGGGGCACCCTGGGGCTTGCAGCCTCACAGCCGAGGGGTGCTAGGTCTCTTTGACCTCCTTTCCCTTCTGCTGAGTAGGGGTCTACATGGGGGCTGGGCACCCTGGAGGACAACTGCCTGAGCCCTGTGAACTGCCCCCAGGCTTGTGGCAGAGGGAGGGCGGGGAGGGCTGCACATCTAACGCCCTGTCCCCCGAGGCTGCGGCCTGCGTGCGTGGTGGCAGAATGGCTCGTCTAGGATGATGGTGACGGCAGCAGGTCTTGTCCAAGAAAGGCCCTTATCTGGTCAGATGAAGAGTGGGTAACCTGCATTGCTTCCTCCAAAGGACGATTTTCACTTCTTAAGAAGCACGTGACATTTTCAGATGAGAGACTTACAGAATGGGCACCCATTTTTAAAGAGCCACGTTTTTCAGTAACGAAGGGGAAACTAACTTTGGCCCCAGCCCCACCAGGAAGCTTGGGGGCTCTGGGCGCAGCTGAACACGGCGGCCTGGCTGCCCTGGAGGGCTGAGCTGGTGCAGGCAGCTTGTGTGGCAGCGATGCCCCAACTAAAGGGCCCACAGGATGAACATGTGCCTGCTGTGTGCAGGGGATATACTGCTGTGTGCAGGGGATATACTTCCGTGGGCAGGGGATATACTGCTGACCGATGGCATCAAGACTGGGGAAAGCAGGGTGAAGGGGAGCCACTGGGGATCACCACCCTGACATCCTCCTCGGGGATATGTCCATCCAGGCTGGGGGGAGGAGCTGCTCTCCTTCCAGACTGCCCTGGGATGCTGTCAGCCTCCCTGTTCTGGGTCTGGAGTGAGGCAAAGGGTTAAGAGCTTTAAGTGGGGAGAAGGGTGCTCTGAAAATGCTTTTTCTGGATCAAAAACCCCAGTGCCCGTGGGTCTCCCTGTTTCTACGCCATGCCCCCAGTTTTCCAGCTTTCCTGGCCAGTCTGATCTTCCTTCCCCAGGCACCCAGGACAGCGCAGCGGGGCTCAGTGGGCACTTCCCATGGATGGAGGGAGCTTCCCCAGCTGGAGGAGCTGTGGCCCCCTCCACCCAGGCTCCCTGGACGCTGCTCTAGTTTGAAAGACGTGGGAATGAGGTGCGGGCAGCAGGCAGCACAGATGAAGTGGCCTTTCTTTCCGTCCTGTGGTCTGATAAGCGGCCTGGGGCTGCCCACGCCTGCCAGCCTCCCCGGCTCATCCGGTTGTTTATGGCTGGCCAGGCAGAGCCGTGGGGCCGGCAGGCAGGAGGAAGAGCTGCAGGAAGTGGGGTGCCAGGCAGCTATATTCAGGCTCTGGTTCTGACAGCTTCCGGGTCCTGAAGAGAGGCTGGGGAGAAAGGCTTAAACTGAGATGCTCTTCCCTGAAGCTCCTCACGTCCAGAGGTGGGGGCTCAGCCTCCCCCATCCCAGGCTCGTCCTTAAAAATTATGAAAAAGAGGAAGAGATGGCCTCTTCCTTCCTCTTTGCCAAACACTCCTTCTCAGGACCTCTCTTCCTGGGTGGGGCGTCCAGCCCCCTCCTCCCTCTCGTGCTCTGCTCACTGAGCTGCAGGCACCTCCAGGAAGACTGCTCAGCTTGCTCAGGGCCCTGCAGGGGCCCCTCGCCTTGTGTCGCCTGCCACTTCTCAGGTGCTTGTCTCTTATGGGGGAGGAAGGACACCCGCGCCTGCCTTTTGGAGGGAGGAGTCGGAGACTCGCTGGTCTACATGGGGTGTGGTGCTTACTGGAGGAGGGGCGCTCCCACCACGACCACCACCGAAGTGGAGGCACTCCCCACGCCGCCTCTGTCTGCACCACTCCTTCCCTCCTCAGGGGGATGTTTGCTGCCCCTCCCCCTCCTCGAGAGCCCCAGGCCAGGATAGGGACAGGGACTGACTGGAGTCCGCCTGACCTCCAAGTGGCGACTTCTCAAAGTGCGGTCCCTGGGCTGCTCCACCCAGTGTCCCGCCCTTGTGCTGGTGGCAACCTCAACGGCGCCCGGTGTTCAGGAGCCTCATCAAGTCCTTAGGAGCCACTGGCGCGACCCAGGATGGCCAGTGAGGTCCCGCAGCCCGGTCCCTGCTGACGTGCTTCTGGAAGCAGAAACGACCTGAATGGATCCCGGCAGGCAGGGGTGAGGCCCGGAACCCACTGGTGATGGGGAGAGGAGAGCAAAATCAAGTTTTTATTTTACATGTTTTCTGATGGTGTCACTTGTGTTTAAATAAAAAAAAAAAAGACAAGGTCACATGGAGACACAGCTGGTTGAATCTCGGGGTACAGACTCAGGATGAAGGGACACGTTCAGGAAGGATGAGTATTCTTAAATATGAAGGAGATGTTTTTACATAGGATGGTGCAACAGTGGCTGTTCTAGATGGTTTACAAAACTTAAGATTTCTGAATCAAATTGGGAGTTGGAGGCGAAAGCTTTCAATTGGAAGATTTTACATTAAAAAAAGAAAGCCCGGTTTCTGGCTTCCATGGAAAAATCAGAAGGTCTTGGTGAAGGGCAGCTGCAGGACGAGAGGGATGGAGTGGCCCCTCTGCAGGGGGCCCCACTCTCTGCTGCCTCTGGCGTCAGGCTGTGAGCCATTGTCAGCTCCTTGGGCAGAGGTGCCTCTACCCAGCACAACAGCTAATTTGTCATCCAGCCCTGGGGTGGGGGATGGCTTTGTAAGTGAAAGGGGGTGTTATTGGTAATGATGCTGGGACAGACCCAGATGAGCCAGGACCTGTGGTCACCCCACTATCGGCCCTGGGAGTGACCCTGTGGGTCAGAATTGGGGTCCCAGGCACCTTTACTTACAAAATGGTCATAATATAGCCACAGATTCAGTCAGAACAAGGAAGGCTCTTTACTGCCCCGCCGGGGGAAAACCATACAAATAAATACCGGTCTACGATGACTACAACGTGATCGGCCCCTCGGGGTGGCGGCCTGGTACAGTGCCCAACCTGCCTATCTGTCCCTGGCTGTCCCATGCTCCAAGGAGGGCAAGGTTTCCATGCTGTGTCTCTATCCATCGAACATGGGGAGTGGGCAGCCTGAGGGAGTCCGGGGAAGCCCCGTGTCTGGCAGCCCCCTCATCCCCCGCTGCTGCTGGCCTCAGTCATGTCACCTGTGATCTTGGTTTTACCGCAGGAAGGTGGGTTTTGTCCTGCTGCTACCACCTGTAAACATGATGATGGCAAGTGTTGACGACAGAATTCAAGTTGGGGCTGGGAGCCCTGGGTCAGCCAGAGCCTCGCACATCCCTTGAAGTTTCCTTGCTGCCCAGGGAGGGGGCTTAGCCCTCCTCCCATCCACACAGAAGGCCGTGGCCGCCGCGCTGAGGGACCCTCCAGCACCTCCAGGTCCAGCTGGCTCCAGACTCTTCTGGCAGCAGGCCTGGCAGTCTGCTTTTGTGTTGGAGTAAAGAGGCAGTGAGGTGGGTCCATGGGGTGCCCAGGTACCTAGGCTAAGGCCAGTGCACACCAGGCCTCCTGGCGCAGGGCCCCGCCAAGGCCAGCCTGCTGGCCCAGGGCTGCAGAAGGCAAAGCAAAGTCCTCAGGCTCGAACTTGAACTCCAAGTGGCTGGGGGCCAGGGGGTCATCCACCTGTGCAGAGCCCTGCAGGGAGGACAGACCATGTGAGCCTTGGGAACAGCTGGCTGGCCCACCTGAGGGTGGGAGCCCTTTGACAGGAGGGCTTCCTCAGCGCCTGGAATGGTGTGGGCACTCCTTGTGAGGAACAATATGATAACCTCGGAAGGGCTCTCAGTCAGCATCGGCCACAGGGGACCCCCCAGCTCCATCGGCCAGCTGTGTGTCCAGCCCCGTTTCCAGGAGGGGCCTGTGGGGGCTCTGACCTGGCCGAGATGCCAGGGTTCCTCCTGGAAGTGCCTGGGAAGCAGCTCTGCACTCCCCACTCACCCTGTCCTCCTTACCTGGGAGGTGACACTGGGCCGAGGGCATGAAGGGGACGCCAGGCTGGGCTCGGGCTTCAAAGTGGCTGCTGAAACCTCTGGGTCAGGGACAGAGGCTGGTGGGGAGGCTGTGGCGTGCCCTGCAGACCCTGGTGGGAGTGGGGGAAGACGGGGCATTTACAGACACTGTAGATCTGGTAACATGGGGTGGGGTGGGGGTGGCCTCCCCCACCGGAGCCCCTGCCCCACGCCATGAACTCAGGCCACCCCGCCCCCTTTCCCAGCCAGAGCCATCCCAGGGCAGTGGCAGAGATTCGTACTTCAGGAAGATGATGCTTGCACCAAACATGTGAATCTCTAATGGTGGAATGTGAGGCACCCAGAGTGATTCCACAGAACGTGGGCCCCATGGGAGGCCTCCCCCAGCCCTGGCCCCCGCACCTGAGGAGCCCTTGGTCTTGGCAATGTTCTTCGGCTTCCGTTTCCGTGTCTGGATGCTCTCTTTCTTCATCGCCAGGGGCCGCGGTACCTGGCAGGGCGGCAGGGGTGGATGGCTAGTCACTGTCTGAGGTCACCCCCGTGGTCTCTTGCATGGCCATCTGCCCGGATCTCAGCCCTGCAGAGCTGGTCACGGCTGCAGCCCTGTTTGGGGAGTTGCTACCTGCCCCCCAGGCTCAGTGCTTTCCTCCAGGCAGGGCGGGGTGAAGCCTGTCCCACCCCAGCCTCTCAGGGCTGGGGGCTGTGGGGTCCAGAAGAGCCCTGGAGGTGTCTAGCCTCTGTCCCAGCTGAATGGCTACAGGGAAGCTGCAGTGAAGCTATGGTTTCTGAGAGGCTGTCTGTACCACGAGTCTAACAGTAACGTGTGTGCATGGTATGGGCAGTGGGGCCACATGCGTACAGGCGTGTATCCACTCAGCCCAGGCCCCGCCTGATCGACACCCTGCCCAGTTCCTCAGCCCCATCTCAGGCCAGGGGGTCCACCTGTGCCGGCAGCCCCATGGCCCTGCTCACCCCGTGCAGCTTCATGTACAGCCCGCAGGCATTGCACACTGGCTCGCCGTCTGCGTTGCGCCGCCAGAGGGTGGTGGTGGTGGTGTGGCAGTTGGTGCAGCAGAGGCCAGCCCGGCGGGATGAGGACTGTGGATGGGAGGCTAGGTGAGTGCGGCAGGTGCGGGAGTGGGAGGATGGACACTGGGCTCAGGGCTGACCAGTTATGGGGTTGGGTATGCAAGGGGCTGGGTGAGAGGCCTTTGGGTGCCAAGGTCCTGAGGCTGCCCAGGATTCCTTGTGGGCAGGAGCTTTGACCTAGCTCCCAGGAGCCCTGGGACAGATCACGTCACCCTTCGGGGCCTCAGCTTCCCTATCAAGAAAATTGGGACCTGCCTAGGTCCACTGTGGGGTCAGGATCTTATGAGGAGTGCAGGACACACAGGCTGCTGGGTTTCAATTGTGGCCTCTTTTTAACCAACGCTGGGCCTTCACTCTGTATTTCTGTGGTGAAACAGCACCCCTAGGGGCCACAGGGCCCCCTTGGGTCAGGCCCCAGACTGAACATTCAGGGGGGCTGCCTCCGAAGACCTGGGGCTCTGAGCACATGCTCAGCTCAACTGCTTGCACCAGACAGTGGGCAGCGGGCATCCACACCTGCCCTTGCTGCTCACTGGCCCGGGAGGGACAGTGGGGCCTGTCTGGAGACCCCCCACCAATCATTTCTAAGAAAACACAGACCTGGAAAAGCCTCCTCTCCTCCCTCCCCGGGTTGGGCAGCTGTCAGAGGCCCCAGGGAATCCACTCTGTTTAGTCTGAGGCCCGGCCTCCGATCTCCAGGGCAGGACTCTGCCTTGGGATCTGGGGCACAAGGGCCACAAGACAGGGAAGGGATGAGGCCCAGGAGGCTCCGGAGGGAGAGCAGGGCGGGAGCTCCTGGCCTGGCTGGGGAGACCCCACCCTCTGGCCGGTGGCCTCCAGGCCGCAGCTGTGTGGGTCCTGATGTCCAGCCTGGCAGGCATCACCAGTGGTCTCCCCAGGGGCTTAGGGGTGGACCTGCGCCCTGGTTGGAGTGCAGAGAGATGGTGGCTGGCCCAGGCCCAGCAGAAGTGGAAGGGCAGTGGTGGCCACAGCCCTGGGGCAGATGGTGGGACCCGGCCCTGATACAGGAGCTCCAGCCCCCCAGTCAAGTGGGCCCCAGCCTAACACCACCCTGGAGAGCTGGCAACCATGTCCTGACCTTGTCTAGAGAGCAGCTGCTTTTACTGGACACTACTCGAGTCTCCCTCCTCCCTGCCCCCTTTCCTCCCTTCCATCTGCCTCTCAGTTGCAGGGAGCTATGCCCACATGGAGGCACGCCACCCTCTAGAGCCCACTGTCCCACAAGAGGCAGCATCTCTTCCCATCCCTGCTGCCCGCCCTGGTCCAGGATCTCCTGAGCCCACAGTCCATTCATCTTCTTAAGGTGGGAGGAGGTCTTAGGACTTCCCCAAGGTTCCTAGATTGAACAAACAAACATGCAAACAGGATGCCTAGTTAGAATTGAATTTCAGATAAACAGTAAATATTTTCTGTAAATACACTCTACGCAATATTTGGGACACATTTAAAATGCTATTTGTTGCTCGTGTGAAATTCACACCTAACCATGTATTTAGTAATTAGTCTGGTCACCCTGACCTACATTCCCGGGCTACATCATGGTCCCTTACTCTTGCTGTGCCTTCAGACCAGGAGGACGATGGCTTGAGGCCCCTCCCCTCCAAACCAGCTGGGACCCTCAGGGGCTCTTACCAACTTTTGCCCCCTTAGAGTTCACACTGCCATCCCACATTCAAAAAAAAAAAAAAGTTAGCATCACTGAAACTCAGGAGTCACAGGAGTGCTGTCTCCTGGGCTGTCTGGCCACTTCCTGCTAAAATCTTTCCTATAGGAACACTATCGCAAGGGCGTAAAGAGACCCACACAAGGCCTTCATGCCAGCACTGTTTTCAACATCACACCACACAGCTGCACACATATGGGCACCACTGCAGACACACGTGCCCCCACGTGTCCCCCAGAGTTGCCCATGCATCTAGGAAGCTGCAGAACCGTGCGCACCAACTCAGGTGGTGGTGGGGTAGAGCCTTCCTCAGGTGGACTGAATGTACACAGGACACACCCTCAGGTGGGGTGAACCCACCACCTGGACCCTGAGGGTGCAGTGAAACCCAAAAGTCACGTTTGAACATTTTTCCAGTGAGCTTAGATTAAAATCCATAAACTGGAAATCAGATTAAAATCAAGACAATGGGTAAAAAGAATGACCTTGACAAAATTCTCGGAAGCGCTTGCTGATTTTTCTTTTTCCATCCCCTTGGTGCCTGCGTCTAACGGGGGGTGGGGAACTGAAGCTCAGACGAGTGGCCAGGGCGCGGGGGTGGTCCCGGGGTGGACAGAACCTCCTCCCTCGGCTGAGCACACCCCGTGGCCGCAGCCCCGGGCCATCTGCGGACACCCAGAGCCTCCCTCTGTCCTTCTGCACTCACGGCCAGGCCAGGCGGCTAGGCCTGGCCACTCTCAGGGCCCCTTAATCACTGGGCCTCTCCAGGCTGCGTTTTCTTTTTCTCTTTCAGTCGGTTCTTTTCAAAAGAAGTGGAACTTCAAAGCCAGTGGCAGAGCTGGCCTAAGTGCCAGGTTCCACAAGGATCTAGGCATCCAGAGGAATGAGGGTAGGAGGCAGCTAGAGCCGGGTGGCGGGCTGGCAGAGATGGGGGGCTCTGGAGAGGGTGTTGGGAAAGTAAAGGCTGCAGGTGGCGGTGCAGCAAAGATGTGGCCATTTCAAACAGGTCCTCCGCATGCTCTTGGCGGGGAGACCTGGGGACACTTAGCCTGATGGACGTGGGACAACCCCCCCACCCCGCACTTGGGGCTGCATGTGCTGGGGATACGAGGCTGTGCAGGAAGGCTCACCCGGAGCTGATGAGTGTCCCAAGGAAGCTGGGCTGTCCGTGGCACAGCCACGTCCTGGAGCTGGGCCAGAACCAGCCCTAGGCTCACAGGCCTGCCGTCCTCAGAGTTTGGCTTCTGGGCTCCAATGTTCAGAGGTCAGGCCAGGCCGAGCGGCACTTGCAGAGACCCTGGCCACAGGCACACATCAGCAGAGCCACTGTGACAACCCGCTCTACTCGCCTTCACTGACCGAAGCCTCGGGTCAAAGGTGTAAGCCCCACCCTGCGACCCAGGATACACACAGGAGGCAAACGGTAGAACAGCCAGGGGCTCCTGCTGGGAGGCGGCGACGCACACTTGTCATCGTCACATTCCTGTATTCTTGGTGACAAGCTTCTAGGACGTTTGGAATTATTTAAAGGAGGGTGAGACCAGCTCTTCCTGGAGAGGGCCCTCCTGGGCCATCACTTCTGCTCACACTCCAGCGAGAGTGAGACCCCAGAGTTGGGGCAAGCCTGGGGTGACCAGCCCAGCACCTCTGTGGCCAGGAGCACATGAGCTGGGCTCTGGCCTCAGGACTCTGAGAATCTTGGGGTTTTCACATGGAGCTTGGCCCTGCAAGGACCAGCCATCCGGTGAGCGGTGGAGCCACCCCGAGGGACAGGCAGGCACTCTGCAGCCAGTGAGAGGAGCCCCCCAGGAGCCTGCTCAGAGAGACACGGGGAGTAGTGGAGCCATGAGGATGCCCTGAACCTCAGCACCGCTCAGTAAACACTTCCGGGCGTGTTTTACATTCAGGTCCATGTGGGCCTGGAGTCAGGGCAAGCAGGCTGCCCACCTTCCAGGCCCTGCGGCCTCAGGGAGATGAGCAGACATGCAGGGATTCCCCCACTCTAGATGGCACCCCAAAGCTAATTATTTCATGTCCCCAGACTTGGAAACTGAGGCTTCACCAGGCCAAGTGCCTGTCTGTCCTCAAGCCACCCATGGCGCTGGCCACGGCTGTCCAATTTCCCTTTCTAGCAGGTAGTGGGCAGTTCCTGAATTCGGCTCGCAGAGGGCTAGACAAGAAGACTCAGGGCAGGGTCAGGAGGCTCAGCGTGAGTGGGGCATTGTGGGAGCTCGAGGCCATAGTCCTGGTCTGAGCCTGGGGTTGCCACTAGCCGGCTGCAAGTCCAGGGAAGCCCCTGGTGGTCACCTGGCTGTTGTGAAGGTAGATGCCTCAGCATGCAGATGGTGGCCTCTGCCTGCCCACCCCCAAGTTAGGAATTTTCTGCAGGGAGGTGAGCCCTGCAAGGGAAGAAGTGGAGAGGATGGCCCACTTCTCCTGTGTACTTGGCACCTGGTTCAGGGCTGGCCCCAGAAGAGAACAGGGAATCAGAGGAGGGAGGCAGCTTGGGTCACAGCCCCTTAGGACCCTCTCCCTTGGCCTTAGTTTCCCCTTCCCGGAGGCCACAAGAGACATTTTCTGGGCTGTGGGCATGAATACAGGCAGAAACAACAGTGGGGTGCCGTGAACTCTGAGGGCGACTCTCTCTGCAAGCGGCACCACACGGGTGCAGAGAGGTGGAGGACCCATGGAGCCTCCAAATCCAGGCCAGGCCAGAGGAAGAGAAACAGCAGCTGCCCTCAAGCTGCTGAACGCCTCAGTCCTGCTCTCTGCCCACCCATTTTGGGGCTTCAGAGCGTCCAGCCCCCGTGCTGCCATAGCTGGGGGTTCACGTTTCCAGTAAAGGCCTGTGACTGACCGCCCGCAGCTGTGGCAGGACCATCCCACAGCATCTGCCTTGGAAAGCCCTTCCATACTCCAGGGCTTGACACCAGAACAAGCCACCTATAGGGCTCCCACAAGCCTTAGCCCGGACCGAGGAAGAAGCCCCTGCAGCCCCCCCCCCGACTTTGGACAGATGGAATTACTGACGGAATTGACCATCAAAGTTTGCCTGTGAAACGGCAGAGAACAAAGCAACTTGAAACCTTTACACGGCTTCTGGAGACTCTGCCCTGCTGCAGGCAAAACTCGGGCGCCCAGTCCCCTACACGCTAACCAGCCGTACAGCAGAGAGAAGCAAAAGCGAAAATGAGTTTTGCCCAGCGAATAACCACACACCTGGTCTGGACCCATCCCTGCAGTATCAGGGGCAGTGGTCAGTGTTCGTCCCCTGTAAGAATCACTGTCAGCCCACAAAGCCAGCATCCAGCAGCCACTTTTCCCTCCAGTCCCATCTGGGGGCCATGTCATCTTGCCTCTCCACCACCCCACCACCTGGCAGCCCAAAGTCCCCAGAGTCACACAGCTGAGTCCCCAGCCGGCACACAGTGATCCCGGCCCAGGAGGTTCAGTGTCGAGCTCAGGGCAGCCCAGCCCCTTGGGGGAGACCCCCGCAGACCCTCTGGGGGAGTGGCCCCCAGCACAGGGGGCCCGTGGCAGTGGACCAGGTGCTCTGATCCTGCCCGACCCTCCCCTCCCCTTCCCAGAGCTCCACTGGCTCCCAGGCTGTGATCGAGGAAGACCAGCCCGGCCACCCGCACTCACCAGGCGCTTCTGTGGCCGCACGAGGGGCCGGTTGACACCGTTCATCTTGTGGTAGAGGCCGCAGGCGTTGCACAGGTAGTGGCCGGTGCCGTCGCGGCGCCAAAGCGGCGTGGACAGGGCCCCGCAGTTGACGCACTCGCGCCCCTCGCCCGGGAACTCCTCCAGGAGCTCAGCCGCTGCGGGAGCAAGGCGGGCGGCCGCTGGACGAGGCTCGGGCCCTTCCTGGGAGCCACCGAGCCGCCGCATTCGCACCACCTTTTCTTTTCCTTCCCCTTTGTGCCTTTATTTTGCTAATTTACTTCGTCTAACTTTTTTTTTTAAGTTTAAATTCACAAACAGTGATGTTTGTGCCAGATTTAAGTCTCTCGTCAGGGCTGCTTTATAAGGTCGGGGGAGAGTTAATAAATGCAACCCTGGGTAGGGCAACAGGGAACTAACTGCCCTACTAGGAACAGGGTCCAGCATCGCTAATTTTGACCACTGGGGAGGCAGGAGCGTCTACACTGGCAGAAGACCCTCGCGGGTCGATAGGAGGGGCAGTCAGGGATCTCGGGATCCTACAGGGACCGAGGTGCCTTCACTGTCAGCTTTCATGGTCTCGGCACAGTCCTCCCACTTGAGCAGCACACACGGCCAGAGCGGTGAGGCCTCCAGGCCCCTCCAGACCTGGCCGGGCTCTGGCGACACTTGGGCGGCTGGATCGGGTGGGGGCGGGGCGGGGATCAATCATCGCCTGGCCGGGGGTGGGCGCCTGGCGTGGGGCGCCTAGGCGGCCGGGTCAAGTGGATCCCGCTTCCTGCGCCGCTGCTGCCGAGGAGCTGAGGAGGAGTGTAGGCTAAAAGACCGGAGCAGCAAAAAAAAAAAGGAATGGCCCTTGGTTTGGGGGGAGTGGGGGTGAGAAAGTGTCCGTGGCACCCACTACTCAGAAGAGGGGTGGGGAGCAATTCTCAGCTTTACAGGTCTGGAATCCGATCACTCAAATTTAGATCCCAGAGAGGGACTGGGACTGGGTCTCAAATTAGAATATGCAAACATTTTAAAACAGAGACGAATATGGTGGTTTACTTAAACGAGAATTTTGAGCTTTAAAAAAAAAAGTCATTTCCCAAACTTTTCATAAAAACCGTTTAAGACATAGGCTCTAAATGGTATAATCCCAGAATACTGGGTTTGGATGAACGAAAAGCGAAAACACAGATGGTATGTGTATTAAGGATCTCAAGACCGGGTTTTCATCTTGGTGTGGGTGAGGTGCAGCCGCGGGGTTCCACCCAGGCTTACACGTCCCCCGGGGTCCCCCAAGCTGGTGTCCCACCTGGCTGAGAAAGCCCTGACTCTGGAGAGGGGGACATTTCGCAGGGTGCGGGTTTGCGCATGTACCGCCAGCGCCCAGGACCCTGGTCAGTGGAGCCAGTTCCCAGTCCCGCACTCACCGAAGGTGGCTCTGCGGCCAGGGAGGCCAGCCGGGAGACCCTGTAAGCTGTGCAGGACGCTGCCGTCCAGGGGTCCAGAAGTCCAGGACGGGGCCACTTCGGTGCTCATGTAGGCGGGGTAGGCTGTGGGGTACGAGGAGCTCACGGGCCTCCCGAGCGTTGCTGGGTACTGCTCCCGAGCCAGCATCGCGCCCTGAAAGGCGCCGTTGTCCCGGGTCCCTGTGCCACCTCCGGGCCCCGGGGAACTGTGCGCAAAGGGGAAGGCAGTGGTCCCCGGCGGCGGAGCGGCCGGTGGGTGCGGGCTGCCGGAGCCAAACGCTGACGAGTCTGCCGCGGCCGCCTGCGCCCAGCCGGGGTGCGCGGTGATTGCGGGAGCCTGCGGGCCGGGTTCGCACGCCGGCAGGTAGGGCAGCATGGAGGGGACCCGCGCGGGCGGCACAAACACCGGGGAGCCGGCGCCCGGCGTGTGCAAAAAGGCGCCCGAGTCCGCGTAGGCGGTCTGACCCGGGCTCGGGGCCAGCGCCAGGCTCTGGTACATCTTCCTTGGCGCGGCCTTGACCTGTAGACGAGAGGGACAGGCGTCCAGGTCACGACTACTGTGCCCCACAGGTGCTGTCGCTCGGGCCGCGCTTCTGGATCCCCAGCTTGGAGGTTCCTGGGGCGGGAACCCGCGGGGACAGGATGGCAGGGGGCAGGGGCGGCTCTAGTGGCCCGTGGGGGATCCGGGCGCAGCCACAACGCGGAGCTCACCTCTTTCACAGCCGGGACTTCCGAGGTTCACAGGTGGGCTCAGTGGGAGCAGAGAAGGAGAAACCGGGCGGGGAGGTGGGTCCGCAGGGCGCAGGCTTTGGGCTCTGGGAGAAGGAGCCCGGCTGGGTAGGGGCGAGCGGCCGGGTCCGGCTGCGGTACTTGGCCGCTGGTCGTGAGGATCCGAAGGCGCGAGGGCGCGGCGGGCGGCTAGTTGCAGACTGGAAGCCGGGGTCCTTGCGGTTTCTCGAATCCCGGCTCCTCCGCCGCCCCCTCTGCACAGCTCCGCCCGGACCTGGCCCGCCCCCGCCGCGCCGCCCCTTCCCTCCCGGGGGCCCACCCCTCCCTCCCCGCGGGGTCAGAGCCAGGGCTGCGGCCTCGGTGCCACGTGACCGAAGCAGGCCGGGCTCTCGGGGCTCCGCTCGAAAGGCGACCGGACGCACACGGCACGGGGCAGCCAGCGCTGAGTCCTTGCCAACGCGGGCCACACGAACCAGCCAGGTGCTCTGCGCCGCCGACCCGGAGGAGCTCCGACGCCGAGACTTCTCTAAATGTGTTAGGGCTTTTGAAGCCCTCCCTCTTGATGGGTGTTAACGGCGGGCTGCCGCTAAGGCTGGTTTAGTGTCTGGGACTGCGGTGGGTGAGTCTGCGACCCTGGCTGCGCAGCGATCATGGATATGGCGGTGCGGACTCCTCATTGCGCCCTTGGTCTGGGGCCCTTAGCAGGGATCCGGCTCCCAAAGCGACAGCCCAGCCCAGCTCCGTTCCCCTGAACTCAGATCCTGTTCCCCGGCCACTGCACCCACGAAGTCCAGTGGGAGTCCAGCAGCTTCCTCAGTGACCAAGCAGGGCCACTGTCCCCTCTCATTCCCTGCTGGGGACGCAGGTCGGGCGGGCAGCCTCCATATGGAGACACTTCCATTCCCCAAGGTCCCTGTATAACTCCTTGCCTCCACCCCTGGGTGGGGGTGGGAGGACTTTCACTTTGTGGGGAATTCTCAGAGTCTCCTCAAGGCACTGGAAATGTGGGAAGGGTGGGAGGCCACTCAGGTCTGGAGGTGGCCCCTGGCACTCCCTGAGTGAGGCCGAAGGTGCCAGCACCCTGGTGAAAGTGGCCTCCGAGCAGCTTCGCTGACTGATGACCCAGCCTCCCCACCAGGCCGTACTTTCCAGCCACCTTACAGCAGGCACTGGACCACCAGCCCTGCGAGCAGGGCTCACTGGAGGGCCCTTGGCTGCTGCACTTGGGGCAATGAGTGTTTTTCGTTTGCAGAAATGGGCCATCACCTCCGCCATTGGTCAGGGTGCTCTCCACCTGTGGAGGGGTGGGCACTCCTCGCCCTCTACTCCTGCGCAAGACTAGAATTTGGGGTGACATCGGGTCACCTACGCCCCTGGAAGATGGCAAGCAAGGGCTCCACTCTCATCTGGGCGGGGGACCCCATGGAAGGTTCCGCACTGGAACCTCTGGATTCTTCAAAAGCCTAGTTATGTGCCATTGGGAGGGGGCTTAGGGGTCTTCATTATCCCCTTTACTCTCCTCTCCCAGTGCTTCCCCCACACTCACCAACAGCAGTCTCTGCCTCCTCTCCCACCCTCAGGGCCCCTGGGTCCACACCACCCCAATGGGCTCCCCTAGTACCCACTCGCCTCGCGCTTCCCCCTGTGGGAACAGAACCCTCCTCACCCTACCCCCTGCAGACCCCGCCAGTGGATCTCATCTTTCTCTCTTCCGCAGTGGGCGGGGCAGGAGAAGGGGCGGGGATCCTGGAAGCTCACCGTGCCAAGGCCCCAGGGCTCGCGAATGCGCATCTCCCTGGGAAGGTTCACCAGCGGCCGGGCGCTGAGCCCGCAGCACTGCGAAGCCAGTAGAGCCTGCGCTGTCTCTGTGGCCCTCAGTGCCTGCCCCTCACACTGGCTTGGGGAGGAGCTAGTGTGACTGGGTCCTTTGGTGTCTCCCTGGGACTCGCACTCAGCTGGCACCACACAGAGGCCAAGGGGGTGTCAGGTGAGGGGAGCAGAGGGCTGGAGCCCCATGGTCTCAGCGGCAGCAGAGGAGGCTGTGGAGCTGGGTGCTGGGCCCAGAGATCAGAGCTACCGGGGTGGGTGAGGGAGACACAGGAAGAATTTCTACCCCGAAGTCAGTCTTGATTACCCCTCCCTGAGCCCCCTCTAGGCTTCCCACCCTGGGAACCTAACCAGAGTCAGCCTGGGGTCTGGGGGAGTGGGGGCTATCTCTCAACCCTGGAGATAAGAGAGTTGGCTTGTTAACCCCCTGGTGACCAGGCAGAGCCGAAATCCACGATTCCAGGTCTGACAGGGGCTGCGTGAGGGGCCTTAGGCAAAGTGAGGACCAGGGCCTGAGTGGCTGGGGGGTTGGGTCCTGGGGTGGGACAGGCCCTCTCAGCCAGCTGGGGGTCATTTGCACAGCAGCTGTTTCTTCCCAGCCCAGAGCTTGGGAATCCCTCACTTAGACACATGCATCAGAAAGGAAAACAGACCTCCTGGGGAAAAAAGGAGGGAGCGGGGCCTCTAGGCCAGCCCCCAAGAGGGACCTAGGCCTCTCCTTGGGTACCTCAGGGCCACCCCTTGGGTAGTGCCCAGGAGCCAGCTCCTTAGGGCACAGCTAGCTATCTGGTCACCTGCCAGAGCTATATCCCCAAACCCAGCCTCCCAGGGTCTGCCCTTCCTATAGGTGGGGGCTCAGGGAAGGAGGCCCGGGCTGGCTGGGTGGGGCCTGGGGTGGGGACAGGCTGGGAGGTCAGAGGCGTTCTGTGTCCTCCCCCAGGTATTCAGATAAGCCCCATGCCCCCTCCCTCCTGGGTGGGAAAAGCCAGTTCAAAGTCAGCCCCACCCCTGCCTTCTGCACTCTGAGGCCCCTCTTCCCTGACCTCGGGTGTCTGCTGACTCCTCCTGCCCCTTGGGGAGAATGAGGTGGGGTCCAGGTGGAGGGTTCCAGGGCCTCTCGAACCCCAACAGGAACTTCAAAACTCAGCATGGTGAGGGAGGTTGGGGCGGGGCCTCTCCAGAGGTACAGTGGGGAGGGGCTGGGGGGCCACATGGGTGTACAAGTCACTGTGGACACATAGGTTTGTGCACCTCTCCTGCAGGGAGGGCCGAGTTCCGGAGCCCAGGGCTGCCTTGGGCTGCCTGCCCTCCTGGGGGAGCTCAGAGCTGGAGCCAGGGGCAGCGACTGCAGAGGGAAGGGCCCCCAAGCTCCAGTTGCTTTGGCACCGCTGTCACTAAGGTTTTCTGAGGGTCTCCCACACACCTGACTGAGCCGGGAGCGTCTGTATTTTGACTCCTTTAAGGCTCATGGCTGCCTGGTGAGTGGGGGTGATTCCTGTGAGCTGTCACGCCATGTCATAGATGAGAACCAGGGCCAGGCCTGGCGAGGGCCAAAGGTTGGAACCCCACTCCAGGGCACTCTTGGGCCTGCCCTGCTCTGTCTGCTGCCTCTCCTCTGCCCTTGCTGTCTGCCTGCTCCTTTGGCCACTGCCCCCAACTCTAGTCCATGACTGGCTCTTCCAGATCCTGCATTTCTAGGTCCTCAGCCCTTAGAGGGTCCATGTGGTTGGGTGGGGGTGTCATCACTCGCCCTGTCCTCAGGCTTAGTGAAGGGAGACCCCGGCCTTACACACAGCTTGCCCTGTGGATGACCCAGCTGGGCCTTGAGGTGGCTGCCGAGAAAAGGGGAGCAGAAAATGGAAACAGAGCTCATGGGCGCTGTGTCATTTTTGTAACCCAGTCTGGTCTCGCAGGTCCTCCTGGCTAGGTCACCAGACGACCCTCGTGAGAGTGAGGGGTCCTCCGGAGAGGGACTCAGGGAGCTTGTTCTGGGGGGTCATCTCCCCGTCTGTTGTTGGGAGCAAGCCTGTGGCTGCAGAGATGGCAAATGTCCTGTCACACGGTGGGCTGTTCAGCTTCCAGGCCCCGGAGTCCCCGCAGAGGGAGGGCACGGAGCCACAGTGCAGGCCCATGGTCAGAGAGACAGCCGGCTGGTGGACCCCTGGGAGGGGGGTGATGCAGGGGTCTCTGACCCCCACCCTGCCTGGGCTCCAGTGAGGATGGATGTGTGGACAGAAGGCTGGTACAGGCAGCCCCCTCCTGTCTGTTACCTGTAAATTACTTCACCTGAGTGACATCATGCTGGGGGCTGGTAACCAGGCTGTGCCTGGTCATAAAACAGCCTGACATGGTGATGGATGGCTGCACATCAGATCTGCTGGCCCGACCTTGAACAAGGTCATGCAGGTCTCTGGCCTTCCATGGCAGCAGGTCCCTGACTTGAACGAGGTTGTGACCCTCAGGCCCTCCATGGCGGCGGGATTCTTCCTGACTTGAAGAATGAAAAGCAGAGGCTGCTATGGGATTGATGCTTGGCTGTCACCTGGTGCACGTGACTCCCTGGCCTTTGACAGCCCTACCAGCAGCAGGCTTCTCCCTTGTCCTTCCTGGGATCTCATTTTGCCCCCAGTGGCTCAGGATTCAGGATGTTTGTTTATCTCCCACCTCCTCAAAGGGTTTACACCCTCTGCTGAGCAGGACAGCCAACACCCCCCTCCATATCCTGCTGGATGGCTTCACGGACATTGCAGATGCATAGGGAGCTGCAACCACACGTTAGAAGCAGCCCAGGTGGTTGGGGGTCTCAGGAAACTAACCTGCGACTCTGCCTCAGGGGTCACCCTGGGTGAAGGGACGGGTCCCCCACTGGGGTCGTCTGTCCGCCATGCCCTCCCCAGAGACACCCGTTCCTGTTATGCCTTCCCAGAAGCGCACGGAGCTCATACAAGAAAACGTGTGCAGCACCTGCACACACGGGAGCACACACACACACGCTGGAGTGCCCACCCGAACACACACACACGCGTGCGCACTAGTGACATGCGTGTGCTTGCAATGCGCGCATAGACACCTGCACACACAGGCACACGTATGCGCCCACCCAGGCTGGCATATTTCCTTCTTCATAGACACAAAACCTTTCAGGGAAACCCCAGAAGATCAAACACCCAGAGGACCTAGGGTGGCTCAGAAAGCACCTCACCTGCCTCCCCCCAGCTCCCAGCTCTCCCTTTTCATTTCCAAATTGATGTCTGCTGGTGGGGCTGGGGAAATTCACAAGTGGGATCCACTCTTGCAGGTGATGAAGCCGATTGTCTTCATTTCCCACTGAGCCATCATTTCCCCAGTATGGAGCTGCTGTTCGGCTGCTTGTGGAGAAGACCTCGGCCCTGAAGAAGCCTGTGAGTGACGGTGACTGAGGGCCTGGGCACCTCCCCGTCCTGCTGCCAGCCTAGAGGGGGACGGCCCGTCTAGGGGGCTCCCTGGGAAGAAGGTGGGGGTGTGATTTCCCAGAGCCCCTGCCTCCCACCCTCACCTGCATCCCTGATGCCACCTAGCTCTGAGCTCTCCCCAATCTCCCCATTCCATCCTAGCTGAAACTCTTGCAAGACAGTGAGGTGCTGATGCCAGAACTTTCCTCTGGGGAGAAGGAGGTGTGCATATCACAGCGGCATGGGGGTACGTGTGAGGGAGAGCACAGAGCCTTTCCAGGGCCAGCCACCACCCCTCACCCCAGGCCCAGGCTTCACAGACAGGACTTCAATATTACTGCTCCTCCTGTCCCTTCCTGGGGAGCAACTGACTGCCACACTTGGGGGCTGGGGAGGCACCACCTCCAGGGCTCTGTCCCAGCTCCCTCCCTCCCTGGTTCCCATGGGCAGGGGCTCAGCCCTCCCCGCTCCTGGCCCTGCCTTCACCCTCCCCCATGACATCAGCAAAGATGCAGGAATATCCCCTTGACGGGAAGACTGGGGTGGGTGGAGAGAAAATCACAGGTTGGATGTTGAACCAAGGGCACAGAAGCCCTTGGGTCCCAGTGAGGAGGTATCATGGAGGCTGGGGGGCCCCAGACAGGAGACACAGTGAAGGTGGCCAGGGTTAGCAAATAGAAACACTGGCCCCCTAGTTAAACGTGGATATCAGATCAGCAACGTTTTGAGTCAGGGTCTTGTGCAGTGTCCTGGACACACGTGTACTTAGGGTGTGCTGGCAGTTTACCTGAGGCTCACCTCTAACTGGGGGGCCTGGGGCTTGTCTGGCAACCCTAGGAAGTGGGTGGCCCTTGGGCCACCCCGCTTGGTCAGCAGGGTGTAAATTACTTGCTTCCTTGCTGGTCTGGGTGGGTGAGAGGCAGGGCTGAGGGTCGCCAGGGGCCCTGCTGTCCGTTTTCACCAGGGCTAGGAGATGGGTGGGTGGGGGTGGCCGTGGTTGTGCCAAGTCAGGGTCAGGACTAGAGCCCCTCCCATAAATTACCCATCCCAGGGCAGGACCAGCTCTGCCTGACTGGTCTGTGCCACTGAGGGTTTTTCCAGCCCTAGACACTCTTGGGAGGCCAGTTCCAGCCCTGAATTTGGATCATGAGGGGTTGGGTCTGTGAGAACCCCTCGGTGGAGTACACTGGTCTGTCTTGTGGAGTACACTGATCTATTTTGCTTGTTTGCAGGTGGCAACTCTTTCTCTGAAGGCATTTTCCAGAATACCCCTTCTCGGCCCAATAGGAACAGGTTTGGGGCTGCCAGGGCCTCTCTCAGCAAGTTGCCTAATCCCCACCCGCTGGCAGTCTGCCCTCAACCTCCACCAGAGTTTCCCATATGGCAGACTCACCTGGGCTTGTAGGTGATGACCCCGGCTGCCGGGGATTTATCATGAAAATAGGACATATTTCTTTCTCTCTTTCATACCCAGGCACTGAGGCCTGGAGGGGTTCCGCAGGCTGGCCAGTGGGTCTGGGCAGAGCTAGACTACGTCACTGTCTATGTGACCCGGCTTGGCTGCTCCAGGTGGGAGGCACCTAGGGTGCCATCTCAGGATTGGGGGCAGGTTCACTTTTGGAGGTACCTGGGGCCAGTGGGTGGGGGATGCTCCAGGCACAGCCCAGGCAGGGGGGTGGGGCCTTGTCAGGTGCTCGGCAGTAGTGGTGCCTACTTGCTTCCATTCTATCACCTTTATTTGTATTCTTTTGCTCTCATCTTCAAAGAAATTTCCTTTCTCTTTCCCCTTTTCCTCTCTCTGCCCTCCTCCCCTGCCTTCCTCACCCTACTTCTGTCTGCTCCTGACCTGCCTCCAGCCCTGGCCCTCTGCCCTTTCCCCACTGTCTTTCTGAGGACATCCTCACAAGGTGTCCATCCTCGGCTGGGGGGGTCTCCTGGGTGCTGCGAGGAGGAGTGGGAGCCCCAAGCCACCTCTGGGTTCATCCCGCCAGGGGTAGGGGGAGGACGCGCGGGAGCCAGCCTCCATTGGCAGGATGGCGGAGTCTCCCAGCCAAGACCAGGACTTTATCGCATCCCAGCCACATCTGCTCAATGTACAGACTTCAGGGAGTGTCAGAGCCGTCAGCCCCATTCCTGCTGGCGGCTGAGGACCGGGAGGAGAATCAGGGACCTTGAAAGGGCTCCGAAAGAGTCAGACAGTCTGGATCGCAGAGGACGCTTGCCGGCTGGGACCACTGTGCCTTTCATCTTCATCTTTTGCTTTTCTTGCATTTCCTGTATTTTCCACATTGAACACATAGATAAACAGAAATGCAATGGGAAATAAATCACATTTTATAGAGTTTGGCTGAAGGAGCTCCAATGACGACAGGAAAACATGTTTGGGGAGTGAGGGCGCAAGGATGCCTTGGATCAGGCGCCGTCCCAGCCCCTTGGGGGTTTGCAGAAAGCTGGACACGTCTGCTCTGCTGGAGCAGAGAGGGAGCTGACGGCAGGGAAGGAGTTTCCAGGCCGGAAAAGGACTTCATGGACGGTAGGCAGGCCCCACTTCAGCAGAAACCTCCTTCCTGGCAGAGGAGGCCTTGTGTTCCCCAGTAGCCAGGAGCAAGGGCCAAAGCCCACTGGCACCTCAGTGTCGAGGAGCCTTGTCCAGTGCCCTTGAACATATCCTGCTGGTCTAGGGGCTTGGTGGGCAGGAGTGTGGGGGGATTAAACACGTTCCCTGAATGTTCCTCCTCCAGGGCCCAGGTCCTTTGGGGGGCCAGCTGGGGCCCCAGCCTAGAACTGCTACCCATGAGCATCCCAGGATGTGAGGCTGTGAGGATGTGAGGCTGTGGTTGGGGCCACTGCTGGGCAGAGTTTTGAGCTGGGAGTGGGTGTCACCTTGGAGGCAGTTAGGCTCAGCCCTGTCCTTTGGGTTCCCTCCCTGGATGGGGAGTGGTTGTGTCTCACGGTGAGGGTCCTGGGCCTGCCCCACTGAAGACTGGTCAGGGCGCAGCCTGGGTCTGTGGCCTAGGAGGCAGGCTGCTCCATCCTGTGATGTGGGATCAGTTCGTGTGGTTTTGGAGCCCTGCTCTCCTGATCTGTGCGGAGGGGGTGTTGTCAGGAGAGGGGACGGGCCTGCCAGGCACACTGGCTGGCACAAGGGGAGCCAGGAAGTTACACCACTGTTGGGAAGTCCCCAGCCCTGGATGGCCAGGTGGCCACCAGAGCTGGAGGGAGGCCTCCCCGGTCAGTGGTGCCCCACTGGCGTCTGAGTGAGACCCAGTTCTGGGCTGGATGCCATGCAGAGCTCAGCCAGGAGGTGCTACAGTCAGGAGGCGGGACCGCAGGTTGGTGGACGCCCCTCCAGGCTGACCCAGGGCGGTTGCCTGGCTCCAGCCCGACTCCGCCCCGTCCCAGGCTGCGCCTGCCTCCGAGCCCCCACCCAGAGATCACCAGCCTCGTGCCTCACGTGTAAAGAATTTCCCGTGCAGCCACAGCGGCAGCTGGGACATTTCTGCAGCTGGACGTCCGGAGGAAAATCAGTGTGTCTATCTCCCGACGCAGACATGGGCTGGCGTCCCTGGTCCTGGAACCCCTGCCCTAGCTTGGCTTCCCTTGGAGAGAAGATAAGGAGCTGTCAGCATCTCGTGGGCTAGAGACCCATAGCTTGCTGGTGGTGGGGGTGTGCCAGAGACGGCCAGACCCCTAGCAGCTTCTCCTACCCCTTTCTCCTCTGGGCTATAGAAAGGGGCCTTGGGGCCCAAGGCCCACCTCTGGCCTAGGCCTGGCAGTGTCAGAGCCTGGTGGCCCACCCTGCCGGTCTGGGGTAAAGGGCTGGGAGGGGTACCTGGCACATGGCTGCAGTCATTCCTGGGGGGTCATCCTCATTGCTGAGGGGCTGCCATCTCCAGTCAGAGCCTGCTGGAGCTGGGCTTGGCCAATGAGGAGCAAGTGTGTTCCTCTCCTGACACCTTGGCCAAGTTTGGACAGGCAAGGCCTGGGCCCCACCTTGGTGAGCTGTGCAATGTGGAGCAGACACAGCAAACACACAGGTCATGCAAGAGGCCATGTCAGGATGGGACGATGCCGAGGGGTCCAGGGAGTTCTGATAGGGGCTCAAGAGCAGCCACCCTGTCCCTGGGACCTCCAGCTGCCCATGACTCCATCCTGTCTGAGAACACTGAGTCCAGAGGCTGCAAACAGGCCACCACATGTGGCTGCCCCTCTGTGTTTTAAAAACAGAAGATTTTAATAAAAATACAGATTTTTTTTTCTCTTGAAAAAAATCAGTGTTTCCACCAGGCCAGAGCGCCACCTTTAGAAAAGGTGAGGGCATGCCCGGCAACCGCAGACAGCACCTCTTCCTACTGGTCACTGGTTCCCTGCACGGCCCCTTTGTAGCCAACTCCTGACTTGGACACCATCGCCCTGAAAGATGGTTGGCAGGAGGGTCATTTGGCTTGGTCTCAGGAGACCAGACATCCATCACTAACTTGTTGATTTGTTTGAGCAAGACCCTGTCCCTCCCTGAGCCTCAGTGTCTTTATCCCCAGAAGCCCCTCATGCCTGTGTGCTCAAAAGACAGCGAAATCATAGGAGCTTGTGGCTTGGGGGTGGGTTCAGAGCCAGACCCCAGCACCCACAACTCCCACGGCAGATGGGCAAGTCTGTGCACTCCTATGTCTTTGCCACTAAAGCCACACAGAAAATTCACACATCTTTGAATGGCTTGACTAGTTGTAAGTTTTGGTTTTTATGTATTTTTCTCAGTCAGCTTATGCTACACACATAGCCCTTCTCCTGGTGAGGAAGGGTCTCTATAGCTTTGCCATCAAGAGGCAGACCTGAAGTTGGAAGGTTTGGGGGTGACTTGGAGAGCACCTAGGTGACTTGATGGAGCTACATGTAGCTCCATCTTCATGGGGACAGGGTCACTTTCTCTGGGTCTTAAATTCTTTGAATGAGTGGAAGATGTGGAGCAGGTTTCTAAAAGCAAGATCGTGGGGCTTTGTAGGCAGTCCTTGTCTGGAATTAAGAATTGGGATGAAGCAAAGTGAAACTGGCCCACAAAGACTGCATTTAGGAGGACTGGCTAACCTTTCATATAGTGATGAGCAAGGGGCTGGGGCTGGGAGACTGACATCCAGCAGTGTCCAAAGGCACTGGCCAGCGAACCCTATTTTGAGGCGCATTTCACAGGACTGATGTTCCCCAGGTGCCCTTCAGCAATGCTGGACTAAGCAATATGACATGTACAACACGCTTGTTATGCGTTTATTACTTGCATGCCTGTCACGCCCTCTGCTCTGCTCCCCGCTGTGAGGAAGGGGTGTATCTTGCTTTTGTCAGTTTTCTCTGTGGTTTGTCAGGTAATGGGTGCTCACTTACAGCTTACAGAGTAAGAAGCAGCCTCACAGAGGCCTTTCCTGGGCAGGGAGGTCAGGTCTCAGCAGGAAGGTGGAAGGAGTGAGGTCCCCCACTGCTGGTACTGTTTCTGGGATGCAGGTAGAAGGGGATGTGCTGGGCTTCCCAAGTTTGTCCACAAAGCAATTTTCTTTGATCTCCTGGTTTCTCCTCAAAGGCTGTTCACACTTTCCCCACTTATGGGGCTGATAAGTTGTGTGGCCGACAGCTGGTGGCATTTGCTCCACTGATTCAAGGAGGTGGATGTTTTTCATGGAGATAAGCCTGCGAAGTCAGGGCCAGTTCCAGTGCTGGGACAAGGAGCAGCAAAGGCCCTGCAGAGGTCTGTGCAGAGTGGAGGGGTGGGGTGGGGTGTCTGCCCAGCCCTGCTGTGGCATTTTCCTCTGTTGGTTTTGCCCAAGTCTGATAAACGAGCCTGCTCTGGCCAGAGCCTTCTGGGGGCTTATCTGGCTGAGTAATCCTCTGGCCTTGGCTGGAGAACACCAGCACCTCCCCTCTGCCCCCATCTTGGCCCCTGTGGGCAGTTTCAGATGGAGGTGGAGGAGATGGAGGGGAAATAAATTCCCCTGTCAACTTTCTCAACTCAACTTGGGGCCACTGCGGGGTGAGGATGCCCCTCTGGGGAGAGACATCTTGCCTGGGAACAAGAGTCCTTTCCACACTGGCCCCCAGCTCCCAGATCCCCACTCACTACAGCCTCACTGCACAGACCCCCTGTAACTGCAGAGCGTCATTCTAGTGGTCCCCAAGCTCTAGACTTGGACCTGGATTGATTTTGCTTCTAAGAAGGGTCAGCCTGCCTGGATCCACAGAAAGATGAGCTGGTGCAGCCTAGTGTTACAGACAGGGAAACAGTCCAGAGATGTGAACTGGCCCAAATCTGCACAAGGAGGAGTAGCCCTTTCCAGCTTCCTGACCCACAGGACTGCACTCTGCCCCGTCTCCCACTGAGGCCTGCCAGGTGCATCCCAGGGTCAGCGTGGGCCTGGCCTCCCTCCTGAGGGCTGAACACTCTAAGTTGAGGCCACAGCCCTGGAAGAGGTGAAATGTGACCTTTGTCCAGCTGGCACTGCTCCATCAGGCACTTTCCTCTTGACCCTGGGTGGGGCAGGGGAGGCTCCTTCCACCATCCATTTCCCAGCTGTGGCTGAGCTGCCTGGCCCTGTATCCACTGACCAGTTAACCAGGAGACTCCGGGGACCATTAGGAAGTGAGTTTGGGGCCCTAACCAACCAGTGTTTGTTTGTTTAAAAGTAATTTTCTTTATGGGTTTTGGCCGTGTGTGTCTTCATTGGCTTTTCTCTAGCTGTGGCGAGCAGGAGCTGCTCTCTAGCTGCAGTGTGCAGGCTCCTCATTGCAGTGGCTTCTCGTGTTGTGGAGCATGGACACTATGTACATGGGCTTCAGTAGCTCCTCTAGAGCACAGGATCAGTAGTTGTGGTGTATGGGCTCGGTTGCTCTGTGGCATGTGGGACCTTCCTGGATCATGGATCGAACCTGTGTCTCTTGTTTTGGCAGGCAGATTCTTTACCACTGATCCATCAGGGAAGCCCAGCCCACCAGTTTATGAACATGTGTGCTGTTTCCAATTTCAATAGAGGTCACCTGGAGCAAGGTCCGGTATGGCCTTCACTCTGTTTGTCTAGGGCAGGTGAGGGCAACCTGTGAGTCTTGGTCTCCACATCTGAGAAGTGGGGTGATGAGCTCAACCTCCCAGGGAGCTCAGCCTGGCCTGGCTCATGGTTCTCACACTCACCATCATCATATCATCAAATGCTGAGAGCCTGCTGGGGATAGGTCCCTCTGTGACTCCTGGAAACACTCCTGCCAGGAGGCTCTACTGCCCTGTTAACAGCTAGAGGCCAATGCAGGGCTCAGCAAGGAAGGGCTGAGAGGCCCCCAGGTCAGTCTGATCCCCAGCCAGGGGCTTATCCAGCCCAGAAGTGTGTCTGTTGGCCTTGCAGAGGGGAGGGCATTTGGATAGGGCATTGAAGTGTGAATAGGAGTTTTCCAAACAAGGTGAGAGGAAAGAGCTTTCAGGGGTGAGGGTTTTAAGGCACATGGGTAGTGACTGCTCTGAGCAAGTGGTTGGAACTGGGTAGCTGAGTAGCTGATGGTGGAAGACACCTGGGGAGCATAAATACACCTGGTGTATCAGGCAAAGGAATCTTTTTTTTTTTTTTAATTTTTTGACATCAAAGCACAGCCCTCAATAGGATTTCCTGTTGGCCTTTATGAATCACAAAAGTAATTTATGTCCACACTAACAGTTTCTGAAAGAAAACCAATGCTATTTTGTCCTCCCCCTACCCATGGGCTCCCCAGAGACCTCAGGATCTGCTCTCTGTCCTGACTCACTTGCCCCCTTATATAAACACACAGACGTCAGACTATGGAACAGTGCTCATTTATTTTGAACAAATCTGCATCTCCTGCCATTAGCTTTATTTTTTCCTGAACAGTCTATATGGATCCTTCCACATGAGCATGTGTTCTCGAGCAGCTGCACAGAACTGTGTGGTGGGACGAGCAATGGCGAGTTCAGCCAGCCACTGAGGATGGACATTCTGGTGTGTCCAGGGTGATTTCTTGGCCATGGAAACTGCTGTGTCGAGTGGGGTGCTGGCACATCTGGGAACCTTCATAAATTCCCAGAAGTGGGCTTGCTGGGGACAGCTCTGAGAACGTGTTATTTTAGTAAATGCTGCCAGATCCCTTTGCAGAAGTGCTGAAGGACGTAGCAGCCTTGTTCGTGAGGCCCATTTCCTCCCCTCCCAACCCAAGGTTTCAGTGGAAACTTTCACCCGTAGGGTGACTGAAGTCCTGCATGTACCTTCACAGATTAGAAGCTGTTCAGCCCTTAACCTCCCCGACTGTGAGGGAGGGAGCTGGACGCCTCAGCCGTCCTGAGCCACCCTGGCCATTTGGGGTTCACTAGGGCTTTCCTGGATTATGAGCTCTGGGCTCTGCCAGGGCTCTTGCTCCCTGCCCCTCCTGCCCTGTGGAGTGCCTCTGGGCAGATTCACCGGGCCCTGCAAGCAGGCAGCTCTGGACTTTGCGCCTGGGCCTGTGGCGCCTGGGAGAGGGTGTTTCCCAGCACAGACCGCCCTGACCTTTGGCAGCACCCCGACTGCAGACTGGGGTGCCCTGGGGAGGCAGGTGGCGCATGGCCTGGCCTGTAACCGGCAGTGACTCATGGCTCACCCACCATAAAGTTGAGGTGACGGGCTCCCTGATGCTTACCGCACCCCACTTCTCCCCGCAGCCTAGCCAAGCTGAATTCCGTGCCCACAGGGCAGCTCTGGGCTCATCTCAGGCTTCTGCAGCCTCCCACCCCACTCTCCCACCCCCTACCCTCGTGTGGGCAGCTTGGGGTGTAGCCATCCTGCCTTCCTCCCTTTCTCCCTCTCGTGAGTGCCACCCTAATCTTTGCCAGGTCTCCTTTCTGCCTTTTCTCTTTGCCGGCCATTCTGGGTGTCCCCTCCTCCAGGAAGCCCTCCTGGGACCCCGGGAGATTGCCTCTCCCTGCTAGAACTCCATCCCCACTAGGTTCCTGCTCTTGGCTACATGGGAAAGTGTGGCACAAAGAGCTAACATTGGCACAGGGTCCCTGGTCACCCCTCCCCCTGTTTTAGAGACGAGGGGGAGAGGGGAGCCCAGTGTGAGGTGCCAAGCTCAGGGTCAGACATCCAGCTCCATGGGTGCTTCTGGAGGAACCCGGCTCCTGTGGGGCTGAGGACAGAACCTCGAGTGTGGACTCAGGAGCTGCGGTGACCACCCACACTGCCCCTCCTCCCCACTGGCCTCTGGCCACCCGCTGAGCTGCTCTGTGCCTCAGTGTCCCAATCTGGAAAGAGGAGTTCAGGCTGTTGGGGGATGGGATCATTGTCTGTTCCCATCAAAGAAGGAGATGCCTAGGGGAGCCACTCCCGGACTAAATAGGGGCTTCCCCAGCCCCTGCCGGCTTCTGAAGCCTTCCTCCCCACTCTCCCCCACCCTAGTGTTTCCCACCCTACCCTGTCCTTGTGTGGGCAGCTTGGGGTATATACTCCCTGCCTTGCTCCCTTTCTCCCTCTCGTGAGTGTTGCCCTAATCCTTGTCAGGTCTCCTCCTCTCCTCCTTCTCTCTTTGCTGGCCATTCTCCTCCTCCAGGAAGCCCTCCTGGGCCCCCAGCAGATTACCTGTCCCTGCTCAGAACTCCATCCCTGCTGGGTGCCTCTGCTCTGGTACCTGCCAAGGGTATTGCAGAGGTTTGGGTGGGAATTCTCTCAGTGTGACCTTGACCTTGAGGCTGGGGCTCTGAGCCAGTTTCCTCACTTGGCCCATGTGAATATGGCACCTGGAGGGGCTTTTCAGGGCAAGGGGCCTTCTGGGCAGGGCTTTGGAAGCTGTGTAGGAGTTTTCTGGAGAAAGTGGAGCAGCAGCAGGAGCCTGGAGCCTGGAAGTGGAGAGGTCACCAGCCATGCAAGGAATCAGTCCTCACCTACTAAGGACCCACCGTGTGACCCTCTGTTGTTCTTTCCAAAGGATTCAGTTTCTTTCCTTAAGGACAGAGAGGTTCCAGAGCCATGACATCTGTTTATTATCCTGAGGGTGGACAGGACCACCTCTCCCCCAGGCCCCTGCTGCTGAGGGTGAGGGTCTGGTCAATAGTGCTGTCCCCAGGGTGGGTCATTCCTGAAGCTCCCCAGACTTGAGGGGTGGGGGTGGGCTAGGAGGATAAACCATCCCTTGAGACCCTGGCTGGTGTGGCCCTTGCTCTGTGCCAGGCATGGGAACAGAAGAGAAAGAGGGTAGCAGATAAGCTCCTGCCATTGTGAGCTTAAAGGAGGGAGAGTAGTCAGAGAGGACAGAGAGACAGAACCTGGTGGTAGCGAGGGCAAGAAGGTCACAGAAGATCTGTAACGGAGACAGGGTTATGTGAGATGGGCTGTCAGGGAGGCCCCTGGAGGAGGGGCCCTTGGTGGGAACCAAGGCCAGGAGGGCAGCGCTCGGCAGACCCAGGGCGTCTTCCAGGCAGAGGGGACAACATATTCGAAGGGTGGGATGGAGCTGAAGAGGAGAAAGAGACCAAAGAGGTGAAGGGGAAGCTGGAGGATGCCCCGTGGCCCTGTAGACCCCAGGAAGAAGGTGGGATCCCCTGTTGCCCAGCCTAGGAACTCAGCCTGGTCCTGGAGCCACACTGGGCCAGATGTATCCAAGACCCCTGTCTGTTAGCAGCCTTTGCAGTGCCAGCCCAGCTCCACCTGCCTGCAGAGCCCAGGGTGAGCTGATTTACTGCAGGCACTGGAGGTGGGGGGTTCCCCAGGAGCCACTGATTATGGGGTGTAGGGGCTGGGGGATGGGCAAGCTGAGAGGGGTGCCTTCTCTCCCTGCAGGGGGCCCAGCCAGTGCTGTGTCACAGCTTCCCTAGGGAGGGTGAGACCTGGAGGGTCCAACAGCATTGAGAAAAGCCTGTGGAGCATGGGGGGCCCCAAGCAATGCAGGGTGACAGTGCCAAGCCCCTGCCGTTTGGGTAGGACAGCTGTCAGGTGTCTTACCTGGGGCTGGAGGCCCAGTGGAGAGTCTGGCTTCTTAAGAAGAGACTCCTGAAGCCCACAGCCCCCTGGCTAGGGGAGGGGATAGAGGGTGGCCTCTCACCAGGTTCCGCAGACCCTGCCCCCAGAGCCCCCCCTCCCCACTGCATGCTTCCTGCAGCCACACCCGCGTTCCCGCCCCGGCTCAGGTCTGGGGGAAACTCCTGTGTCTTTGCCCATGGGGGTGGGGGGGTGGGGGTGGCTGTTGGGGGGTGGAGGGGTGGGAGGGGGGTGGGGGTGGGGGTGGTGGATGGTTCAGGGGGGTGGGGAGTGGGTACTGTCCAGGCAGAGGAATTAAGATGAATTCAGATATGCCCCTGAGGCCACCACAGACAGCAGCGCCCTGATGCTGAGTTCTTGCTGGGGCAGGTGGGCTGTAGATGGGATGGGTGTGCTGCTGCTGTCCACTTTACAGACCAAGGACACAGCAGGTCTCCAGCGGAGGGGGCCCTGCCCTGGCCTTTGAGTGTGGATGAGGGGTGAGGGCGGGGCCTGGTTCTCCTCCTGTGAGCAGCCTCGGGCCTAAAAGCCACTGGGCTAAATATAGCTGTGGAACTTCCCGGAACACATCATTCCAAGTGTCCAATAATGAACGCTCCACAGAGTACCATGTCCCTCGAGAAAGCCAGGCCCACCTGGCATGTCCCACGGGGAGAAGGGCAGGAGGGTCACTGCCCACCACTGAGGGCTCAGCGGCACCCCCGCCCAGGAGAGGCCTGGGGGTTGTGGGTGCAGACCCTAGTGGGCTCGTCCTCAGCTCCCTAGGTGGCCCGACTGTGACTGGAGCTGGGGAGGGGGCGGACGATGGCATCCCCATCCTCTGGAATCTTCCCTCGGGAAGGGCCAGGAAGCTTGTCAGGGCCCCAGAGAAGCCTCCTGTGCTGCCAGGATGCGATGCATGTGTCGCCTCCTCCAGGAAGCCCTCCTTGCTGGCACTGGCCCCCATGGACCCCTCCCCAGCCCTGGCCACTGTCTGGCAAAGGGTCTTTTCCACTTGTGGAGAAGAGTATGGACCACCACAGGCAGGCTCCGCTTGGTCTGCTTGCTGCCGGCCCTGAGAGGCCCCAGATGTGTGCTGACGATGTGATGGATGACAGGCAGACAGGAGCCTAGGGAGCGGCCAAGCAGGGACCATCGACGGCCAACAGTGGTGCCTCCCATCCAGGGGTCACCCAGCCCCTTGGGGCCCCAGCAAGGTGCCCGGCACTCTTCCTCCAGGCTGTTCAAGTCCATGGCAGATGGGCGCCCTGGGTCTGGCCCTGCCCCACCTCCCCTCACCCCTTTCCCCTGCAGGGGGCTTGTGGGGAGGAGGGCGACGCGGTTCAGCAGGGTGAGTTCTGTACACAGAGGCTCAGCGTCTGGCGCATCTGAACGGTGGTCCTCGGTCAAAGCTTGGCACCCACTTCCGGGAACAGGCCTTCCTCTGGGCAGGGCGAGTTTCTTGTTACACCTGTGCTCTCCGCACAGTCACCTACAGGGCACCTTGGTGAGGGCTTGGCTGAGCAGGCCAATCCCTCAGGTTCAAGGTCAATGAGACCCCAGCCCTGTTCCTGCTGACCCCACCGGGGACCCTGCAGGGTCTTTGGTAGGAGGTCCTCTTCCCATACCGCGGGTCTGTCCTGACTAGGGGGCTGTCCACCCGGAGCCAGGGGTCTGGTGGACGAGCTGTGGGTGCCCCCTAGTGGCTCCATGGAGCAGCGGCGTTGAGTGGCGGTCAGACGAGGCCGGAACAGGACCTCGGGGCCTCCAGCCTCAGTGCACAGGATCCAGAGCCTACGCAACCACAAAGTTCTCCCTGGACCTGCAGGGTCCTGACAGCCATCTCTCTCCCTGCCCTCCGGTCTGGTGGGCGCTGAGCCTTCTCCATGCCCACAGCTTAGTCATCTCAGTTCCTCCTGGACAGGGAGAGGAGGCCATCCCTGAGGCGTCACCCTCACCCTGGGCCTCAAAGCAGGACCCCCAAAACTGAGCCAGGCACCAGAGAGTGGGGGTCTGGGGGCCTGGGCAGCACCCCCACCCAAACATGTCGAGAGAAGCCACTGGGCGTTGCTCAGGGCTGCAGGGCCTGGTGAAATGCCTGGACTCGGGTCATAGGTCCATGGGGCAGCTTGATCCAATGAAGGTGGGAGCCACTGTGGCTGGCCCACCCCCCAAGGGCAGGAGGACGTTCACGAGACAGTGACACACACGTCTGTTTCACACTGGGAGGAACTCTGAAGGCAGGGGATGGGGGCCTCTGGGCAGACAGAGGACAGCTGAGCAGGAGAGAGTGGGGAGAGGAGGAACAGCATCAGGGTGGAGGAAACAGCACGTGTGCACTCAGAGCGGCCTCCATGGAGCTCTGCGGAGGGGGAGGTTCAGCAGCAGAGGAAGGGACCCCAGAAGCCTTCCTTCCCTGGCCTGGGGCCGGCTACACCGTGAGTGTTCTCTCTCTGGCCCTGACCCTCTGCCCTGCCTGGCTTGGGCTTCCTCTTGCTCCTCGTATCTTTCCTTCTAAGACACACTAGGGGACACTGAGCAAAGAATCATTTCTTCCTGCAAAACATTTTTGTGGAATAAGTAAGTTTATCTGCGGTGAGAGTTGGAAAATTACAGCATGGGAATGGGGGGTGCAAGGAGGCGTGCACCCCTTCTGGAGTCTGGCGTGGGTACCATCTCACTAATGTTTAACAAGAGCCATCACTTGGGGAGGGGGAGGCAATAGGTGGCCTTTACCAGGGCTTGGGGGGAGTGACAGGGACGTTTTTTCAGAGAGCAGCTTGCCTTTGGGCCATTTGTCTGGAAGCCCCGATACTCTCTGAAATACACTTGATCTTTGTTTAAGGCAAGGAGACTGCTGTTATGAATTATCAATTACTGTTGGCTTGGGCTAGCCTGGGAGACACGTTTAGTGGGGGACAAGTGAGGAGGTCCAGGTCACGAAGGTAGAGGCAGGAATGGATGAGGGGACATGGGCTGACAGTTGATGGGGATGGCCCTGCCCCTGCACAGGTGCCCCCCATCCCCCACCGAGGCCCAGACATTGAGGGCCTCCGGGTGGGGCAGTGTCTCCACTCAACAATGAGATTCTTGGGAAGATAAATTTAGGTACTTCCACTAATCACGTATTAACGTGATTTAGAACTGGACATAGAACAGCAGAGTGGTTCCAAATTGGGAAAGGAGTTCGTCAAGGCTGTATATTGTCACCCTGCTTATTTAACTTATATGCAGAGTACATCATGCAAACTGCCAGGTGGGATGAAGCACAAGCTGGAATCAAGATTGCCGGGAGAAATATCAATAACCTCAGATATACAGATGACACCATCCTTATGGCAGAAAACAAAGAACTAAAGAGCCTCTTGATGAAAGTGAAAGAAGAGAGTGAAAAAGTTGGCTTAAAACTCAACATTCAAAAAACTGAGATCATGGCATCTGGTCCCATCACTTCATAGCAAATAGATGGGGAAACAATGGAAACAGTGACAGACTTTATTTTCTTGGGCTCCAAAATCACTACAGATGGTGACTGCTGCCATGAAATTAAAAGACACTTGCTCCTTGGAAGAAAAGCTGTGACCAACCTAGATAGCCTATTAAAAAGCAGAGACATTACTTTGCTGACAAAGGTCCATCTAGTCAAACCTGTGGTTTTTCCGGTAGTGATGTATGGATGTGAGAGTTGGACTGTAAAGAAAGCTGAGCGCCGAAGAATTAATGCTTTTGAAGTGTGGTGTTGGAGAAGACTCTTGAGAGTCCCTTGGACTGCAAGGAGATCCAACCAGTCAATCCTAAAAGAAATCAGTCCTGAATATTCATTGGAAGGACGGATGCTGAAGCTGAAGCTCTAATACTTTGGCCACCTGATGCGAAGAACTGACTCATTTGAAAGACCCCGATGCTGGGAAGGAATGAAGGCAGGAGGAGAAGGGGATGACAGAGGATGAGATGGTTGGATGGCATGACTGACTCAATGGACATGAGTTTGAGCAAGCTCCGGAAGTTGGTGATGGACAGGGAAGGCTGGCGAGCTGCCGTCCATGGGGTCGCAAAGAGTCGGATATGACTGAGTGGCTGAACTGAACTGAACTGAACTGAATGCGATTTGAGTGTTTTATGAGAGAAAACATTTTATTTGGGCAAATGTCATCTGAGAGTGTCAGGAACTCTGGAAGCAGGTCAAGTTCAGAGCTCGGTCAAGCAGTCCCCCCACATCTGATCTCCATCAGGGAGGTGGGCTGTGTCCCGTGGTCTGCTTGAGAAAACACCCCAGAGGGTGGAACTTTTTTCTTCCTGGTGGTGTGCGTCGCGGGACATCACCACTAGGCGGTACCCAAGGTCTTGTCTCTGATGGGGGTGTACGCTCAGACGAGCCTCAGTGTGCAGTGTCTGTGTGAGTGTGAGCATAGGTCTGTGTGTGGATCTGTGTGTTCCTGTGTGTGGGAATGTCTTGCCCTGTGTGCGTCCCTGTGTGTGAACGCGTGTGTGTGTGAGTCAGCGTTCGTGTGTACTGCTGTAGGTTGGGAGCTGTGACTCCAGTGCAAACCCAGTAGCCCTCATTCTCCAAGTAGCCAGCACGTCATGTGGCATCTTGGGACCCGCCTCCCCTGACCTGAGTGGAAACCAGCCTTGAACAGTGGACACAGTGCCCATGTGCTGCCTGCTGGCCCAGGGCTAGCATCTTCTCTATGGCTCTACGTGACCCCAGCCCCCTTTGGGGTCTGTGAGCAGCGACCTGAGTGGGCTTTCAGAGGGGCCCAGCCAGTGACCCTGGCCCCAACCCTGGCTGAGAACCCAGAGGCAGAGCCTGAGGGTGGCTCCCCAGTGGCTGAGGGCTGCCCAGGGCTCTAGAACCTCTGATCCCACACAACCCCTCCACCCGCTCAGTCCCAGGGCTGCCCCTCCCCCAGCACACTAAAACCTGGATGTAGTGGAGCCACTGGTGGGTCCCAGGACAGACCCGGGGGGAGTGAGATGACAAGGCCCTGTCACTGATATGTGTCTTAAACCACCTTCTGATGGGGCTATTTTTAAGCTAAAAATACTCAGACCCACCAAGCTGCGAGGGTGATTGGCAGACACATCTCCTGGTGCCGTTCAGATCCTATAAGGGTGCCCAGCTGAGGTGGGTGCAGCACCCCAGCCCCCTCCCCAACTCCCGACAACACCTAGCCTGGGTGGGTGACCCGGTCACCAGACAGGGGAGCACCAAATCCCCAGGCGGGGGAGCACGCATCCTGTGCTGCCACGCGCAGGCTCTGTAGGACCACTGCCAAGCTTGCTTCTGCCCCAGGGCCCTGGCATCTGCTCTTCCCACCATCTGCAACGCTCGGTCCCCAGACCTCCTGGTCCTCTCCTCAGTGTCACCGCATCAGAGACCTCCCAAGCTTCAGATGGGGCTGTGACCTCAGGGCGCTGCAGGGCAGCGTGATCCAACAGCAGGCTGCCTGGACCCTTGGCCCAGCTCCTCTGATAACAAAGGTGTCAGGCAGGAGATGCAGATACGGGAGCCGCCAGGCGGCTTAATGGGCTGAGCATCCTCTCTGGGGGTCAGGGAGCGGGGGGAGCCATGGGGGAGGGGCCCGTGGTCGCCTCCCTCCTTCCTGGGTGGGCACATCCTGGAAGCATCAAGGAGGGCATGAGTGCAGAAGCCACTGACTCCCAGGGCATCTGGAAAAGAGGCTCCTGGTCTTCCGTTAGGTTTGGGTCACATAGGCCAAGGGGCCCTTCCCGGTCCTGAGGGACCCAGATAATGCGTCACGTGAAGGGGAAGGGATGCCTGCCCTGCTCTCTGCCAGCGTCTGTCTCACTGCTAGCCTCTGAAGGCCCGGAGCTGCCCACCTGCCCACACACTTGCCTTTGGATGTCCTGTGGGCATGGGGTGAAGGTGGGCTCTTCCTCAGGTCAGAGTTAGAATGTTGGGCCTGTAGGACCCCCGAGCAGTCCGATCCGGCTCATGCAGCAGTGAGGTGGGGAGAGGCCGCAGAGAAGGGGTGTGCTCTGTGTCCCCAAGGGCTTTCTGACTGTTGCTGGACACACCCCGAAATTCCCTCTGCCGGCCCCATCCACCCCCAGACAGGCCAGGTCTGGGGATGGTATTTTGGGCACTTAGTCTAAGTGTCCTGAGTCCTCACCCGGACCCCAGAGTGGGGCTATGTCTCCTCTGTTGGGCACTGGAGGGGACACAGTCTCCCCCATCAGACAGGCCTCATCCTGCTGAGCCCCAGGATGGTGATTCGTCCTCTGTCTCCAGGCCTTCACAGAGGGACCCCAGGGCCCATGCTGGGCTGCCCATAGGAACATCAGTAAAGGCAAAGAGGCTATTCTTGGCAGGGGCTCCTCTCTCTGAGTCTCTGATGAGGGGTCTGAGCACCCCAAACCTCTCCAAGGAGGGAGTAGGGTGCTCAGAGTGCTGGGCCGGCCCATGTCCCCATGGTACCTCAAGGGGTCAACCTTGAGGGGTGCTCTGGCAGCAGCTCTGGACAAGGCCCTGCCAGGCTGGAAAAGAACTTCTTGACACAGCGATTCCAGGGCCAAGCCCACGTCCAAGTCCGTGGCTCCACACAGACTGGCCGCAGCTCCTGTCATCAGCAAAGCCCTGGAGGGCAGAGGTGTGGCCAGCGAGGGTCACCTCCCTGAGTAAGTCTCTTCCTTCGGCCACTGAGTATTTGATTTGCTCAGAGTGGGGGCTGGACGCCTGGCCCTGCAGAAATGGGCTTTACGTAGACCATCTGTGCAGGGGTCTCTGTGCCTCCATGTGCCCTGGACCAGCCTGGAGATGAGACCTGGACTCTCCAAGGCAGACATAGGACAATGGGCCCAGCGGCTGGCCTGTCCCTCCACCTGATCTGGCCTGTGGGCTCACTTGGCAGGGAGACTTCTGGTCCCTGAGCCGCTCTGACAGTTCCCTCCAGTTGGCCCGTTTCACGTGAGACTCTGGGGGCAGTCTGTCATCAGAGAACACTGCCCAACAACAGCTGGTTCTGAGGGTTTCAGAGGGTCCCCAAGTTGCACCCCCAGGGGGTCCATGGCCCCAAAGTGGCCAGGGAAGTGCCTGGACTTGAGCAGACTCACCACCCCTGCCTTGGCCCCAGATGCTGGTCTTCCAGCCTGAATCTGCCAACTGCCCACACCCTTCGAATGTCTGCACCCCATAACTCCTTGCACTCCTGACTGCCTGCACCCACCAACTGCTGCACCTCATAATTACCGGCACCGCTGACTGCCTGCACCCCTAACTACTTGGACCCCATGACTACCCACAGTATCTGACTACCCACCTGGCAACAAAGCTGCCGCCGCCTCTCTGATCAGGGCAGGAGTTTAGCCTGGGGCAGCAGGGTCAGACTCAAGTCTGTCTCTGTGGTCTTGCAGCCCACTGGCCCCAGCTCCCTGTCCCAGGGGAGACCCTGTGGACCTGCTAAGCGGGAGGGTGCTCCCCTGGCAGCCTTCAGTCCCAGGACAGCTGGGAGAGGTTGGGATTGGGTTTAGACTCTGAGGTCTCCTCTCCTTTTGGGAGGTTCCTCATGTTCCCCTTCCAGCACCGTGTCCACCAGAAGTCCTGTCCCTACTGGTGTTTTCATTCCCTTTTCCTGGGAGGTCCCTACAGGCTCGTCTCTGACTTGTCAGGTGTGTGCTGATCCGAGGGCCTGGGCAGGAGATGGGGCTGGAAGTGGAGCAGGGCTCTGGGTGGGGGTGGGGGTGTGGTTGTTCCCACCAACCCCCTGATTCTCTGATCAGAATCCCCACTTTAGCTCACAGCCCAAGTCCCCTCCCCTCCCTCTGCTAACTGCCTCCCTCAGAGTGGACATAGACCCTTCCTCAGTTTCCCAGAGCACCGTGGGTTGCTGCCTGTTTATACCAAGCCTCCTGGGATGTAGGCATCCACTGACGGCTCTCGGGTGACAGGGACACCGTACATGCGTCTGCTGTCTCTGCATCGTGGCTGCTCTGGCCATCTCCAGCTCCTCCCCAGCCCGGACCCCCCCATAATGTCCCCCTGGTTCTGGATCAGCTGAGCCCTCACCTCCCTCAGGGATCCCTGTTCCTGGGTGAATGAGCCACCTCCTCTGAGAGGTGATGGGGGATCATGATGCTCACAGGGGTCGGGAGTCTTCCCCTCCTCCCCATCCAGCCCACGTTGGTCACAGGTCCAGTCCCACCACCTGCCTTCCCACATGACCTCGGAGGGCAGCAGAACGGCAGGGGCAGGGGCAGGGGGAGGGGCTCCAGGGGCTCCTGGAGGGTGGGAGGACCTGCAGCGGCTGCCTCTTGACATGACGGAACCAACGGGTTCTCAGGGCTCTCCACGCCACCCCACAACTGGCAGGGACAGGACATTGAGGGGGTGGGGGTGCTCCCAGGATCCCAGCCCTGCTGTCTCGGCCAGGGACACCAGCGCTCCTGAGGCAGGCCATGCATAGTGAGGAGTGTGGGTGTGACTTAGTGGCTGTGGTTTCAGGGTACAGGATGGGGAGGGTGGCCACATCTCCATGGGGCCAGACTTCAGGTGAGATGAACCATGTGGATGCCAAGCCCCATCCCTACCTTTCATACCCGGGGCCCTGCTGGCCCCACAGCTTCTGGATCCCAGCCTGGACTCTGCATCCAATCAGCCCAGAAGTAGAGCTGATGGGCTATGGGGACAAGGCAACTTCCTTTTTGCCGAAGGTGCTGAGTGCAGACACTTGTGCCTCCACTGTCCAGTGCAGAGCTGGGCAGAGACAATGCCCGGCTGGCCAGCTCACTCTGCTTCTCTCCATCCCCTGGAGGAGCCCGTGGGCCAGGGGTGTTTTCCAAGTGCCACCCCCACCTGCCCGCAGTAGGGCAGAAGCCCCATTAGCCAACCCTGGTGGAGCTCTGCTGTACTTAGTCACCACTGCTAAGATCGATACTGAGCACCTGGGCGGGGCTCCTGGGGTGGGACCCTTCACCTCTTCCATGGCCCCAGCCCAACTAGGCCAGAGTCAGGATAGACCTACGGTGCCTGGGGCAGAGTGCCTCCCCTTAGTCTCTCTGTTCTCCCTCACTAGCTACCCCAGGAGCCCTTTCCAGAGTGGAGGATTGTAGCAGTCATTTACACATTAGTGAGACTTAGGCCAACCGGCTCTGTCTTCCCAGGGGCCTTGCAGTGGCCACGTTTACAGCATGCCTGTTAGGCTCTGGCCCTGGCCCATCAACTGGGTACACCATGCCTCCCTGAGGCAGGTAGGAGTGCCAGCATCCTCCAATTTTATTATTATTATTGTTAGGCCATGCCATGTAGCATGTGGGATCCTAGTTCCCCAGCCAGGAATTGAACCCATGGCCACTGCAATGGAAGTGTCTGGAGTCCTAACCCACTGGACTGCCAAGGAATTCCCATCCTTCTATTTTAAAGATGAGGAAACTGAGGCTCAGATAAAGAAACTTGCCTGGAGTCTTAGAGTGAGTGTGGTGGGGACATGACCTCACCCAGGAGGGTCTGAGTGGACCTCTAACCATTAGGAGGAGGAGGATGCTTTAGTGGGAAGGAGAAAGTCCACTCGGAAATGACATAGGAAACTTGGTTCCTGCTTTGTGCATTCCCAGCATCAGGAGCCAGGGTTTTCGGGCTTTTGGAGGCCTAAAAACTGCTTCTGGGTCTCCAGGCAAGCCTGGGCCAGCTGCAGGCCTGACTCAGCTTCCTGTGTGGGTGCCGACCTGGGAAGGGACAGGCTGTCCTGGCTGCTCCCCCTCCAGCCTCGTCCAGACCCTGCCGGGGGCATCCTCACAGGCGGACACTGTGGTTTCTCCCTTCTAGCTGCAACATGTAGTGAGACCATCCAGGCCCCAGTGGGGAGTGTGCAGGGGTGCCCGGAAGCCTCCAGGGTCCCTCCTGCCCCAGGAGCGGGGAGCCTTACATACCAGCCCCTCCCCCACACCCAACACAACTCCCGCCCTGCACCTGTCCATTCCTGGCCTTTAAATAGCTGTGACTAGGCGCCCTGTTCCTTGCTCCTCGCCAGGGGCAGTGTGCACAGCACAGACTTCCCCCAAAAAAGCTGCCCCTTCCCACCGCCCATAGGCAGGCTGGCCAGCCCTGGGGCACAGCCGGAAAGTAGCCAGAGGACACCCTCATTTGGTCAGTTGGAGAGCCTGGACACTTGGGTTCTCGTTCTCTGTGAACTTGAGGAGGAGAGCAGAGACACAGGGTGTAGGTGGCGGCTCCCACAGCAGAGGGCTGGCCGGTCTGCGATGCCTGGGAGAGGGCCTGGGCAGCCACCACTTACCCTCCCGGGTCTGGGACCGCCTTCTTCCAAAGGCTGAGGCCATTTAAGCCTTTTGTGCACCACCAGTGGTGATGTGGCCTCAGAGCGCTGGTCAGCAGGTGTGTGTGCAGCCCCAGCCCCCGCCCCAGGTCTGGGAGTGGCCAGGCCAGGTCCATCCTGTCGTGGTGGGAGCTCTCTCCCCAGTTCTCCCCAAGCCCGAGCAGAGCCGCCCAGAGCCATTTCCGCCCAGCACCTCAGTGCTCTGTTCCTGGCTATTTTTAACCTGAGTGTGGTGAGTGCATTTCTTCAAGAAAACCGCTCTCCTGATCCATCCACGCGGTAACCAGCGTGGACAGCAGGCTCATGCACCCGCCGGGCCGCCGGGCTGTAACTGGAGCCCATCAGCTGACCGGGACAGGATAAATCCGGCTCCTCTGACAACTGTTCTGATGGTCTTATCTGGTTACGCACACCCCTCCCCATTCCTCTGTCAGTCCTTAATATAACTCTGACATCGTGCCTGGTGCTGGGACCAGGGCTGGGGCAGAGGGCTCAGAGGCTGGTCCCCTGGTGCTTGGGGAGTGATGGAGGCCTGAGAAGACCCGCTTCCTGGAGTGCGGAGCCAGGGCTGGCTCTCGGGGTGAGGGGCTACCCTGTCACTGGCCTGGTGGGGCTGTGGAGGGCATGCAGACTGGAGCTGGGCTTGGTGAGGGGCCATGATCTCCTCCAGGCTTTTGAGACCATGGGTGATTTTAGGGACAGAACCAGAGCTTTCATCAGAAACCCAAAGGGTCTGATGTGATTAATGCTGCTGGGAAGGCAGATGCATTCTCATTGGTTCTGAGAACACGTGCATTTGGTAACATCATTTTTTTGAACAGACCCTGAACCACCCTATGTCCTGGAACTGTGTCCCTGGGGAGACATTTGTTTACAGGGACTCCCTCCTGGCCCTGTGGCCACATGCGCCAGGTGGACTGGTCTTCTAGAAGCATCCATGTGCATGAGGTCATCTCTCCTCCCAGTCAAGCTGTTCATTTCAGCTCCATTCAGACAGGAGAGGAAGAGGGAACTGGTGGGGATGAACAAAAACCTGCAGGACTCAGAAAACACCTCCTTGCACAAGCCTGAAGGGCAGCCCTGGAGGGGACCTGGGGCAGCATGGGCTCAGGGTGACGCTGGGGGCTGGCCTGGGAGCTGTGGGTGAGGATGCTGGCCTAGTGAACCTGAGGGGATCCACTTGGGTCCCAGGGCTCAGGGTCTCAGATCCTGTGGTATAGCCTCCCCAGACAGAGTCAGATGAGAATAAAAGGCAGTTTAGGGCAATCTGCTGTTGCTGCTGCTGCTGCTAAGTCACTTCAGTCATGTCCGACTCTGTGCGACCCCATAGACGGCAGCCCACTAAGCTCCTCTGTCCCTGGGATTCTCCAGGCAAGAATACTGAAGTGGGCTGCCGTTTCCTGCTCAATCTACTAAACAGCAAACCCCATAAATGCCAGAATTTCTTATGCCATGGGGCTGGCCACTTATTTCAGAGGTGCTACGTTAATGTCACATATGGCATAAAATTTTTAGTGGGCATTAATTGAGCCAATGATATAATTACAGCCATAAATTGAGAACTCCTCTAGTCCCCAAAGTTAGGAGTAAATCTGTAAATATTTATTTCATTGTGGCAAAGGGAAAGAAATGCTCCAAATGAGTTCATCAATAATCCCGAATTTGCCCCATGCTGTACCACGGGCCTCTGGTGTGGGAGCCTGTCAGACTGGACTTGCTTGTGGACCGGAACGGCCCAGCCCACACAGGTCTGGGGACAGAGCAAGCATTTAAACACGTTTGTTGAGTGACTGATCGAAACATAGATGAAGTGGGAGAGAGGGCCTCGACTCCTGCCAACATTTTGTCTCGGGTTTTCCTGCTCTGAGGGGTAATTGTGTGAGCCCCTGCCCCCTAGACTGGGGCACAGACAAGGGCAAGAAGGGGCCGCCCAGAGCTGGGCCGTCAGTGAACCCCGTGAGCATTCCTCATAAGACAGCATGGCCCTTGCATGTGGGGTGGTGCCTGGTGGTCCCGGCAAAGGTCAAGCATTCCAAAACTATTTGTGAAGCAAATGAAAGCCTGTGGGCATGAGACCCCGGGGGTGCGGTCAGAGGACTTGGAGAGACAGGCTGACCATGTGGTCACCAGGTCCGTCCAGGGACACTCGGTTCTGTCTGAAGACTCTGAGGCCTCTGTAGAGCCCAAGACTCAAGTGAGGGTTGGGACTGTGCCCAGGGATTCTCAAGTCCACCCCCAGGGAGGTGGGGAAACAGAATGAAGGGGAGCAGGCCCTGTGCACTGGGTCCCCCCAGGAGTGGGCATACACCCCCACTTCGAATGAGATGCTGAGGGCTCACTTGAGACCGCCAGGCCATTTGCAGAGCCTCCTGGGTGTGTCGAATGCCTGCTCTAGGACAGGCCACCCATGGGACATGAGCCACTCTGGCCACATCTCCAGGCTGAGCAGGAAGGAGGCCCTGCCTGTGGGCCCACCTGTCATGGCAGCTCAAATGCTTTGGGAATCAAGGTCCTAAGATAGCCATGATGGCCGATCCTGGCACTGGGAGGCTCCCTAATCCCCTCAGGCTGTGGCTGCCCTATGCCTGCAAGTACCCGAGAATCACCCAGCCACCCAGCGGGCGCGCCTTGGCGCTCCCTTCCGTGGCAGCTGGCCAGGCCCTGTGGGCCCAGCGCATTGGCCGCTTCTGGTCTGGAGCAGCCCCTGCCCTCAGGGCCTCCTGGACCACAAGCCTGGATCTCTTCCATCCATCTGTTCACTTGACATGTGTTTCACAAGCGCCTGCTATATGCGGGCTAAGAGACAGTGGTGGGAAACCCGTGGTCCCTCTCTGTCCTCCTGGGACCATAGCCACATGACCACATGGATGATGTCACATTACAAGGCCCCAGGTCACTTAAGAGATGGGCAGTGCTGATGACCCACGAGTGAGGGAGGCAGCCGAATCTGGGGTGTCGGCACCTTCCTGGGAGAAGAATCCTTTCCCCTGAAGCTTGGGGAGGAGGGGGCTTCCTGAGGAACAGGAGGGGCACTCCAGGCTTGGCCTCTTTGGAAATGCTGCCTCCCACATTATAGGGGCTCTTTGGAGACCCCTGGAATTCCACTGGGTCTCCTGGTCCCCGGTTTCCCTCCCCTAGAGGCGTCTACATAGCTAGATGCAGCAAAGTGGCCGTCACCCCAGTTCAAGAATGTCCGGGGATCCCAGCACACAGCAGCCCTGTTGGAGGGTGTCCCTTGCAGGTCAGCTAAGTATTCTGCAGGAGTCAGAGCCGCCAGTCAAGCCCAGCCGGGACATGGGGCTTCCTGGGAGGGTTGGGAGGGGTGCCGGCTGCAAGCCTGTTACTAGTTTCTTCATCACATCTAAGTTTTTCATCAAAACCGTGGCTTTCTGGGTTCCACACCATGCACCCATGATGATTTCAACTGTGTGCAATATTTTCAATGCAGAAGATAGCATGAATGGCTATGGTAGTTTTTTCGCTTTTATGTAAAATTATTAGACTTAATTTGGGGGGAGCAGTTTTAAGTTTACAGAGAAGTTGAGTGCAAGATAGAGAAATTTCCAGTATATCCCTCCCCTAGTATTAAAATCTTATATTGGTGTGATACGTTTGTTATTAATGATGAGCCAATGTGGATAGATTATTATTACCTAAAGTCTGTAGCTTACAACAGGGCTCACTCTTGTGTTATATATTCTGTGGGTTTGGACAAATGTGTGATGACATGTATCCACCATTATAGATCACACAGAGTAGCTTTCACTGCCCTAAAAACCCTCTGTGCTCCACCTGTTCATTCCTCCCTCCCCGCAACCCCTGACAACCCCTTATCTTTTTTACTGGCTCCATAGTTCTGCCTTTTCCAGAGTCTCATAGGGCTGTAATCACAAAAGTCTGTAGCTTTTTCAGATTGGCTTTTCCCCCTTAGTTTAAGGTTCCTCCGTGTCTTTTCATGGCTTGACAGTGCAGTTCTTTTCAGGACTGAATAAGATTCCACTGTCTGGACGCACCACAGGTTTTTATCCATCACCCACTGAAGGACCTCGTGGGTTGCTTCTGCGTTTTGGCAACTGTGAACACAGCTGCTGTAAACACCCACGTTCAGGATTTTGTGTGGACAGAGGTTTTCGACTCCTTTGGGTAAACACCAAGGAGCATAGTGGAGTGCATAGTCAGAGGATGGCAAGTCTGATAAGAATTCATCAAACTGTCTTTCAAAGTGGCTGCCCCATGTTGCATCCTCACCAGCCCTGAATGAGAGCTCCTGTTGCTCTGCCTCCTTGCCAGCACGTGGTGTGTGAGTGTTCTGGATTTCTGCTGTTCTAAGAGGTAGGCAGTGATGTTTCATTGGTCAGATTTTGCGTTTCTCTGATGATAAACTATGGGAGCATCTCTTCATATGTTTGTTTCCATGTGCATATCATCTTGGGTGAAGGGTCTCAAGATCATCAGCCCACTTCCAAATCTGGTTTTTGCTTTCTTATTGAGTGTGAAGAAGTGAAAAAGCATTAGTCGCTTCAGTCGTGTCCAACTCTTTGCCATGGACTGTAGCCCACCAGGTTCCTCTGTCCATGGGATTCTCCAGGCTAGAATACTGGAGTGGGTGGCCATGCCCTTCTCCAGGGGATCTTCCTGACCCAGGGATCAAACCCAGGTACCCTGCACTGCAGGCAGATTCTTTACCATCTGAATCACCAGGGAAGCCTCTATTGGAAAGCAGATGTGTGTTTATCCTTTATCAGGTGTGTGTTTTGAAAGTATTTTCTCCTGACTGTGGCTTATCTTTTCGTTCTCTTCTGTGTCTATCACCGAGCAGAATTTAAAATTTCAGTGAGGCCCAATTCATCAATCTTTTCTTTCACGGACCTTACTTTCAGCTGGTGTCATATCTGAAGAGTCATCACCAACATCAGAGTTCCCTTAGTTGGAGACAGTTTTCCTTTAAGAGGCAGAAGTGCTGAATGGTTTGCAGTCTTTTTCTCTGGATTTTATTTAGATGTATTTATTTTTTTTTTATAAGCTGCAGTGTGTTCTGCTAAATCATCAAGGGGAAGCCAATTACACACTGAACTGGGCGAGAAATGTTGAGCAAAAATGAAGTTTCTGGCTGGCAACTTCCAGCCCAAATTGCACTGGGACATGAGACGGAAATCTTCAGCAAGACGATGCCCTTTGCTTGATGTCTTGGCGGAGGGTTCCTACTCGGGGTGCCATGCAAGGACACGAAACAAGGCAGAGTGCGTCAGCCTCTGCTGGGGTCGGGGCTGATAGGCATGCCGGTAAAGAAGGGGCCTCAGGGATGGAGGCTTAGTGAGGTATAATCTGATGAAAGCAGAGTGGCAACTAGTCAGGAAGGATGCACTTGTTGGCCCCAGAATCAAAAGGCATTTTACAAGGTACACAAGAGCCCTGCTGCTGCCAGAACACACCCCGTAAATCCAGTGACTTGAAGCACACACGTGTCATCTCACAGTCTTCAGGGTGAGAAGTCCAGGATGAATCTCCTGGGCTAAAATCAAGTGATCCTGCGGTGGTCTTTCTGGAGGCCCCCCAGGAGGTCAGTTCCAGTGTCCAGAGCCCCTCTGTCAGTCCTCACAGCCAGCGGCTGGCACCTTCAGTCCCTCCTGCCTCCACATCGTATCTCCTCCTACGGCTGTGTTAAAACGTCTGTGGTCTAGTGTTCAGACGCACTGAGGGACCCAGGAGAGTCTCCCCATTGTGGTCCTTAGCAGCACTACACGTGCAGAGTCCCTGCTGTCCTGAGGGTCAGGAGGCCGCGTCTTCAGGGGCTGTGGTTCTGCCTCCCACACAGGGGTGCAGTGACCTGGGACGTGCCGGTGGACCGGCCCCGCCTGAGGGCTGCGCTCACCACACCTCACTGTGCTGCTCCAAGCCTTAGCCTGGCTTCCGTCAAACCTCGACAGGGCTCTGTGTCAACCCTCCCGGAGGACAGAGTGACAGCCGTGCCCCCTCGGAATGCCTTCTAATCAGATCACTTCGCCGGGCCAAAGGTCACTGCAGGGCTGGATTAGGAAGCGCCACCGAGGGGAAGCAGACAGGGAGGGAGATGCTGGAGATGGCGGGGTGGGTGGGCTGTCCTGGGACTCGGGGCCAAGTCTGTGTGCTCAGCACCACCCCTCCCCCGCCCCCTGCCGCCCAGCATGTTGCGGAGAAGGTGCAGGCAAGGGGCGCTGTGAGGGTGGCTGTTGCAGGCCTGATTCTTACCAACCATCTGCCCTCAGCAGCCAGGCGGGCCCTCACCCTCCTCCCCATCCTTGCAGAGCTTTCCAGCCGTGGCATGGGCCTGAGTTCCTCTCCCTGGGGCAACCGCTGACCATGCCTGTGTCTGGTATCCCATCCTGCCTCCTGGGGGCTCTGAGCTCAGGGTCAGCTCACTGCTGGCCCTTCCAGGTCAGCTCACTGCCGGCCCTTCCGGGTCAGCTCACTGCCCGCCGTTCCAGGTCAGCCATGGTGGCTCCAGGGCAGGGAAGGGGCACGATAAAGACAGGCACTGTCATCCTGGTTATGGATTAGAGGTATAGGGCACACAGTTATGACCCTCACAGAAACCTGACCCTTTTTTCAGGGTCCCTCTGGTAATTTTTTTTTTTTGAGTAATAGACTCTGTCTTAAACAGCAGTTTTAGTTCTACAGAAGAATCACGCAGGAAGCACACAGACTCCCCTTACGTTCCCGCCCCCCTCCGTGTGCATCATCCACACCCCCACCAGATGGTGCATTTGTTAGAACTGATGAACCTGCATTGACACGTCACCACCACTCAGGGTCCACAGTTTACAGCTGGGCGGACTGTTGTGCATTCTGTGGGCTTGGACAAATGTCCAGTAACATGTGGGCTTCCACAGTGGCTCAGACGGTAAAGAATCCGCCTGCAATGCAGGAGGTGCAAGAGATTTGGGTTCGATCCCTGGGTTGGGAAGACTTCCTGGAGAAGAGAATGGCTACCCACTCCAGTATTCTTGCCTGGGAAATCCCATGGAGAGAGGAGCCTGGTGGGCTACAGTTCATGGGGTCGCAAAGAGTCAGACACGACCGAAACACTAACACTTTCACTTCACTTTCATGATACATGTATCCACCACTATAGCTCATACAGAGTATTTTCACTGCCCTAAAAATCCTCTGTGCTCCACCTGCTCATCCCTCCCTCCCCCTGCCAACCCCTAATATTTTTGCTGTCTCCGTAGTCCTGCCTTTTCCAGAGTTCAGAGAGATGGAATAACAAAGTCTGTAGCTTTTTCTGATTGGCTCCTTTTACATAGTTAAATGCACTTAAGGTTCTTCCATGATTTTTCATTGCTTGTTAGTGTGTTTTAATTAGTGCTGAATAATATCCACTGTCTGGTTGCACCACAGCTTATTTATCTGTCACCTGCTGAAGGACATCCTGGCTGCATCCAAGTTTGGCAACTATGAATACAGTTGCTGTCAGCCCCACATGCAAGTCTCTGTGTGCAGAGGGTTTTCCTTCCCTGAAGCCTCTAGTGCTGTGGGATGAACTGCATCCCCTGAAAACCTGTCTGTTGGAGTCCTCACTCTCAGGACCTCAGAAGGTGCCCTTATTTGGGAATAGGGTTGTTGCAGGTGTAATTAGCTCAGATGCAGTCACTGGAGAAGTGTGGCCCTAATCCAAATGACCTTATGGAAGGGGGTCTTTGGGACAGACACGCTCACAGGGAGGAACCATGTGCAGATGAAGGCCGAGGCCGGGAAGATGTTTCTATGGGCCCAGGAATGCCAAAGATGCCCACAGTCAGCGGAGCTGGAAAAGGGCCGGGGGTAGGGCCTCCCTGGGGAAGAACCAGCCTTGGGAACAGGACTGGTCTGTGGGACCTTGTTACAGGGGCCCCTGTACAGCCACATGCATGTGCTGGGCAGCACACACAGCCTGCATACTGTCTCACTCACCTCGGATGCCGGGCTCAAGGTGCTATCACTGGTTTGCAGGTGGGGGCAGGTGGCCCCCATCACCTGCCTCCCAGCCAGCTCCCCACAGCCCCAACTCAAATGACGGGGAGCCAGAGAATTTTGTATCCAAAGAGTCGGAAGCTGACAGTGAGTGCGGGGACCCTGAGCAGCCCGCAGCCCCAAGGTCCCTTGGGGATTGAGTCCAAGGCAGCACTGCCGGCCCCCCACCCCCACCCCAGCCCGGCAGTTTGCAGCTGACGAGGCAGCAGTTATTCCTGCAAGAGAAGCGGCCTTAGCTTTCCTGACTCTTCGATTGTGCAGCCAGGTCTCTGAAACTCCGTTCGTCAGAGCTGCAGGCTGGGGAGGGACTGCAGACAGAGGCCGTGGCCAGCCCTGAAATGACCTTGGCTGCGGGAAATGCCCTTTGTGATGTCAAACTTAATTATTTCTGGGAGAAATGTCAGCCAGGCCCTAATGACTCTGAGCTGTGTAGGCAGAGCTGCCGCTTGGCAAGCTCAGTGCTGGGGTCTGGGGTCCAGGGGGCACTGGGCACAGGGTTTGGGGGAGGTGCTCTTGTTCAGACCTGGCACCTCTGTGGGGCATGTGGGAGTTTGAAGCCTCAGCTCCAGGGCTTGGTGGCCTTGGTGAGTGGGGATGAGTGCAGGAGGGGGAGGTCACTGCCCTGGGGTCAGAATGCAAAGGGCCCCAGGCCCAGAAATAAGTTACTGTGAAGACTTCCCTGCTGTGCCCACCTCCTTCCTGGTTCATCACAGTTCCAACCCTAGCCTCTTGTTCTGGAACCACTATTCTCCCCTCTCAATACTCCCTGGAGGTCCCCTGCCCTTAGAATAAAATCAAAGTTCCCATCCTGGCCTGCAACCCCACATGACCCCCATCTTTGCCCTCAGCCTCTGCTGTCTTAACGTTGTATTGTTGTTCACAGGGGTCTCTGTAGCCCCCGGGGCTGGATCCTCGAGCCCAGCCCATCTCACCCCGGGAGCATCACTTTTGGAATCATCAAGGATGGCAGAGGGTGCACACGCTGATCTATGAGGACTCTGATGCCCTCCGAGGTGCAGGGCCTGTATTTCAATGATCCCCTGCATCCCAAGCGCACCTGCTTCTCCAAGAGCACCTGCCCAGGCCTCTCCACACATGTAGTCAAACGTTCAGAACATCCTCAGTGACTTTTACCAGTTTTGTTAGAGGTTTACTTTCACAGTGATGATTGCCCTTAACTGAACAACCTCCCCCTCCCAAGCCAGACACTCCTCTGGGCGGTGCCCACATTGGCTCAGGGGGTCAAGCGTCATCTGTGGTTGGTGTTTTATTTTAGCAAAGAGGACGTGAAGGCACGGATGGGACTTGCCTGGGGACTCTGGTCCAGAAGGCAGCTGCGGTCTATGGCCATACCACCCTGAACGCACTCGATCTCAACAGAAGGCAGCTGCACCAGGACCGACCCTAGGTCTCAGAGGTGGTGCCATTCCCTGCAGCCTTGTCTCAGGCCGGCTGTGCAGACCAGTGGCCCAGGGTGCCTGGGCTCCCAGGGGGACAGACCTCCTGCTGGGCCTTGCACAAGGTGGGTGGTATGGGTCCCCACCAGGCCTGCCCTGTGGTTGTGGACAGTCAAAGCCTCCGTACCCGCCCCCTGCCCCCCAGCTTCCTGGGAGGCGACCAGAGATTAGCTGCCTAAACAATTAAAAATCCTGTTTACTGGCAGTGGGGACTATTTCAGGTTTCACCTTTCAGCCAATCGATGCCCAGTCTGCACTCGGTCAATACCCAGCTCTCTGGTCAGGACGCCAGCCGAGGGAGGGGCGGGCCCACCCACCCAGGGGTCCAAGAGGGGGTGGCAGGGGTGGTGAGCCTGGGGCCCCTCAGTTCTTGTTGGGAGTCAGCATGTGGCCCTGCCCCCTGGACCTCAGCCCCCAGGCCGCCCTCTCGACCTAAAACAAGAACCGGGTGGCGGGCTTGTAAAGATGCTGTGTGGGGAATGCAAAGTGCAGGTATACAGCAGGTGCTCAGCGAATGCTGGCTGTACGCATCTCGAGAGCCTCCGCCTTTCTCCACTCAAGGGGCACATGGTCTGCATGCCCTGGTGGCTCTGGGGCCTGGCCCTTCCCCAGAGCTGTATGGGGAGGGGAGAGGGCTGTTCTGCCACCCGCTGGTCCTGCAGCCCGGCTCAGGGCACATAGCCTCCTCTGCCTCTTTCTCCTCCTCGTCTGGGAGATGCTCACAAGGAGTTGAGGGGAGGTGGAAAGAGTCCTGCCTCATTGAGGCCCCACCCAGGGCAGGCCACGACCTCCACACACATCCTTTCCATCCCAGGGTCATGTTCACACAGGCTAAGCCACTTGTGACCCTGCATGTGGGGACCTGGGCTTCGAGCAGCCACCTCCTGGGGACAGTGGCACCTGGAGAGGGTGGGGGGCACCCATTGGACTGGGACTTGGACCCAGGTGAGGCAGTAGGGAGAACAGGGGAGGCTCTGGACCCTTCTAGGAGGTAAAAGATTCTTTAAATTACCCCCTCCCCAAGGTAAGCCTAGTTCCCTGGGCAGCGGGGCTGGGAGCCAAGACCCATGGTCACATTCCAAACGTGAACTTCTCCATCTCGTCTTCTCTCTGACCCCCGAGGTGCCCTGGAACTGGTGGCCCCTGACAACAGGGGCTGGAGTGGTGCATGCAAAGCTGGTTACCGGCACCAAGGGGCTGGACGCCCTCCCCATGGTCCCTGGGGCCACCGTCTTTGGAAAGAAACCCCTTCCAGAACACCAGGATACCCCCTAAGACATGGGTGGAGGCCAAAGACAAAACCTGCCGCCCGGCACAGCCCACAAGGGCTGGGCTTGAGCTGCTGTGGGTGCCTCCAGCCCGCCAACCATGGCCCCCTCTTTCCCCACCATCCCTGGTGAAGTTGTGGCCCCAGGGGACACCCCACCATGGTCAGGGCCTGGGCAGGTGGGGGGGCTCCCCTGTTCTCAGGCGATGCCACTGCATGAGGAGCTTGAGACAACCGTGCCTGGTGTCTAAGCCCCATTTACATCGTCACTCAGCATGGCCCTGGAAGAGAGACATATTTTTAAGGGGACTTCTGACACATTTATTGGTGGGGCTAATTAAAAAGCCTGACCTGACTCGGGGGCTGGGAGAGGCAGCGAGGTTGTCATATTAATTACACCTATGGAAGGCGTGAGCTCGCCATGAGAACTTACTGGAGAAAGGGTGACGCCGGGGGTGGTGGGCTTTCAGCTGGGGCGCAGGGTGAACCCCAGCTCCCTCACAGCAGCGCCAGGCCCCAGGCTCACCTGGCAGTCACTCCGAGGGAGGACCAGCCTCCTCAGTGGGCCTCCAGCCTTGAGAAAGCTCTTCCTCATCTTTATCTCGGTCCTGAGAGGGGCCCAAGAGAAGCTGGGGGGGCTGGGCCCCAGGGAGGGGGTCTGGGGAAGAAAGTGGGGAGAGAAAAGCTGCTGCAGGGGAGCTGGGTCGGGAGATGGTGTCCGAGGCATTGTGGACTGTGCTATCCCAACGTCCACCGTGGGGCCTGTGAAGGTTTGTTGAGCACCTGCTGTGTGCTGGTTCCATCCTCGGCAAGTCCAGAACACACCAGGAATCAGCCAGGGCTCTTGGGGCTCTGGGGGTCGTCAATCAGAGGACAGGCTGTGATGGGGTGGTTGAAGGCGCCCATGTCACATGCCTTTCAGACTCCATCCTACTTGTCTGCTGGACTCTCACTGCTCAGTTGTGGGGTGCGGGTGGGCTGGCTGGGCGGGCCTAGAGGGGAAAGTGACTGCAGCAGCTCCCCCAGACCCACATCCCCCAGAGCCCCGCCCCTAGTCCTCTGATCACCCAACCCAGCTTGGTTTCTTGGGAGCAGCTATTCTGGGTCTACCCAACAGGTGCCAGGTGGGGCTTGACTCTGCGGTAATGTCAGCTTCCTGAAGTATCCTGCTTGGCCCCTCTGTCCTGATTGATCAAGTGCCCCTCCCCCCCTCCGCTGGCTCTGCAGGGGGGCTCCAGGCCTCACCCAGGGGCTGGAGAGTGGGCCTGAGCCCTGAGATGGGTGGGTGCCACCCCTTCCAGGAAGTCCTCCTGGCCCCTCTCCTCTTGTTACCCACACTGCTGCTGATTCTAAGCTGGGCTCTCTTGCAGGGAGGCCTGGGCTGTGTCTGAGCTGGCCGTTGGGGTCTGAATCTCCATCATTCCCCATGCCCGGCTCCCTTCCCAGGGGCGGGGTCCAGAGCCTGGACCAGCAGAGCAGGGTGCACCGTGTGGGCCCAGCAAGTGTCTTCCAAGTGAACGTGTGAATGGATGTGCCCCATCTCAGTGCCTCTATCTAAAGGGGGTTTGTGCTGCTCCTTGGAGGCCCTGGTTCCTAGGGAGGGGTCCAGTCTCCTGTGGGCACAGCCTTCAGCCTGAGGCCACCTCTGTGCCCACACCCTTGGTTGAAAGGGCCAGACTCAGAGGCATGGCCCCACAGGCGGCTTCCCCAGCACAGAGCTGAGGAGACCACCCCCAAGCCCCCACCCTCACACCCCCAACCCCTTCCCTGTCCCGCCCTGCCCCTGTTCCTGGCCTCCAGAAAGGAGCCCTGGGGGCAACCAGGCACAGTCCTGCATCTCACTAATTAAAGAAAACCCAGGGAAGGAACCAGAACCGAGGCCGGCGTGAAGGCGGAGGGGTCAGTGGTGGACGGAAGAAAATTTATATTTTTTGGCATTCGCCTGCCTCTGCAATGACATAATCAGAAGGTTTTTTACTGACTGGGCAATAAAATAGCTCATAACTGTGAACGCATGGTGCTTCAGCAAAGCTGGCTGCGGGCTTCGCAGCCTTGGCGAAGGTCACTCCTGGGGCTCAGAGATGCTGCCTCGGGGGTGGCAGCCCCGGGGGCTCCCCACACAGGGGCAGGCCTCAGAGGGGGCTGCAGCTAGTCCTGGGTAAAATGCACTGCAGAAACGACTCCCTGCACTGCAGTGGGCCTTTGGATTGACCCCTCCTCAGCCCCGTGGCTGCAGGGATCCTGTCCCATTAGACAATGACCCCAGCCCAGCACCAGCTAGTTGATTGACAATCTCAAAAATCTAGGTGAGGTCAGCTCAGCGCGGAGAGGGGGGTGGGGTGTCATCGTCTGGGAGGAGATGGGGATAATGACAGATCTTAGGGGAAGGGGCGGTGGACCAGGGGGGACCTACACCACATCATAAATGGGGGAATGGGGAGGTAACAAGGGCTCCTCACGGCACCCTGGACAGGGCCAGCAGCCCCGGTGGTTCCCAGCTTGGGGCAGGACACAGAATTGACTGTCCATCACCTCAGTGACAGAGCCAGATCCAGAGACACCTGGGATCTGCTGTTCTCTCCCAGTCCTGGGGTGAGGGTGGGAGGAAGCATCTGCTGGGGAAATCTCTGTAGCAGACTACCATACACCACCACAAACTGTGAGCCTTCAGTCCAGCCAAGCCTGGATATAGGGCCCATGTGCCACCACCCACAAGGCATCCCTGCCAAGCCATGCCCTTTCCACGGAGCCCGGTGCACCTTGGCATCCTTCTCAACACAGCCAGCAGCCCCAGCGAGATGGAAGGGGCCGAGGACGCAGAGACCAGCTGCACACGTTATCCCATGGACGCAGCTTGAACTGTCCCCTACATTTTACAGTTTAAGATTCAGTTTTGTTTCCATTTTCGGCTCTGCAGGACAGATGACCACCCAGTTATCATCTCACAGTCCCTGAGGCTCAGAAGCCCAGTGTGGTTCCTCTGCTCAGGGCCTCCCTGGGCTGAAAGCAGGTGTGGCTGGGGCTGAGGTCACTTCTAGGCTCCTTGAAATTGTGGCAGGATTCATTCCTGCCGGTTCCAGGTTGTCTGTGGCTGTGGGCCAACGGCCACCTACAGACTCTTGCCATGTGGCCCCCCCGCCAAGGGCAGGTCAAGACCTGGCTGTTGGTTCCTTCTCTGAGGCCAGCAGAACAGCGTCTTTCTGATGCTTCTCCTTTTAAAGGGCTCACCTGATTAGGCCTGACCCACCCTGCAGAATATTCCTTCTGATGAACTTGCATTTGAAAGAGTAACAGCCTAATCTTGGGAATGAGTCCCCATCACAGTGGCTGGTCCTACCCACATGCAAGGGGTGGGGGGACAATGCGGCAAGGATGCTGCCTCGCACAGGCTCATTTTCAAAAGAAATTGGAGAAATTCTCCAGGGAGGGCTAGTCAGTGAAATACCTGAGACCCCAGGCTGAGAGTCACCAAGAGTCCCAAAGACCACCCTGAAGGGTGCTCAGGCTTGGCTTCCCTGTGACCTCAGGAAAGATTCCCTGGGATTTGAGATTTCCAGCCCAAGTTACCGGAAGAGCATTTCTCGGGGAACCGTAACTCTCAGCAGGGGAGTCCCCGACCCTCAGGACTCAGAGTGTCACCCCTGCCTGCCAGGCCTGTTCCAGATCCGTGAGGACTGGGATTCAATAATTTATCAGATCACATAATAAATTCAAGGAGTATCTCCAAGGTTTTGAGAACCCGAATTCGACTTCCTCTGGAGTTTTACGAGCCGGCAAAGCCATCCATCAGGGCTGAGCGGGTTCCATTTGTTAAGTGGATGGCTCCCATCAGGGCCCTGCTTCTCACCATCAACTCACCTGCTACAGGGAAACTGCTCTGTCAAGAAAGAAAAAACCAGGGAGCTTCCCTGGTGGTCCAATGGTTAAGAGTCCTCATGCCAATGCAGGGGACACGGGTTCAATCCCTGGTCTGGGAAGATCCCAAATGCTGCAGAGCACCTGAGCCCGTGCGCCACAACTATAGGGCCGATGCACCCTGGAGGCCCTGCTCTGCAACAACAGGCCACCGGAGTGAGAAACCCTCACACCTCAACGAAGAGTAGCCCCCACTCGTCGCAACTAGAGAAAGCCTATGTGCAGCAATGAAGACCCAGCACAGCCAAAAATAAGTAAAGAAACAAAGAAAGCAAAAGCCCCTTGCCCCCCAACCAGGGACCCCGAGCGTGGCCGTCCCCACCCCAGCCCATGAGCTTCTGTCACTACAGAGGCTTAGGAACATTTCCAGGACAGAGCTGGTGGGTCTGGCGTCTGACACTTAGGGTGAAGAAGGAGAGAGAACTCCACGAGAGAATGTCCCGCCAACGCAGCCACGTGAGCGCACACACAGGCGGTGCACGCAGTACGTCCTCTCGGGGTTCGGTCGGTGGGAGCCCTGACCTTGGCAGTGTAGGTGGGTCACCTCACCCCTTCTCTAGGCCGGGCTGTGGCCCTTGCCTGCCCCAGGAACGTCTGCCTCCCCCTAAGGCTGGCCCAGGGCTAGTGCGAGACCAGCCTGCAGGGCCAGAAGGGGCTGTGTTAATGAGGAGCTGGGCCTCGGGCCGGGGTTGGAGCGGGGCAGATACGGTAGGCCTGTCACTGTTACCACGGGACCAGCTGTCAGCCAGGCTGAGAAGCTCGCTGTTACTTGGGTGCCCAGCGTGACACAGATCTGAGTGGCTCATGAGCACTGGGGCTGGGCTGGAACCCCTTTTTTCCAGCAAGATGGGTCAAGATGGGCCGTAACAACCTGGGCAAGCAGGTGGGAGCAGGGCCCAACACCTTTGCAGAGGACACGCCTCCGGTACAGCACATCCCGGGCACACTGTGACATTTATAAATGTTACACGCAGGGAAAGAAAAAAAAAGTCCCAAATTAAGCAAAAACCCAGAGAGCGCCTACCCACGTGGACCCTGAGAAGCCACTGGGTAGCAACTGCGTCACCCCATCAGCAGTGGGATTGGCATGGCGGCCCGCGTGCGGGCAGCTGCTCAGTCCCTGGAGTTAGGCTTTGCTGGTCTTTTTTTTAAGCACTTTCATAACAGTTGTAGAATGAACATTTAGTGGGCAGTGACAAGGGGCCCGGCTAATTGTGGCTGAGATCTTCTTGGGTCAACACTCCCAGACACCTATTGTCTCAGGGTTCTGGGGATTGGCAGCTAGTGGCAGGAGGTAACCCCTCCCCCAGGAGCCTTAGTGAGCTGATCTGGTGTGAATGGGGTGCTAGGGGCTCTGTGGATGTTCTCAGGACCCCTGGGGAGGCCCTGCCTGCATGCGCTGAGCAATGACATCCCCGGACCTCTCCAGGACAGCGCCAGAGCCCTGTGGTCTACCTGGGGAGGAGAAGTTCTCTGAGCCCTGGAGAAGGGAGGGGCAGGGGACAGGTGCGCCCCAGCCATCACCCTGTGTTTGTCCAGAGTGGTAGAAAGGGACAGTGGGGAGGGAGTGTCCAGGCACCTAACGCGGACTGGAGCCTGTGCACAGGTAGTGACACTCACCCACCTGATGGACATTCTGTCCCTTTGTCCAACATTATCAAGGGGAAACGATTTGGGGGCTAAAAGGGTTTGCAAGTCAGTGGTCTAAATGCCTGTTTCTATCAATTCCCACACCTGGTAGGTCTGAAGCTGGCTCCTCTGTCATGTGGAGGATGGGAAACTCTACTTGGCTCAGAAGCAGGAGGGAGGTGTCAACTGCAGTGAGAAGGGCTTCCTCGGCAGAGAGCTGGACCAGGGCATTCCTGCCCGACCCACTCTGTGTGTCCACAGCAGTTCAGGCCCCTCGGAGGGAAGAGGCAGTGGTGGGGGGCAGGGGTTGGAAACTGAGTTGGCTCTGCTTACAAGCACAGGATAGATGATGGGCATGGTCATCTGGGATCCTTCCCCTCCTCCCCAGAGCCCTCCTGTGCACAGCCCACCCCCAATTTCCTGGGTCCCTTGGCCACCTGGAACTTTCTGAGCTCTCCTGCCTGCCCTCCCACAACCCTCAGCAGTGGCTGAAGTGACTGGGACAGCTGTGAGATGACCATGATGAGGCAGGAGCCCCCAGAAAGGGCAGGTGGCCCGTGGAAGGAGGGTGGCCAGCTGCCGGTTCCTCTGTGGGTGCTGGGACCCGCCTGCAGAGCCATGATCCCTTTTGTTTCACAGCTTGTTCTGACAGCTGCATCTGAGCAAGAGCTCCAGGAAAGCTTTCTGCTGTGATGAGCACCCAGATTTAAGGCAGGACTCCAAATGCAGCCAGAAATGGTCCCTGGACCTCCCCACCCCTGCCCCATCTTTATGATCAGGGGTTTCTTTGTCCCTGGAAATAGGAGTCTGTCCCTTGTCCCAGAAAAACACCTTCCCAAGGGCCACTGGATGCAGTGTGTGAAGGGACCCGACAGCCACCTTCCACGGCTTCCTGCCCCCCATTCTCTGCAAGACTAGCTAGGGATGGAAGCAGGAGGTCAGCTCTGCCCTCAGGGGCCATGCTGAGGGCAGCTGGGTGGTGGGGACCCCTCTGTGGGTACATCTGGGAAGAAGGAGTGGGTTACAGGGTCAGGACCTGGGTGTGGGACCCACAGCCACCCAGCCTGGCCCATCTTCCATGGTGTCTACTTACTGATAGCCCATTTTCTTCTAGGATGGGTCTGTGTGAGTCCTCCCCAGGGGGAGGCTTCTGTGGGTGGAGAAGCCCTTGTCACCTCTGGAACACACACTGAGATGGGGGGACAGAGAGGAGAGGGAGGTGGAGTAAGAAGCCAGTCTCTGCCCTCAGGACTGGGGTGACCCCAGAGGGCTCGGAGCTCAGCCTGGACCCCCAACACCCCTCCCTTCCAACACCGCTTGCCCTTAGGGCCCTGCTTTACCTCTCCCCGGAGCTCTGATCTAGTGCAGGCTCATGGTGAGGCAGGCCCTGCTGACCCAAAGCTGCACTGACCTGTGAGGACCTGCGACGGTGCCGTGGCCAGGTCCCCGAAGCACCCTGCGTCTCCATGCCGGTGAGGCTGTCACCATTCCTGGGGGGAGGATGTCTCTGGAAACAAACTGCTCTCTGCTGACGTCACAGCAGTAAAATATCACTTTATGAGCTGTCGGGGCGGTTTTCCCACTGCCGTTATTGTGATGTGCGCACATTTGCTTTGCTGTGCGTGCGTGCTCATGTGCGTGCATGTGTGTGTGGGTGCATAGGCCTGTGCCTATGTGGACATTTGAGGGTCTGGTGACTGAGGTCTGGCACCAGGGGACCTCATGGTCCTCCCCCCACCATAGGCATTTCACACCAGGTTCTGCTTCATGGGCCTCCCTTCCATTCACCCTCTCCTCTAAGCTCTCCACGCAGATGCTGTGAGCCTGTGTGTGCCAGGGTGGTGAGGTGTGGGTGAGCAGAGGCTGGGCTCTGGGACCCACGGTGCACGCCGGCCCTGGCCTCAGAAAGGCTCTGAGAAGTCCTGCAGGCAGACATGCGCTGAGCGCAGACATCCAGCTGTGTTAGGGGCCACTCTGCGCCTCCGGGTCTCTTGTCCTGCCACTCAGGCAGGGGGACAGCTACGTCCACAGGTTCTGGGGATGGGATGTGGGCCCCTTTAGGGAGGGGCTTTATTCTGTCTACCCCACAGGGACTATTCCAGCAGCAGACAGGACTGGGCAACATGACATCCCAAAGTCTGCTACTGCAGCCGTCCTTGGCCCGAAGGGCAGCAGCTGCGCCCTTCCTCCCCTCCCCACTCCTGCCCCTCTCCCCTCCCCCTCCTCCCCTCCCTGCTCCCCACTCCCCTTCCTGCTCCCCCTCCTCCCCTCCCCTCCCCATTCCTGCCCCCTGCCCAAGTGGAGGCAGGTGCTGGGGTGTTGAGAGAGGTGAAGCTGGGGATACCCTCTCCATCATTCAGATCCCCAGGAGAGCAGGAACGTGGTCGTCACAGCCTGGGGGTTTGCCCATGTCCAAGTGGTGGGGTCAGTGGGGAGAGAAGGTATGGCTGGACCCTGAGCTCCACTTATCTTTTTGTTGTTTTTTAATTGGGGTGAAATCCACATAACATAAAAGAGCTATTTTATAGTGAACAATTCCCTGGCAGTTAGCACAGTCACCACCACCTCTCTCTGGTTCCAGAACGTTCCGCTCCCTGGGAAGAGGGCTGGGTTCCCATCAGGCGGTTGCTCTCCTGTGCCCTGGCCCTGGCAGCCTCCGTCTGCTCCACCTCTGTGGCCCCGCCTGCCCAGGTGGCTCGTGTCGTTCAGTCAGCACCGCATCTCCCAGGTGTGTGCGCGGCGTGGCTCTTGTGGGCTTGTCCATCCATGGGCAGCTGGTTCTGGGTCCCCTTTGGCTGCTGTGAGTGCTCCAGTGCGAGTGTCTGCTTAGGTCCCTGTCATCGGGGGGGGGGGCACGCTCCGAGGAGCGGGGTTGCTGGCGTGATGGTTTGATTTTTGAGGAGCTCCCTGACCATCCTCCACAGCAGCCACACCGTGTTACATCTCATCAGCAACACTGGAGGTTCAAATTTTGCCATATCCTCACTGACAACAGCAACACTTGTTATTTTCCGGTTTGGGGCTCCTGTCGTTTCCAGTCATGCTGGTGGGGTGAGGCAGTGTCCCGCTGCGGTCATTGTTCTGGTGACCGGTGATGCTGACCATCTTCCGCAGAAGGGCATCGACGACTCAGGGGCTCTGATGGGTAAGCTGGGCTCATCTTAGCAGAGAAGCTATTGCAGAGAATGTGTTTGCTGTTGTCTGAAAGTACAGTGAAATTTTAAAATAAAATCTAGGTTTATTTTGTTCTGTTTAAAGATTCAGGGAAGAGCAAGTGAGCAGGAGCAGGGTCTCATCAGAGGGAACACAGCTGATGGAGGATTGATGCTTGGAATGGCTCTGGACACCTCCTGGGGAGGGGGGTCCCCAGACACGGGTGAGGCTGTCTTCAGGGGCACTGGCTCGACCTTGTCCCCCGCCACTCCAAATAAGACCCCAGCCTCATCTCCACCCCAAAGCTGAATGCACACTGACCTGTGTCCAGCCGTCTGCCCCACTCCCCCCCGACACGCTGCCTACTTGTCGAGGTGCCAATTGATCCCTGAATGGGTCATTCATTCATCCATCCATCTGTTCCGCTGGTGAGGGAGACCGTGATGCTATCTGTGGGGTCTCCCTGGCTGGGCCTCGGCCAGGGGCTCTGTCCACACCAGCCTCACCACTGCCCAGGAGTGGCCATGGCCCCACTTCACAGACCAGGAAGCTGAGACTCGGAGGTCAGAGTGGTCTCTCTTTGCCCCATCCTGCCCAGGCACCCGAGGGTCTTTCAGTGAGGCTGGAATCAGGCTCGGGCAGCTCTGGTGGGGTCTCCTGGGTTCAGCACCTCCTCTCTTTCCAGGCTGGCAGATGGAGGGACACAAACAAGGGCTGCCTGCCCAGCCCCCGGCCCTGAGGCCCCTCACCCCACACCCCTAGCCCCAGCTCCGCCCCACACCCCTACTGCAGCCCCATACCCCCAGGGACAGAGCTTCAGGAAACACTCTCAGGCAGCAGCCACTGTTCCCGGGGGCGCTCAGGCTCCATTACTGTCCTGTACTTCCAGGAAATCACTGCTCTTCAGCAGCTGCTGCCCAATGCTCCCCTCCTCGCCCAGCTCCAGGGGTGAGGGGCAAGGGACCCAGAAACTGCCTCTGCCTCTATTTATCCGGATTCCAGGAGCTCCTCACCAGGAGATGCCCCCTCCCCCACAGACCAATCCCAGGGACTCCTCTGAGATGTACAACAGGCTTTGAGGAGGGAGTCCCCCAACCCCTCACGGCCACTCAGGTGCCTCCTGCATCACCGGGCGTGGGAGGAGGCAGTGGGAGGTTGGAGAGGAAGAGGGGTGGGGGAGGGGAAGGAGTGGGATTCCAAGCCGCTGGATAGAGGCCCCACCCACCAGGTGGAGGCCCCGCCTACCCTTTCCTCTCCTCCCACCTTCCAGGGAGAAGCATCCTACTTCCCAGGGACTGCTCATCTCCTGTCAGTCAGCAGGTCTTGTGGACAAACACAAGGTCTGGCCACAACTTGAGTGCCTCTTCCTGCTGGACCTCAGCCTCTCTGGGGAGCATCTATCCTGGTGGCCTGGGTCTCCTGGCAGCTCAACCCCAACCCCTGCAGCACTCCCATGTGAGCACCAGCCTCTGCCCAGCCCGGCCATGGGTCCCTTCACCCTCGCCACTGTCCTCTGCCCTTCTGATGCCCTCGGTGTGGGTGCTCCCACCTAGACAGTTCTCATATCCACGGGCTCCTGTCCATCACCCACAGAGGCCTCCCCTGACCTCTGATTTACGAGCCCATCCATTCCCCAAACTGCTTCCTCTGTGCATCCTAGAACCCCCACTTCCTGCTCCATCTTCTCCCCTACCTGCCGCTCAGCGCAGCAGCTGCTGCTCACAGGCGGCTTCTGAAACTAAAGTTAATTAAATGACATCAAATCTAAGACTCAGCTCTGCAGCCACACCAGCCCCGCTACAAGATCTCGGCAGCCACACATGGCCCCGTGGGTGAGCACAGCACTTCCGGCCTTGGCAGAATTTCCATTGAACATGCACGGCCAGCTCAGGTGGCCGCAGTGGGTGAGCCGCACATCCTTGTTGGGGAATGAATGAGGGTGGGAGATGGGCCTCGGGATTCTCTGGCCACTGTTTATCCATCCTCACATGGAAAATGCCGTCATGGAATCTACTGCCTTCCTGAGGACCACTAGGAGGGAGGCCTTCCATGTGTCTCCCATGTTCGGCACCTGAGGCAGGCTGGGTCTGTCTTTACTGCCCCAGCAAGGGGCCTGTGGAAGGCACAGGGCGGGAGAGCAACCAGACTTCAGGACACTGCCCAGCTCTGCCCCCTGCTGTGTGTCCTCGGGCAAGTCAGCTCCCCCTCTGAGCCCTGTCCCTGCCCAGCAGAGTGAGGGCAACAGGATGTCTGCTTCTTTAGGGTGCTTTGAAGATTAGGAGACAATCCCCAGAGAAGCCCCTGGAATAGCCGTGGATGCTGGGATATGGTTAAGTGAACAGAGCGCTCTACTGTCTGGGGGTCCCTGGGACTGGTCACTCACACTTAGCCCTTCTGCTGGGAGGAGAGCCCATGCTCTGCCCCGGTAGGGCCAGCTGCCGCGAGGAGGTGATTAGGATTGGTTAGGTGATTAGCAGTGCCTGCTCCACACCCTCTCCCCTGCCCTCTCTGCTTGAAGCATCACTCACAGGGCCGCCTTGGGGATAGGCCTGCCTCATCCCCCAGTCAAGCCCAGTCTGGAGTCCCTGGCTGCCTGATGCTCCTGCTCAACCTCTGTAATCCCCCACCCCCACGCCTGCTCCGAGCTAACAGAGGGCCCTTGGCTGGGCACTTCCTAGGAGTGTGGTGCCCCTGCCCTGCCCCTGCTTCTCCCTAGCCCTGCTCTTGCTACAGGTCCCTCTGCAGCACTGTTGGGGTATGCAGCCACGCCTTCCCTGCCCCGGCCGCTCCATGGGAGACAGGCTGGATCCCCAGGTGATCCACAAAGAACATCCTCACCACACCCCAGGCCCAAGACTGGACCTAGCGCTCCGAGTCCTGGCCTGGGGTATTGTGGGGGATGGGCACGGGGAGCCTACTTTGAGGGGCACAGACACCCCCATGCCCCTGGCTGGACCAGGCCTGCCAGGTGCAGGGGACATGGCTTTTCACAGGCAGGGTGCTGCCCATGCCCCTGCTGCCCATGCCCTGGTCAGGACTCCGGGGACAGTGATGCTGACTGCCCCTCCCCCTCCCGTGTGAATCCTGCACCTGACCTTTGGGGAAGTGGGCCCACCCCATTAATGCCATCTGCTCTCCTGGTCCTGGGGGATGCCAGGATGCAAGGAGACCTGCCTGGCCCACACATGGCAGGGGACCATCGGCCTCTGTGTCCGGCCCTGAGAGGATGGTGCCTGCAGGCTGTGCCCGGCACACAGCCAGCTCACTGTGCCCAGGGTGGGGGTGCCGGCACATAACGGTGTGTGGACGGACCCGGGGTGCCCCGCTCACATGCACCCTTGGCTGTGGCCTGGGATGCAGCATGGAAGCACATCGCCTGCTCGCTGTCCAAGGTGACCTGTCGTTTCACGGGGTTGGCCTACAAGCCTCTGGAAACCCGGCGGCTCCCTTACTACCTGATGTGGGTCCCAACTCTGGGCAACAGGGCCAAGTGGAGGGGGCACAGGTTGGCACAGCCCCCTGGAGCCCAGGATGGGAGGAGGTAGCAGGCCTGCTGCCGCCTGTGCCCTGGGGCCGCCAGGGTCTCCCCAGGGCACCCCTTGGGGCAGGCTGTGTGGTTGCCCACTGCCGCCAGGCGCCTCTGCACTGGGCTGGGCTAAAAATAGCAGGGGGGATGGCAGGGCAGGGACCCTGTGGGAAGCCGGTGGGGAGGGGCCGGTAGGGGCGGCGGCCAGCAGCCTGGGCCCGGGACGGCAGTCAATGGCGCTGGCGCTCCCACCCTGTTCCCAGTGGCCGGCCAGCCACGGCCCAGCTGACAGGCTATTTTTTCCCCTGCTTGACTAAATATGGTCAGAGAGCACAGCCCGAGGGGCCACTTGGCCGGGGCGCGTGTTTGGGATGCTTGGCTGGGTATATAAGGACTGCAAAGGTGAGGCCGGCTCCTGATCCGAGGGGGGGGCCCACGCCCGCTCTGGCCCCTCGGGTCAGCCCTCCCCTCCCCTCCCCTCCCCTCTCCTCCCCCTGTCTGTGCGGGTCTCGCGTGCGGCCGGCTTTGCCTGCGTGAGCCTGCACACCCGCCAGACTGTCCCCTTTTGTTCACCTGACCTCTACCTTGCGCTGACCCCGGCTGGGGTGCAGAAGCGTCCTGCAGACACAGCCCAGGCAGGGAGGCTCAAGGTGTGCGGGCTGAGAGGTCGCTCCCTAACTCCGCAGAGCCTGCCACCCTGCGCCTCCCTTCTCTTTCTCTCTCTCTCTCTCTCTCTCTCTCTCTCAAGATCTCCCTCCCTGCTAAGTCTTCGCTGCTGCTGCAGGAGGGCTGGGGGAAGGGCCAGGGTGCGGAGAGGGGGTGCCTGGTGTCTTCTTTCTCTCCGTTTCCCCCACCCCCGCCCCCCAAGTGCGGACGAGTCTGGAGCCGGGCCTCCCCCACCCCTGCGCTCGCGATTGGCTCGGGGAGAAGGATGGGCTGCCGCGGCTGCAGCACCATCTCTCTGGGAGCCGCACGGGGCGCACCGTACCCGGGAGCCGCGACCCTGCGCCCACGGCCGCCGTCGCCAGCCCGGCCGGAGGGGCTCCGCGGTGAGTCCCACTCAGCCCGCCCGGCCCCCCGCAAACTTGCCGGCGGCCACGGTGGGGGTGTGCCCGCGGCGAGGGGGAGCCATGGTGCCGGCGCCGCGTGGCTCCAGCCGGGGGTGCCTCGGAGTTTTCTCTTGGCTCGTGGCATCGTCCGCATTTGGAAAACTGCAGAGCCAGCAGACAGCAGGGCCGGGAGGGCGCGTCCAACCGCGATGCGAGAACTTTGACATGCAGGCGTTTTGCAAGGAAGCAGTGCCTGCAGTCACTGCCGGGGTGCACGAGGGTCGAGGTGCTGCGGTGGGGGCCGCGGGGTCTGGGGGGAAGGCGTGACTGACCTGCAACAAAGCGTGGCTCAGGTGGGAATGTGGCGAAACTTCCCTCAGAACTTGCGGCCGTGGAGATGCTGGGGGCAGGGGTCCTGGAGCCAGCCCTGTGGTGAGGCTGCCCCAGGAGGGAGGCTCTGGACTTTGGCGGCTCTCACAGCCAGGGTCAGGGTAGGGAGGGTCCCTGTGCTGGGCGTGTACAGCAGGGGCACACGTGGGCAGAGATGGGGCTGGAGGGGAGCAGCCGGTGGTCTCTGGGAGAGAGAGAGACCTCCACCTGGCTGGGGGCTGGGAGCATTCACAGCTGAAGGGCTGGACTTGGCACTGGGCTGGGCCAGCACACTGCCCTCCGTGGTCCCCTTGGAGGTGGCTGGTGGTCCTTTTCTGTTGAGACGGGTAACTTCTTGAAAAGTGGCTGTGGTTCCTTTTTGAGTGGATAGAAGCTCGCCAGGGGTCTGGCTGGACCTAGGGTGACTCTCCTGCCCCTTGGGACCCCCAGCTTTCCCCTGACCTCCAGACACCATCCATATGAATGCCTGGGAATGGGGGTTGGAGAGGCGATCCTAGACCTGAGCCTTGGCCACACCTCCCAGTCTCTGAGGCCTCGTTTGTCAGAGGGTAGCTTAGAAACTTGGACTTCAGACTCCAGGTATCATTTGAGCTTCTCTCAAGGGCGCCCTCCACCCTCGGGGGGCTTGAGGAGAAGCGGGAGCTGGAGCAGCAGTCTCGGTTGTCCTTTTCTATCCTTGGTTCCCTGAGGATGACAAATGGCAGCAGCACACAGAAGTGGGACATTGTTCCTCCGTGTCTTTCTGCCGGGTAGCTCTCTGCTTTTAGTGGGGTGCCCCTTGGAGCCCTGATCACACCCCCACCCCCATGAACTCCAGCTCTGCTGTGCCCAGTGCTGCTGCCAAGCTCAGGGACTTGAGAAATCGCCCAGATTCTTCTGCACGATGCAGGCTTTGCAGACATGGCCCTGCCCTGGGTGGCAGCAGTGCTGGAACCCTCTCCGCACCCATCCACACAGGGATGGCCAGGCTGCCCCGGGGGAAGGGTGGGCAGGGTAACCCTGGACCTTGCCTTGCTAATGAAAGGAGAATTAGAAGTCCACTCAGGTCCAGGGCCTTGTCCTCAGGTTGGGATCAGTTCCTGGCCACACAGGACCTGGGCCCAATGGGCAGACTGTGTATCTGCACCTGGCCTGTCTCCCCACCCCAAGTGAGTGTCCAGCAGTCAGTGACACCCTCCTTCCAAGTTCTACTTTTCACCCAAGGGCCTTACCTGGCCACAGCGGGGCCTCTGTCCCATGCTGCTCCTCTGTCCTCCCAGTGCTGGCTTGGGCTGGGGTGGCTCCCCTTCCTGCATGGGGACTGGCCCCAAGGTCCCATTACTCTGCTTCAGACTCTAGTGGTTTTCTGACTCCTGCTTCGTGGTGGCCATGGAAAGTGGTGGGGAGGAGGGGCCTCTGCTCTCCATCACAGAGAAATTTTGAAATGCTGTGGAAAACAATATCGATACAATTAAGTATTCCAGAGTGCTTAGTTGGCCGCTTGCTAAGTTTACTTAAACCCTGTTTAACGGGTTCATTAGAAGCGGTGAGCACTGGGGAAATTCATTAACAGGAAGGCGGCCCCTGCGTTTGACTGTAAATTGGTATTGATCAGGCCTGGCGGAGGCTGGGCGCAGGCCACAAAGAGCCAGGTGAGGGCCGGCCACCCTGGGCGCCTGTGGGAGCCACCCGCCGCCAGCACAAGCAGCGCTTTAGGTGGTGATGCACCAGGTTTGGGGGAAGGGGAGAGGATGGGTGAAGAAGAGAGCGAGGGATGAGGAAGGGTGTCGGCAGAGGTGGTGGTCAGTGCAGGGAGGCCGAGCCGGCACCAGTCCCTCACTGGGCTGGGCTTCTGCTCTGTGGCCAGACCGAGGCGCCGAGGGAGCTGGCCACGGCCCGGGCCCCTTCCTAGCAGCTTCCAGCCACCCTCTGGGGATGCAAGGTCCACCTGCAACTGTCTTTCTCATGCACGTCTTCAGAGACGGGGCCTGAGCCCTGCCCTCGGGCACTGGCTCTTGGGAGGCCGAATCACCAGGGACCCGCACAGGAAGCCGCCCAGCTGCTGCCCAGGTAAGGCCTGCCTGCTTCTCGGTCATCTGTGCCTGTGGCCAGGCGTGCTGGCTCTCTGCTGGCTCTGACTACCCTGCTTCCTGGCCGCCCGTGGCGGCGTCCTCCCAAGTGCTGTCCCTTCATGCTGTCCCCCCGGCATGTGCACTTGGCCAGGATGGTGGTGCTTCGGTGGAGGGGAGGTGCCGGCAGGAGGAGGGAATGGCTTATCCTTCCTGGGCCACGGGTGGGAGGTGGCATCCTGGGTCCTTTCTTGTGTCACTGATGCAAAACTAAACAGATGTGTGGTGATCAAGGGAGTCCTGAGACTTTAGAGATATGTTGTCTACGTCTGTCCTTCCTGTGTGTGTGGGGGTGTGTGTGTGTGTGGGGTGTGTGTGTGTGGGGGGGGGTGTGTGTGTGTGGGGTGTGTGTGTGTGTGTGTGTGAGAGAGAGAGAGAGAGAGAGCAGGGGAGAAAGGGGAGGGCCTTGGGGGGCCGCGGGGATGCAGGGCGGGGTGTGCTGACTCCAGGGTCTGGGCAGCTTCTCGGGGGGCCCTTCCCACACCCACAGCCATGCCCGCTGGACTACCTGCTTGGGAAACATACTTCTTTATGTGCCCATATGGACCTGCTAAGCTATGGAATGTAAAGAAGTATGTATTTCAGGTCGGGAACTCTCTCGCTGGAGGAAGGGGGCAGCGCGCCCACGGGGCCGCCCAGGGGACGGACAGACAGACGGGCGGCTGTGGCCGGCCGGGCCTCCGTGGCAGGCTGCCTGGGCGTCGGTGGCCGGCCTGTCCCCGGCCGGTATTGTTCTGTCACTTTGCCTGTGTCAGCAGGTGGAAGCATTCACCAGACATTAAATATTCAACGTGCTGACTGCGGCAGAGGGGAGGCGGCCTGTGGCAGGCATGGGGTCTGCCGGGGGGCATGTAGGGGCTGGGGGTGCGGGGGTGCCGGTGGCTCTGGGGCGTCACTTGTTGCCACCCTGGAAGGTGCCTTTGCCAGCAGAAGGGGCTGTTTGTGAGATACAGGCAGGAAACTGCTCAGAGGAGAAGCAGAGTAGGATGGGCCAGCTGCCTAGGAGGGAAGGGGTTGGTTGGCCACGTGCGAGGGGCTTTTTGAGGGAGAGACACTAGGTCTTTGCTGTCAGGCCATCTGCGAGACAACGGTGAGAGCACCATGGGGCTCAGCCTCCCCAGCTCCAGGCCACACTCCCTCCTCTGAGACACCCTGGCCCAGCATTTCTAGGGCACCCGTGATGCACATGACGGGAGACCAGGGCCTGAACTAGGCAACTGGAGCCCCTGGTTCCACTCTGCCCCCCAGACCCCATGCTGCTCTCTGGTTTTCAGCAACTCTGGCTGAAACCGCTTTGCTGTGTGAAGGACGGTGGGGTCACACTGGCCAGTGTGGTGCGGGCCAGGACCCAACCCACCTGTCCTGCACCAGCCAGGTCCCAGGCAGGACAGGGGCTGGGGTGATGTCCTCTTGGCCCCATGGCTGGACTGTGAGCATCCAGGCACTGGGGGCATGCTGTGTCCAGTTCTGAAGGCTGTCTCTGCAGCACAGAAACTTCTCGGTGAGGCAAAGGGCAGCAGGCTCTGGGGGCAGGTGGTGGGGCCAGGCTGCTGTGGGAGGACGGGTGTCCCTGTCATTTTCTGGCTCTTGGAGTGGTGGCGTCTGCAGCCTGCCCAGGGCACGTCCTCCACGGCCTCGGGGCTATTTTTCCAAAGCGTGCGTCACCTCTGTCTTTCCTGCCCTCCCTGGCACTGCTGCCCAGGCCCATGGCAGGTGCCCCGGCCCCTCCTGCACCCTGACCTTTGGCAGGGTTTTGGCCCTTGGGTTGGGGGTGGGGCAGGGAGGAGGAGTGAGCTGGCCTCCTTCTCCAGCTGCTGTAAAGGTCTGGGGGCAGCCAGGTTCTGTGAGCCACTCAGGCTCCTCAAGGAGCTGGATACAAGGAGGCATGGGCAGTTCCAAGCTCACCTGTGGCCACCACCTCCCAGGGAGCTGACTACATTTGAGGGTTCAGGGTCCCTTCCCAGTTTTCAAGTCTCCTCACTTCTGACTCTGCTGGCACCCACTGTGGGAGGTGGAACTGTCCTTGGGCACTGCCTTCCTTCTGAGGCCAGAAGGAAGATGACCTTGCCAGAAGGGGTCAGCGCCCGGAATCCTGGGAAGGTCATCTCTGCCTGCGGCTTCCAGCTCCGGCCGCAGGGAGGGAAGCAGCCGGGTGCGGCCCCCGAGGCCGGCCGCAGACACACGCTCTCTTCCCCTCCATGCGTCCCGCTGCGCATTAAGCCTTTATTGCAGGATGTGGTGTTTAAATAAAAGCATTAGTGTTTTGGAATTAGGTTTGACTGAGCAGTAAAACTAGAGAGTTTGCAGGCAGAGAGAGCCTTGGCCTTCTCAGCTGTAAATTGTGGCGGGTCTCTTACCTGCAGAATTAGAAAGGGGCACCAGAGGGCCCTCCCCGTGAGAACCCCTTGCCCAGTCCTGGTGCCCCCAGCCACTCTGATGAGGCTGTATTTTCTGTAGAAGCTCCATCTCTTGGTTTTCCAGGGGAGGAGCTGGGGATGGGCCCCTAAGCAAGGGCTGGCGTTCCTCTGGGTGGAGTCTTTGGTCCTTTCTGTGCGAAGGATGGGGGAGACCTCTGGGAGCAGTGCCTGTGCTCTGCCCAGAGGGCCTTTAGCTAGACAGTGCCCCCCAACCCTGCCATGCTGCCACAGGGGCTCTGGGGCTCCAGTGAGGGGAGAGGCGCCTGGAGTGAGCCAAGAGGGTGAGAGCAGGACAGCCCACACTCAGGGGCTCACCCGCCAACCTGGGGATACCGATGGCCCTGTGTGGCTGCAGGGAGAGGTCCAGGTTGGGTGGGGTGGCCAATGCCCCTTTCCCAGAGCTCAGAGAGGCCAGGTCCCCGGGGAGGCATCTGAGAATGCGGAATCTGGCCCACAGCAGTCCTATGGCAGTCCAGGTTCTGCTGGTGGAAACAATAGGTCCAAGGATTGTAGGGCTCATCAATTCATGAGGAAATTAGTTGAAATTTTCTATGCTATGGCTCACTATCTCTAGCCATGCTCCAACTGAAGCTTCCACACTGGACAGAGGGCAGCTCTGAATCGGGGTCAGGTTCTGCATGGGTGTGCTCAGGTGTGCTCAGGCGTGCTCAGGTGTGCTCAGGTGTGCCGTGCATGGAGGGCAACTTGTCTTTCCTTTCTGGAGCCAGGTGCCACATACCTTGAGGCATGGTTTCCAAAGAGGGGCTGTGTGGCTCTGTTTGAGGGTTCATCAAGGGCAAGAAACTAGATTGCACGAGGCTTTCAGAGAGGGGCTGGGGTGGCCATGGTGAAAGCCTCTGTGAGCAGGTATCAGAGATATCTCTTAAAACTGACAGCCCCACATGAAAAATGTCGACTGAAGAACGAATTGCTTGTGAGGTGATGAGACTGACCTACAGGACAAACACCTGAGCTGCCACAGCCCCGGGTCCATGAAAGTGAACACTGCTTGAATTGCAACCCTCACCCTTAAATATCCCAAATAAGAAATGAGGGAATCCGAGTAATCTGGGGATGAGGGCCAGGTGGGGAGGATGGCCCTGGAGCCCTTTGCCAGCAGGGGAGGCGGGGCCAGCGGGTCAGTAGGTGTGGCTAGAGGCGGGGCCAGCCCATTGCATTAATTGCTGCCACCTTAGCATAAAGGGTAACTGTGGTCCTGTCTGAGTGGTGCTGACTCAGCTGGCTGCACATCCGACTGCAGAGGGCCTCTCGCCTCACTGCAGCTCTATTCCCTGCCTCTGATGCCCACTGCTCCTTAGGGTCACCAGGCTTGGAGCCCCCGGGGCTTTCTGAGGGGCCTTGGCCTTGCCTACTGTCCTCGGCCTGTCAGCAGCTGGCTTGGGGATGAGAAGAGGCAGATATGACTCTCGGGAAGGGAAGGGGCCTCCCCACAGCCTCAGAGACTGGTGCTGCTTGCTCCGGCCCATTTCCAGCTCCGGCCTCTCTCAGCTGGCCCCACAAGGCCAGGTCCCAGGCATTCACAGCTGGAGTTGCTCCAGGCTGTATTCCTGGCTCCCCCTTTAGTGCCCAAGTACCAAGTCTCTCTGACCAGGGAGGCCTGGCCCGCCGGCAGTGAGGGCTGGGGTCGGGGGTGGGGGGTGGGGAGCAGTGCAGCCGCTGCAGAGCTGCTCCCCAGGGCGCTGCAGTGCGGAGGCGCAGCTGCGGGCAGCATGCAGGGCCGCGCGTCTCAAGGGCAGGAATGAGAGGGCCACCGCTGCAGCCGCCGCTGCTCCTTAGGTGGAGAGACGCAGGCAGCGGGTCAGGCAAAGGCACCAGCTTCCACCTGGGTCTTCGGGAGCCCCACTAAGTCTCAGGCCCACTCTGCTTCCTGTGCTAAGCGGGTGGTCCAACTAGGTGCCGGTGGGGGCCAGAGAGACTGGGCTCAGAGGCACCCCCAGGCCCCCGTATCTAGCCCAGGCAGAGAACAAAGGCGAAAAGGCCACTGTACAAAAGTTGCGGGAGGGTCACTGGCTTCTTCCCCTCCAGGGTGACACCAAAGGACCTGGTGGTTGAGAGTCTGGGGACTCCCAGGGGGTCAAGCCTCTAGTGTGGGGAGGGAGCCAGTAAGGATGGCCGGGGCCAGAGGCAGGTATGAGCGTAATCCAGTGCAGGAGGACGTGTGGGACGGAGGTGGAGTGACCCAGGTATTTTTAACAGCAGGGCGGTAAGAGGGCAGCTGTCCCCAGAACCTGTCACGGGTGCCCGTGGGGACTTGCGAGGCTGAAGGACACCCAGGACAGACACGCAGCTCTGGGCCCGTCCCCCTGGCAGGCCTGCGCACCGCAGGTCATGCCCACATATGGCGACCAGGCTGCGTGTCCCCCCAGCCTCCCGTCCACTGTGGCCGGTATAAATAGTTAGTCCACATTCTCAGCTGTCCTACTGGAGAGGCTGAACTTGGATGAACCCGGGGTGGCCCCCTCACACCCCGCCCGCCGCCGGAGTGCCCGGGACCGCAGCTGCAGTGGCGATGACAGGACAGGCGGTGAGGCTCTGGGCTCTGCCCCCCCCCACCCCCCGTGTTTTGTTCCCTGCTCCCTGCTGGCCCCCTTGGTGGGTGTCAAATCCAGCGGCACCTGGAGAACTCTGTCAGCCACATCCAAGGGTTGAAGAGGGCCAGGAGCTCAGCCGGGACTGGAGATTTGTGTCCGGGGTGAGGGGAGGTGGGAGGCTGGGGGACTCGTCCTATAGCAGGCAGAGGCTGGTGCTGGGGTCCCCCGAGGCCCCGCACCCTGTGGTCTTTCCTCATTGTCTCCGGCCATTCCCTCCTGTGCTGGACATGGCAACATGCCCCAGAGGCCTCACAGCCAGCAGCCTGTCACTCCCCTTCCCCAGGGACCTTGCATGCCTCTATTCTAACCAAGAAGTGAATCTCTAATAATGGAATTTCACCCCCCGACCAAGGGCGGTGGAGCAGATGACCCTGGGTGAAGGAACAGGGCCTGTTGAGTCCCCCTCAAAGCGTAGGTGCCAGTCCTGTGGCCTGGAGTGCACTTCTGTGTCTCCCGATCCTGAAGCTCTGGCCAAGCTGGAGGGAGGATGAAACACACAGGCTTTGGTGTGGCAGTGTCCCCAGCCTGTGGGCGGCCGCAGTGGCCCTCCCACTAGTCCATCTGGGGGTGACGAGGCCAGTCCTGTGCTCTGAGCCCTGCAGTGCCGGATCCAGCCATACGGGCGGATGGGCTGCGTGGATCCCAGGAGGCCCCGTGGTGCCCACTGCCCTTTTCTTATCTCCGGACACATCAGCCATTAATTTGCTCTAAAGCTGCCACCCCTCCCCAGACCTCAGTTCTCCCCCATCTGGTCTCAGGCTAGCAGCTCTCTCTCCTGAAATCACACCAACTTTTACTCTGGTCTGTCTCTGAGATAACAAGACACAAAAATCTGTCTTAGCGTTTTTGCAAAGAACAGCAAAACCCTCGTGTGTCCCCTTCTGTCCTTGCCTTCCGTCGCCCCGTCCCCCTGCTCTTTGGGTCTGTTTGAGGCGAAATTTATCTCTAGGAGGGGCCATCAATTTGCTCTGCTCTTTTTGACAAGTTTATTAAAAACCCGGGCAACTCTGTATTAAACTTTTATCAGTGTTGAGAAATAATACTTTTTTTTTTTTTTTTAAGAATAAACAGAAAAGTTGTGGAGCTGGATTGAATGGGTCTTGGTCAGCATCCGGCTGGGTCATTGCTGGCGATAATGAGAAACGGGGCTGTTTTGGGGATGTGGTTCCCTTTTGCCTCTGAATCGTGAGTCTCCCTTGAGACTCCCCTGCACGGTCACAGCAGCCCAAACAGAACCCCGGGAAGGCTCCTTTGGCCAGGCCACTTGAACTCCCAGGATCGTCATTCTTTGCTATTGATTTTAATAATTAACCAAAATCTGAAATTAAAAATTAATTTAATGGTGAATCCTAGTGTTAATAGGTAGTGCTGGCACTGAAGAAATATTAGGTTATTGATGTTTAAATTTTTAAAACTCCATACTGAAAAACACAAAACGGATCCAGATACAAGTGGGTGGCACCTCCCAGGTCAGGAGGGAGGGAAGTTGGCAGGGGGGAGCTGCCCCCTGCCTGAGGGTATGAGAATGGAGCTGGAGGGGAGGGGGCTTGGTCTTGGGGTCCCTGTCTCTGGGATGACCCGAGGAGCGTGCAACTTCAACCTCATGAAATGTGCTCTGAGGGCAGCATCTTTAATCTCAGGTGGGTCTGGTCAGTTGGTCATCCATAAGTAGAATTTGGTGCCACATCTTAACTAAGGACATTGGCCATAGTGTCCACTGTGACGTCCCTGGGGGTGTTCTCTGCCCACAGTGGACGCTGTTTGCTGAGGCCCTGGGTCAGAGATTGTGCGGCAGCATGAGTGAAGTGGTGCCTTGCTGCCCTTGAGAGGCAAGTGGCTGGGGCACCCCTGGAGCTATGACAGCGGTGACGAGGCATGAAGTGACAGTGACTAGGACCCGGCACCCCATGTAGGGAAGTGGAGGCTCAGAGAGGCCAAGGAAGCCCCGGGAGCTCCAGCTCGATGGGTATGCTCCAGAGCCCAGGGTTGCTCTCTGCTCCACCACAGGCCAGACCTGGGGACTGCTGGGGGTGCTGGGCGCCAAGGTGGAATTCGCTTGGTGAGGCTGTGCTGAGCCTGCTTTCTCAGTCTGGGGCTTTATCCAATGCAGGGAGGCTTCCTGGATAAGGTGGTCACCACAGCTCTAGGCCTGAGGGTGTTCAGGAGCAGCAGCAGCAGCCCCACAGCCTTCTGGCCCTGGTGTCAGTGTGTCACTGCCCCGCTGGGCAAGGCTGACCAGTGTGGCCCGAGCCTGCTGTAGGCGCGAGTCTCAGCGCACGCACGGAGTGCTGGCCTTTGTCCACATCGCTGTTTGCTCCAATTAGAACTAATTGGACACAGATCACATTTTTCATAGCATCTAATTTTCTATTGATTTTAACAGGGCTGCTGGTGTTTTCGGCAGCGGTTCCCCGCATCTCGTATCAGTTGCTGCTTAAAAATGCTGAGTGTACTTCCCCATGTGGGGTGATTCCATCAGCAGATGTTTTAAAACCTATTTAATTGTTTGGTTCATAAAATGCACAAACTGTATTAGCTGCAGCCTTGTTCCTTCACACGCTGGTAAAAAGAGAGGCTGAGGGCGGGTGCAGCCCCGCTTCTCCGGCAAATGGCAAATTCACCAGAACCCAGGCTATCCCCGTGCCAGGCCATGCCCTGGGCCAGAGGCATTGCTCACATAAATGCAGAGTCTGTGACGTGACTGCAAGTCACCAAAGGACTTGGCAGCAGCCTCACCTGCTTCCTTGGGAGGCCTCGGGGCTTAGCCCCCTTGTGCTTCCTTCTAACCTTGGGGTCAGAAGCCCTGGAGCAGCAGGGCAGCCACATGGGGAGGGGGCTGTGGTCCGCCTAGGGTCATTTGGGGGAGGCCAGTGCAGGGCCTGAGAAAAGGAGTGGGGACCTCCCAGGTAGAGTGGGGACTTGTGGGGTATCTGGTCTCTGAGCCATGGACGTGTTTAAGAGCTTGGGGCTTGTAGTCCATTAGTATTTGGACTTTTCTAGATAGAAAAGAAAAAGTATTCCAAGGAAGGTGGGACCCCCGCTGGTAGGTGGGACCCCAGGATACAGTGAAGAGGTGCAGGGATGTCTGTCAAAGTGAGCTGAAACAGCCAGCTGGGCACCTGGGCTGCAGGGGCCCCTCACAGTGGACCCTGCCGTGGGCACTGCCTTGTGTGCCCTTCAGATGCACAATCAAGTGTGGTAATCACTTATTCAGCAAAGGCTTGCTGGAACATTCCCTGAACAAGGGCATGGGGGGTGTGAGAGGAGTAAGAGGCTGGACATCCACAGCCCCCAGGAGAGTGGCCCCTGGGGAGGAGAGATGGGTGGGCTGTGTCTGGGAGCAGGCGACACCACTCAAGTCCCTGTGCCCTGCTCACTGGGACCCCACAGGGTTGCAGGCGGTGGCATCCTGGGTGCTCACACCCTGCGGGCTTCTGAGCAGCTCAGGGCAAGCTCGCTTAACCAACCCAGCCACAGGGCCATCAGCCATTGTCCAAGGTCAGGCGAGGTTCTGCAGCCAACACCCTTGCTGTGGTGCCCATGGGTGAAATGCTTGCTGTGCTCCTTGGTGAAAGAGTCTGCCAGATCCCTGTAGGAAAGAGCTGGGGTCTGGACCAAGCCCCTGCCCTGGGTGCTCTCTTCTGCTTCAGCTTCCAAATGGCCTTGAGCAGGAAGCCAGCCAGGCTGAAGAGGGGACTGAAATGTGCAAGGGGCTCTTGTCAGGAATAGAGCGTTTGATGCAGAAGCAAAGACCTCTCATTTGGGGAAATTCCTCCAGCTGCAGGGATGCGTGGCGAGAAATGAGGAGAAGAGGTGGGCTGCAGGGAGGTGCCAGCGCAGATCACGCCTTGGGGGGTCACCCACCTGGTGCTGAGATCTGGGCTCTTGCCTGACAATGGACTGGGCATCAGCTATGGGGTGTCTGGCTCTCTTCGTTGGTCCCCTCATGCCAGCCGGGGCATGGAGCCCACAGGGCAGTTCTGTTGCTTGTTAAATCTCTGGCTTCATTAGGAATATCGACAGGGGTGATAAACGCATCTGGGTTGCTTCTTCTGCATGGTGTCTTCACCGGGGATGGGGCTACTGCTCTGGGGAGTCTCATATCTGCCCCTGTACCCTGTGCTCCTGGAGTTTAACCAAGAAGGGGTTTGCAGAGCTGAGTCCTGTCAGCCCCGCTGCCTCCAGGGCTGAGCTCCGATAAAGGCCAACCATCTAGTCACAGGTGTGAGTCTAGGAGGGCCTGGCACCAACCCCTGGGCTCCCCCTGGACTTTGGGGAGGTGGTCTTGAGGTGAAAGGCCAGAGCCATCCACAGAGGGGTCCTGGCCAGGCTCTGACCTCAGGAGGGGTTGCTGAGACAGGGATAGGGGAAGACAGCAGCCTGCGTGGTGGGGGCTGGGGTCTTGGGGGTCCTGGAGTGGCCCTGGAGGGCGGGCGTGGTGCCCTGTGGCCCATCTCCACTGCCCGGGCATCTGTGGCCATGGTGTCAGGAGACAGGGGCAGAAAGGGTCCCAGAGAAGAGCAGTGGGGGGAGTGGGGGCAGCAGGCACGTGTGGTCACATCTCTCAGCCAGGCTGGTCTGTGCTCAGAGCGAGGGCCGCACACCGGACATTGCATCCCCAGTGCCCCGACCCTGCCATTGCCCCCGATGGGTCTAGTGCTGGCAGAAAAGCTAATTTTCCGAAAAAGAATCTGCTCCCTTTGAATCACTGAGGGTGATCAGGCAAATTTGGCCTGGGCTGGCTGTGCTGACCTCACGCTGACCGGGGGGGCCACCCTCACACACCTGACAGGCTGCTGGTCCCCAGGTTGGGAGCCAGGGCCCCAGAGAAGGCCCTCAAGTGGGTCTCCATCTTGCTTCTCCCCCTACAGGCACACAGGTCTAGCTTCCCCGGAAATCTCAGGCCCTGACCACCTGCAGCCAGGTCAACTGGGCTCATGGTCAGCTGGGGCCCACGGTGGGATCTGGGGCCTGTCCTGCCTTGGCTGCGGCTAAGGCTGTGATGGGGGCCAATACCCCTTCTGGCCGGCCCCCAGGATGTCCACCCATCAGGGCAGGTCCTGATGGTGGTTGCTGGGCCCCAGGGCCTAGGTAGTGGTGGCGCCAAGGGCCTTGGACGAAAGGTAGGATGGCTGGAGAATCAGGGAGTGACCGTGGGGGGAGGAGTGGGATTCAGACGCTGGAGGGGTGGGCGTCAGCTGCAGCAGCAGGACCTTCTGCCTCCCTGCACCCCCCATCTCCACCCCTGCCTCCTCCAGTCGACCCAGTGGGCGGGCAAGCACTGTGTGTGTGTGTGTGTGTGTGTGTGTGTGTGTGTGGTGTGTGTGTGTATGTGGTGTGTGTGTGTGTCCTTGAGTTTGTGAACTTATGTGTGATTCTGAGTGTGAATGGTGTGTAAAGATGAGTTTGTGAGTGTGTATGTGTATGTGTCTATATCTGGGCAAGTCTGTGTCTGAGTGTGTGTGTTTCAGGGGTGTGTGTCTGTGTCTCTGTATCTATGTATCTATGCACGTGTGTCTGGTGTGTGTGTCTGTGTTTGGTCACGTGACTGACCCTCAGACCCCCCCACCCTCGCTCCACCATGCCTATCCACCCCAGCCCAACGGAGCTCGGGGGCCCCTCAGCTCAGGTGGTCTCAGGGAAGGGTGGAGCCGCACAGCCTGGACACCCTGTGGCCCCATCTCATCCAGACGTCACCCAGAAGCCGCCTTCATCGTTGATGCTGCTGTTTCCCGCGGACCCGGGACCGAATGCTTTGCTAAAGCTGGTAAAATGGAACCAAATCAACTGTTCGATGGATTTGGTCCCCTTCAACCAGCTGTAGCTGCGCATTGATGGCGCCTCGGCCCTGCGGGAGGACACACGGCCACATGGAGGCCACTCAGGCCAGCTCGGCCAGGGGACCCAGATGCCCCTCCTCGAGGTGGGTTCCTCGGAGACACCCTCCCCTTGCCAGCAACGAGGAAGCAGAACTTGGCGGCCCCACCCCCACTGCCCTCTCCAGTTTACTGTGAGAATAAATGTCTGCTGCACACCACAGCATCACCGAGAGCGTGTGTCCAGGAGCCGGTGCCACGTGGGGTCTTCACCCACGTCATGCCCACTTGGCCTTGCTCTGCTTTCCCCTTCAGAGCAGCCTTGGTCCAGGAGGTCATCGAGGGCTGCATGGTTTCTTTGGGGGTGCTGAGGGTGGTGATTGGGGGCAGGCCCACTGAGTCCCTGCTCCCACGTGTCCTGGGCCACCCTGGGTCCTGGGATAGCTGGTTGCTTGATCAGTTGGCTCCTGACAGAGCCCATCCAGAAAACCCCCCACACTGAGGAGCCCCACTCCCGGTATCCTGTCTCCTTCCTGCTGAAGCAACTATCAGTTTAGTGTGGAGTCCTGCACCCACTGAGGACTCGGGTGCCCACCCCTCAACCTCAGGAAGGGAAAACTCTGGGCTTGCAGCCTGCCAACCCCGCCTCCCCTACAAAGCTGGTTCTTGCCCCAAAAGCTGATCTGTTAGCTTTCAATGGATTGGATCCACTTCATATCTGTCTCCCATGGGGGTCAGAGCTGCCAGAGCCCGGGAAAGGAGCACCCACCCTTGGGAGGGGAGCTTCTGTGCAGATGCTGAGCCCAGACCAGGGGCCAGTTTGCTGGCTGGGCTCCCGTTCCGTGTGCCTGGCCAGGATGGTCCTCCAGGTGAGGGTGGAGGTGCCTCCAGGGCCCTGCCCAGAAGTTGGGGATGGGCGGACCCAGCGCCTCACCTTCTGGGTTCTGGGAGAACCTGTTATCCAGGAGCTTTGGAGGCTCTTGGAGAAGGAAAGTGACACATTGGAGCCTGGATGCAGCATTACCACTGCCCCCTACAAAGACTTAGCTGGGATGAGTGGACTTCTCTTTCATCCTGAATCTCGAGTTCATAGAGAGGACACTGCCCTCCTCCCCCCAACTCCTGACTCTGTTTCTCTCACATAGTATCTCTCAGCTCCAGCGGATGGACTTCTGTGTCAGGTAGACATTTGGGTCTCAGTAGCTAAGGGCTTATAACTTTTGAACGGAAGCCTGGTCCTCATTTTGTCCTGGATATTTCTTTCTTACAAGGTAGCCCTGAAATGCTCGTCACATTATAGTAAAGAAAAGGAAATTCTTGTTTGAAAGAGATTCATTTTTCTCTCTCTCCTTGACGACATGGATTTGCCCCAGTAACCGGCCCCAAAGGGTGGAGGATGAGAGGGGATGGTGGTGGGAAAGGTGGCCAGTCTTTCCTATGAGGACAAGTGGGGTCAGGGGGGCTTTGCTGAGGGTCCACGGGCTGGAAACCCCCTCCCTGTCTTTTTAACAGCCTCTGCAGAAGGAACCTGCTTCCAGGTTTGCCTGACAGAGGTGGGGGCTCAACCTGCTTTGTCAACTCCCTATATCTGCCAGTTTCGGGGAAGCCCTTTCACTGTCAGACTTTCAAATAAACACGACAGTTGGCCCAAGTGTCAGCAGAGTCTCTGTGTGTGACTTCCTGTCACATCTCTGGTCTGGTCACACCCAAGGGAGAAAGGAGTGGGGCAGAGAGGGTAGGAGGAAGAGAGAACCAACAGACACCCTGGCGGCTACTCATGAGCCAGGCCTGGGTCACTTGACTGCTTGGAGGTGGTAGGAGTCTCCCCACCAGAGTCACTCAGGCTCTCCGGAGAAAAATCATGGAGGTGTTAACACCATGGGAGAAGGACACGGGCAGACAGAGCCAGGCTCCCTGCACCTGGAGCTACCCTCACTGCGCTGAGGGCTGTGGGTGCGGGAGGGCTGGCTGATGGCCGCTGATCACTTCCACAGCTCAGCTGTCTAGGTGCAGTAGTGGGGGGCTCAGCCTTCTATGTATAGTGGTTGGGGGGCTGTCAAGTTATTTTCTGGGCTTTGACTTTATTTCTAAAAATAAGTAAAAGTAGAAATGTTACAGTGCAGATGTCAACAAGAAGCACATGTTCTGTAGGCTTAATATAACAGAAGCCCGGATGGATACCATCCAGGCCACTGAAGGGCTGGTTTCAGTAGATGTTTAGTGTTTTCCGGGACTCTTGTGTCCACAGTGAGAGACTCACAGGAGGACATAGACTGGTCCCCAGGGCATGTGCCTCCAATGAGGATGGTCAAGCATCAGGAGGCAAGGGCCCTTTCCAGGAGGTGGGTGGGAGTGTGGGGCCCTGACAGGCACCCAGGGTGGGAGGGGGGTTCCCAGCTGGTGAGTGAAGTCCGTCAGTAGGTTCACTGGGAGATGGCCAGGTCATGTGCTCCCAGTCAAGATCGGAGTGAAACGCAAATGACACCCAACAGACCCCAGGCAAAGCTGAACCGTAGTTCTCAGCTTTCCTGCCAGAAATGGCTTTCTCAGGGGAGCAGGGCTAGACCCTATGGAGGCTCTTTTGGCATCTTCTAGCACCAACCAGGGACACAATCACTGACGGGACTACTTGCACTTAGTTGCAGCTTTAAATGTAAGCCCATCATCGCTCCAAAGACGCCGATGACAATGTGTATGAATCTGCTCATCCCTCGCTTTGGCTAAGTGCCCCAGTCCTGCATAAAAATATCAAATCAATAGCCACACATTCATTCTTCCCGAATGAACCAAATGCAGCTCCCACTACCTGCTTCTCCCTGGGTGGGCCTTCTGCTTCTCCTGACCTGCCCTCCTGTGGGTTTTGGGGCCTGGCTCAGGTGGGGTCAGCTGCAGTAACTCCCTGGGACAGCCCCTGCCCAACCCCTCTGGTGTCTCTCCGGAGGGCCTCAGGGGCTGGGCTGAAGAGGAGGTGTTCTGTGTCCCCCAGAACTCGGAAAATCCTAGAGAGCAGCTTTGGGGGCGCTGAACTTTCTGCAGTCCTCTGGGGTTGTTCCTGTCTTTGAAGGTTTTATAGTGATTCCATATCCAAGGTAACTCTTTCCACCTGGTGTATCCCCTTCTGGCCCCCTTCCTCCTGAGCTTGGCAGAGGGGCATTGGGGATAGGCAGGAGACCACGTTTTTCCAGCTGGTTTGCTCATCAGGGGAAGAGGAGCAAGGCTGGGAGTCACAGCTCTGCTTGAAGACCTTCTGAGGATGGGGAGGACACTGCAGTCCATCAGGGAGAGGAGAGGGGCTCTGGCCAGCACAGAGGGGAAGGGGGCCCAGCGGGGACCCCAGGTCCAGCCCAGACCTTCCTGCGCCCCCACATTCCCAGGTATACCAGAGACACAAAGGTGAGCTGAAGTCATTGGCAGAGGTGGCAGGACCGGTGGGTGACTGGCTTCTGCTGAGAAAAACTAGGGCCAGGAACACCCGATCGTTGCCTTGAAACTGAAGGACATTGGGTCCCTGCTCAGGTTTGTCAGAGATGCTTCTCTGTTAGCAGGTCTGCTCGGGCAGTGGAGCTCAGCATTGCCTCAGAGAGTTAATTCCTGGAGCCAAGAGTGAGGGAAGTTGCTGCAAGAAGCAGGTTTCCCCATCCTCCCAACTCCATCATGACTCAGACAGATCAGAGTCTGAGAGTCGGAGTGCCCTTGTATGGGGGGGGGGGCTGCCACCCCTGGCCACCTTGCCCACTCTGGCAGCTGCAGGTAGGACCCCTGTCCATGTGGCCATTGTCTCCTCAGAGAAGAGAAGCTGGGAGGGAAGCCGGGGGTCAGCAGAGCAGTGCCGGGGGCCAAGTCCACCGGGAGGCAAGGAGAGGCCTCTTCAGTTCAGTTCAGTCGCTCAGTCGTGTCCAATTCTTTGCAACCCCATGAATCGCAGCACGCCAGGCCTCCCTGTCCATCACCAACTCCCGGAGTTCACTCAGGCTCACGTCCATCGAGTCCGTGATGCCATCCAGCCATCTCATCCTCTGTCGTCCCCTTCTCCTCCTGCCCCCAATCCCTCCCAGCATCAGGGTCTTTTCCAATGAGTCAACTCTTCGCATGAGGTGCCCTCTTACATGAACCTAAAGGCAGAGTCAGCTCCTTCACTGGAGGACAGCCCTGTGAGCCCACCGGCCACCCTCAGGGAAGGCCATGTGCTGCCCTGAAGCTGCCAGGCCCATGTGCAGAGGCCTCCACGAAGTCCTGTTCTGGGACCTTACAGGAGATCCCCAAGCCTGCTCTCATCTAAGCTGGGGCTGCCCTGCTTTCCTCTTCATGGTGAGGACGAGGAACCAAAGATGCTGTGCCTGGGATTCACAGCCCACCAGGGGAACACCATCCGCATCCCTGCCCTGATGTGTGGTGCCTGGGGGCAGAGAGAGCTGGGGAGACCTGGGATGCAGGACATGCTTCCAGGAATATCCAGAGTCTCTCACTCCGGGAAGGTGCCCTAGTCTCCTTGTGAGCCTCCCTCCTGTTCTCCTTCTATGTCAGCAGAGTACCCCTACTAAGACCCTCCCCCAACCCTCATCCATCCCCGTGGTCCCTCCCCCATTCACAGCACTGAACTTCTGGCCACTCTCAATGAAGGACATGTCAGCTCTGGATTTGGCACAGTTTTCAGTCATTCCTATTATAATAATAACACAACAATAAAAATAGCACCTGCACATCATGTGCCTTGTCACCCCCAAACAGAAGGTCCCCCTGACCGATCAGAAGTTCCCTGCTTGGGAAGAAGCTATCGGGGGACTGGACAGGGCACAGAGGAAGGCTGGGGGACAGGAAGTTCCAGGACTGGCCAGTGGTTTGTGGAGGGACCTTGGGTAGTAATTTGACTTCTTTATGTGAGGAAAACCTGCCCAGGGAAGCCAGTGGGTCGGGCAGGGGGATTTGGGCATAGTGCTTCCTTAAACAGTAGAAAAACCAGTGGAGAGCATTTTCAGGACTTGCCTGTGGACAGCTCCCTGCCAAGCTCACTGCCTGCCTCAAGGCGAGCCCTAGGCTGGTGGGCAAGAGACGTGTGGGGATGCCCATGGGCGCACCCTGGGGAGCTGGGCTTGCAGGCACGCAGACCCACCCCGTGCCCTCCCCTCTGTGTATCTCTGAGCCCCAGGTACTGATGCCAGAGGAGGAACCCTTGAGCTGGAAGACGAGAGCCATTAATCAGAGTCTCAGCAACTTAATTACAATGCTTGCTTGCTAATGGTTCCAGGCGCAACTCAGAATAAAGGTGTTAACACAGAGATTCACTATATTTGGGGACTCCCTGGCCTGAAAACAGGCCTGCCGAGCTTCTATTATACCCTCAACAGACCTAGTGCCAACACATGAATTATTCATGAGGCACTATATTAATTGTATTGATCTATCAATAATTAATAACAACATGCTAATAACCACTTCTGTGGCTAGTCTGTGCTGCTCGCTCACGCCCTTCCCGTGATGTCCGCCCTGGGATGAGGACCATACAGCTCCAGGGGACCAGAGCCTAGCCAAAGGGCAGCGGAGAGCAGTGGGCACATTGCCTGACTATACCCCACCCTGCCAGAGGGCAGTGCAGAAAAAGTGGCACCGAATGGCATGGTGACACGGGTCCCTCTCCAGGTGTGCCCAGGAGGAAGGCCAAGGGCATAGTCAGATGCGTCCCTTAGCTGACCAGTTGCTTGTGTGTGTGTGTGCTAAGTCACCTCATTCATGTCTGACTCTTTTGTGACCCCATGGACTATAGCCCGCCAGGCTCCTCTGTCCTGGGATTCTCCAGGCAAGAATACTGGAGTGGGTTGCCATGGCCTCCTCCAGGGGATCTTCCCCACCCAGGGATGGAACCTGCATCTCTTAGGTCTCCTGCAGTGGCAGGTGGGGGTCTTTACCGGTTGCTCAGGTATTCCCAACTGTTGGCTGGAGCTCTGTGCTGCCGGGGTGGGCCCATGGGGGTCGAGTGTGTGGGCTCCGGGCCAGCCTGGCTCCAGTCTCAGCTGTTCTCATGTCAGCAGGCCGGGGTGGGTCTCTTCACCCCTGAAGCTCCACTTGGCCTTGAGGAGGGACCTCCTGCTGGGGGAAGTGTGTTTTAAAAATAAAATAAAAACAAGTCAGTGCTCTGCCCCTTGTCCCTTTTGCAGGGCTGGGAGGGAATGCTGTTTGGCAGCTGGTATTTGGCGAACCCCATGGAGGCTGGTGCCAGGAGCCCTCCTGCCTCTGGGTTCCCAGTCCCTCTTCACGGGGGCACTTTCACCCAGATCACTGTTATTAGCCCCATTTTAAAGACTGGAAAGGACATTCTGGCAAGTTAAGGGCCTCATCCAAGGTCACAGCCCATAGAACACCTGAACTGGGCTTCAAACACAAGCAGAAGTTTCCAGAACCACAGAGCAAAGCCATTAGGTGCCCCTCCTCCCATCCAGCAGTTGGAGAGGTGGCACCCTGAGCCTTGTAGACAGCCCACTCCCCCCACACGATCCTGTAGCCCCTCCCCTTCTTTCTCTCTGCTTCTTTTTCCACTCTCTTTCTCTCTGTCTCTTCCCCATGTAATAATGATGGTTCCAGGATGATTAATTGGAGGGCCCCCGAGCATAGCAAGCTTGTCCCTCACGGGGGCCTGTGGGGTCTCCCAGACACACTGGGACCCTTGGCTGCTCCATACCTACCCACACGGGCTCTTGTCCTCGGCTTTTTGGGGGCTGGCTCCTTGGGGCACATGACTTGGAGCGGAGCTATCACAGTGAACAAAGGCCGTGGATCTTGCTTTTGTGCCCTTTTGGCAACTTACCCCAGAAGAGGCCTCAGCTGAGCAGAGCAGACCCTTGGCATCACGGGGAGATCCCAGCGGGGCCCACTTCCCAGTGCTCCCTGGGGGAGGGGCAGGTCATCAAGGACAGGGGATGATGGGAGGATGTAGGATGGGGTTCCTAGTGAACTGTGAGTTCTCCTCGGAGGCTAGCTCTCATCCCTTCCAGAAAGTGGGGTTTGCCTCCAGCAGGGGGCCGGGAAAGGCCGCCAGGCAGTGTCCATCCCCCCAGGGCTGGCTGTGCTACCATAGGGCTGCCCTGAGCCTCAAGTCATGCTGACAACTTGGGGACACAGGCCCGGCTGGCAAGGTCCCTCATGGGCAGCATCTCCCCACGTGGCTCAGCAACCAAGCAGGGAACGGGGACTGAGCAGACGGGGTTTGCAGTTGGCAGGGGGCATTGGGGTCTTCAGTGCCCATGGGTTTGGGGGCAGGAGGCCTTCCAGGAGAAGCAAAGGTGCAGAGATGGTGTGACCTGGCTGGGGGCAGCACCCTGGCAGCCTGTCACGGGGCCTGCTGGGTGACCGCAGCCAAGTGACCACATGTCCCAACGTCAGTGTCCTGGGCCAGCCATGCACCCTCATGACCACCCAAGGGTCAAAGGGAAGACTTTGCTCAGCTCCTGGTGGGGAGAGCCAGGCGAACAGGCAGGAAAGCCCGGCCCATAGTGGACCCTGGACCCAGAGGCCTGTGGGTGCCTCTTGGGGGCACCATCCTTCCCAGGCCTGCTCCCCTTTTCTGTGTGTTCCTGCCTGAACTTGGCCTTGAGGGAGGACCTCAAGGTGGGAGAGGCCCTGCAGGCTTGCATGGCAATAGGGGCCTGGTGAATGAATCTGGAGTCTTGGTGCAGCCAAACCAATGCCCCAGTAGCAGCCGCATAGATTGTGGGGGTCTTCGAGCACCAAACCCCACATCCAGGAACCTGCGGTCCCTAGAGGCTGTATGGTCCTGTTGGGAGAGGGGTTTGCTTTAAAGCAAGTTTGACCAAGAAGCTGTTCCTAAGGCTCTGGAGAAACTGCTCGCGGACAACTTGGGGGAGGGGCAAGGGGCTGGGGTGAGAGGGGCAACTGGCATTTTTCTCACTGTCTGGGTGTTAAACCAGCAGCAATGGCTGCTTTCACTCAAAAATGAGCATTGGAAAGCTTTGGAACACAACATTCAGAGAGCAGGGCGGTGAGGACCCCAGGTCCTAAGAAACCAGGTTTGAGCAGCCGTCCCCCTCCCCATGCACAATACCCTTCCTTGCAAAGCCCCCGGCAGGGCAGAGGACTCCCAGTTTGATTCCCTCTCTCCCCACTGACCCCTCCTCTGGGAGGACTTCACGAGGGCCTGCAGGTCTCTCCCTTCTCTTCTATTTGCTCCTCCCGTCAAGCTGTTTAGAAAGAAAGAGCTTAGCACTCCCCGCACCCCAACCCTGTCCCTGAGTCTGCAGCCCAGCCTACCTGTTATATGTGAGTTTCTGTGACTGAGACCCATAGACTCAGGCTGCTCGGAATATATTCGTCCAGGAACCTGGGTATGTATGTGCTAGGTGACGGCAGACAACCCAGAGGTGCTTGTCACTGCCTCTCTGGTCTGAGAGGGGAAATGGACAAACAGCAAAACCGGTAAACTGTGCCCTCCCCCCGACCAGTGGGGCCACTGCCAGGCTGGACACCCCCGGCAGCATCTCCCACTGAAGTCCCCCACCACACACTGATGGGGATGCCTTGAGGGGAGATGTCAGTCTTTGTTCAGCTGCTGGGACAGGGACCACCCACATCACAGTGGGCCACCCACTTTCCTTGAAGTTGGCTGATTTAAGCACCTGAACTGGTGTTTGACCAAAGAATTGGGCACCAAGGCCCAGGTGATGGAGCTGTGAAGTCACCTTCTCCCTCCCCAGTGTAATGGGGGTCTTCCCAACCCCACTGCCAGAAGGCGGGGAGGCCTGGTATTTTGGGGATTAAGTCACATCTTCCACCCACTCTCCCAAAGGAGGGCTGTGAAGTAGTGGCAACAGTCTCGTAAGGATTCATGGCTTCTGGCTCCAGGGAGCCTGCAGGCCTGGGTACTGTCAAGCTCTGTGCTCATCTTCATCCTAACCCACTCAGGAAACACCTGAGGAGGTTCAGTGCCAGGCTCAACAGAGACCAGTAGAGGCAGGGCGCATGGGGTGGGAGGGGTCAAGGCAGTCACTCCTTACCCGCTTTGGGTGAGTTATCATGGAGGACGTCCTGGGGGAAGGGATGTGAATCGTAAGACCCACATGATGGGTAGGAGTTCTGAGCAGGTGACGTCTCCCAAGTTGTCCCCAGACCTTCTGGCCACCTGGGCCTTGAGTGCCCTCTGGGAATGGGGATAGGTGTGCACCCGTGTTCTGAGTACCAGCAACATGCTTCTGCAGGTCGCAGCCACACCAGCTCCAGGGCTTGCAGTCACAGTGAATTCACCCCGCTTTCCCCGCGCTCACCTGGACATACATGGCTGAGCTGAACACACGATGTGTGAGCAGAAGCCCCCTCAGACCCAACCTTCAGTGCAAGGCCCACCTGCCCCACAGTCAGGTATGACATGGCGGCATAAACACAGACCACATGCCCAAGACACACAGGCCACTCACACACGTCCGCTGCAGGTGACAGGCCACCACACAGACAAGGTGGCCGGCTCTCCTATCAGAGTTGGCTGTGGGCATGTCTAGGAGCAGTGCACGTGACCAGCAGACATCCAGAATATTCCTAGCCCAAGGTGGCAGCAGGTGGCCCTGCCCAGAGCCATGTGTCCCTCCTGCTGGCCACACTCCTCAGCCCAGATCAGCCGGACTTTCCACAGCTGAGTGGATTGGAGCCTAGGGACTGAGGGCCTGTGTGACCCGGGCAAGTTGCTGCATCTGTCTGGGCCTCAGTTTCATCTGTAAAGTGTGATGACTGAGAAGCAATACATTGGGGCACATTGCGGAGGGAGAGCGCTTAGACCCAGACCCACGAGGAGAGATGCCCAAGGCTGGAAGCGCTTCAGGGATCCCACCCTGGGGCTGCCACCCAAGCAGGACTGGGCATCCCCCAGGGCTCATCCTGCAGCCGACATTTCCTGGGCTGCCCAGACGCTGCCTTGAGGCTACAGAAGCACAAGTGGCTGACGCATCACTGCCGCTCCAGGATTCCACAGATGTGTGAACTGTGTGTTCCTGAGGGCGAGTGTGGAAACCTAATTTGGTGGCTTCATGCTGCTTATACTTGCTAAAGAAAGCCACTTCAAGAGTGTGTCTGATGAGTCCCTCCCTGAGCGGAAAGCTGCCTGGAAGCCCTGGTTCTGGAAGGAGGGTGGACAAGCGTCTGTAGAGAGGAGGGTTTCCTGAGTGAGTTCATCCAGGAGCACATGGCACCAATGTCAAATGGCTCCTCCTCCCAGCCTGCAGCCCATCTCTGGGACACCATGAGCTGAGACTCTGACCACACAGCTAATGTAGCGACTATGGGACCGAGGGTCCTTGGAACCCATTGTAGGAAGAGCAGCTTCCAGTAAACTTCATCCCAGGACTGGGAGACTGGCGGGCAGAAGTGGGACCCCCTCTCAAGGAACACTTGGTGAACACACTGCCCAGAGCCAGCCCCTGGTTAGGCTGCCATAGTGGGGAACACTGGCGTCTTTGTCTGGGTGCCTGAAGCAGGAACTGGACAGAGGTTTGGGGTAGATACATAGTCTGTATGGAGGTGATGCCAGCAAAGCCTTAAGGAGCTGGGAGGAGAGACCAGGAGGAGAAGAGGCCATGAGGGCAAGCTGATGAGGGGTGACTGCCTTGGGCATTGGGGCTCAGTTCCACCGAGGAACCTGATGTTGCCCCAAGTGAAGGACCCGAGTGTGGGACACTGGGTGTCTACCACCAGCCCCCATCCCTCTTGGAGATGGGGCCTCTCTCCAGGAGGCTCTCCACCTGCCTCGTACACTGTCCACTCAGGCCACAGATGTCTTCTGTGGGTGGCAGATGCCAGAGCTGTCCAAGGTGGCCTCAGGACCATCCACAGCCACCCCCCACCTCCCTTTGTGAGCTTGCTTTCAGCACCAAGGAGAGCAGCCGCCAGGCCATGCTGGCCCCACACCAAGGTCTGTGTTCTCTGGGACACTGACGCCTGGGTTGGCAGCAGGCTAAGGTCAGGTTTGTAAACCACACAAAGGCAGAATTTTACATGGTTTTATGCTGAGGCAGAAAGTGCTACAATTGTCAAGAGTGATGGCTTCTCAGGCAGTGGTTTGTGCGGGGCAAGGTTTCCTCTTTCACCTGGGACATGAATAACCCTCTTCCTACCATTCTGCCTGGCCTTTTACTATTGATATATAAGAAGCTTCAGGTACACGGTGCTAGGGCTCAACATCAGTGTACACTATAGAGTGGTCACCTCCACAAGGCCAGCTGCAGCCCACCCCTAAAGCCCCACCTCTGGTAATCTGCTCCCTGTCTCTATCAGTTTGTTTTGTTTCATTTTGTATTTTTAGATTCTGCGTGTGCGTGAAATCACATGGCATTTGTCTTTCTCTGGCTGACGTATTTCACTTAGTGTAATACCTTCAAGGTCCATCTGTGTTGTCACGAATGGCAGGGTTTCATTCTTTTTATGGCTGAGTAATATTCCATTGTGCTTGTACCATATCTTCTTTATCCATTCACCCATTAATGGACCCTTACATTGCTTCCATGTTTTGGGAGTTCCCTATCCATCCATCTATCCATCCATCCATCTGCACACCTCCTTGCCTACTGGGTTAGACAGAGCTGACACAGGCCTGCAGGTGCATGGGGCCCTTATCTCAGCAGAGCTGGTGTGAAAGTCTTACAGGGACCCAGATATTGGGGGGTGATCCTGGTCAAACCAGCAGGAAATGGCAGTGCTAAGCCCTGAAACCAAATCTGGGGTGCTCAGGCTGGCCGGGTCTAAACTCCAAATCCTGCATGGCCAGGGCCTTCACACATGTCTCCATGTGTGCAAGTATGCACACATGTGCATAGAGGTCAGAGGGCAATGGAAGTTGTATTGAGTACAAAGTGTTGCACACAAGACATGTGTGAGCATGTCATACACACACTCATGTACGCGTGTACACACATGCACAACCCAAAGCACACCCACAGCCACCCTTCCTGTGCCCCTGGGAAGCACTTTCAGAGACAACAGGTGAAAATGCGCAGTTCCAGCTCTGGGAGAGTTGGAGCCCATTTTTGTCCCAAGTCCTTGCCTGGTTGGTGGTGAAGAGTGGGGCTCGGCGACTGGTTGGAGCAGTGCTGGGCCTGGCATGTTGAATGTGCCAGGCAGGCAGCTGAACAAGGGCTCGGGCCAGCGTGGGGCCAGGTCACAGAGATGGGCTGCGGGAAAGGGAGGGGTGGGCCAGGCTGTGGCAGCCACAGGGGGAAGCGCCTCTGCTGCAGGTCCATTAACAGCATGGATGGAGGCTCCGGGCTGGAGCCAGAGATGACTTAAGAGAACACCAGAGGGATGGGACGTGGTCCAGGAGAACAGACCCGTGCCAGGTGAATAATTCAGCAGGCTGGCTGAGACAGGAGGCAGGCAAGGCTGCTCTGAGCAGCCAGTGAAGGGCAGGCAGGACGAGGGTTGGCAGTGGGTTCTGGGTCATCCCCACACCCATGGAGAGAATGGTGGGGAAGCAGAGGTATGTAGGGCTCCCCACCCAGTCCCCAATTTGTACCTAAGCTGATGCTTGGCCTCGCCAGGGAGAGGGTTGCAGGAGGGCACTGCCTGGCGACACGGGGCTCAGGACTCCTGCTGGACCTCCCACTGAAGAGCAGGAATCCAGGGTCAAGACAAGGTCAGGGGAAAGGTCTGGAATGTGGGTATCAATTTGGGGTCATCGATATCTGGATGACCTTGAAGCCTTGGAACTAGCTGAGGTCACTGGAAGTGCGGACAGCGGGGAGAGGAAGCCTGAGTCCTGCAGCCCCAGGAAGGGAAGGAAAGAGGGGAGGCCGGGATGGGGAGTGTGAGAGAGAAGTTGGGGGATACAGTGTGTGCAGTCTGGCCAAGCACACAGTAAGTGCTCAATAAACACGAAGTCCTTGGTGGCTCAGAATGTAAAGAATTTGCCTGCAGTGCAGGAGACCTGGTTTCGATACCTGGGTTGGGAAGATCCCCTGGAGAAGAAAATGGCTACCCACTCCAGTATTCTTGTTTGGAGAATTCCAAGCACAGAGGAGCCTGGTGGGTTACAGTCCGTGGGGTCGCAAAGAATCAGACACGACTGAGCGACTAACACTTACACTCTTTTCAGTAAGTTGTTGGCTTAAATAAAGCTCCCTGGTCAAGAGACTGTGGGACTCACCTGCCTGAGTCCAGATGGACAGACAGCAAGCTGATCCCCAGCGTCAGTGCGGTGCTTCCACTTCAGCCATGTGCCCACGTTGCTGTGGTTCCCCTCCTCTGCTTCCTTGTGTGAGGCTCGGGTCACACAAACTTCTAGGAGTATGGGGGCTAGCTATGCCAGGACCCACGCAAGCCAATACCCACCTCCTGCATCCTCTTCCATCAAGGGTGAGGAAGTGCCTCCCATGGATGTCCACCCGGAGCCATATTCACCATGACCAGAGGGCAGAAGTTGCAGGACCATTGTTCAGGAAAAAATACTGAGGCCCCCACGGGTGGAGTCCCAGCACACAGTAGGACAAAGCCCTGCCCTGATGGCTGCCAGTGCCCAAATCTGAAGTCACCCTCCGTGCGACAAGGACAATGACCCTCCAACCACCAAGAGGGGAGACATGTCAGGACAAGTGGCTGGCCTGGGACACAGATCAGCTGCATCTAGCTGGGGACACCGTTCTCCATGAGCCCCCTGTGGCCTAGGGAAGGAAGGATTGGCTGTGGGGGTCCTCTGCTCATGTCAACATGCCCACAGCTGCTGGGGGCTCTGGCTATGTCAGCCTGACCAGGCCTGGGTGTTGGAGGGTGTGCTGGGCCTCTCATCTGGACAGCCTCAGGGGAGGCCAGGCTTGATGAACATCAGGGCTGCCTTAGCCAGCTCAGACTGCTGCAGCAAAATACCACATACTGGGTAGTTTAAACTACAGAAATTAGCCTTCTCAGGGGTCTGGAGGCTGGGAGTCCAAGATGAGGGCGAGCACAGTTTGGGTCTCGGCTCCCTCTCTGGCTGATGGACAGCTGCCTTCCTGCCGGGTCCTCACAGGGCCTGCTCTTGGTGTGCATGCAGACGAAGTACTCACCTTACCAATCCTGCCACAGGAGCCATATCCTCATGACCTGATGTAACCCTGATTGCCTCCCAAAGCCCTGGCTCCAAATACCATCACATTGGAGGCAAGGCTTTAACACGTGTATTTGGGGGAATTTTAGGAGGACGCACATTCAGTCCAGGACATGCAGAAATCCTCAACAGATACTGAGAAATCAAATGCAGCAAGAGTAATAAATATGTCATAAGTAAGTGAATGTCAGCTGAGGCTGAAGCTCCAATATTTTGGCTACCTGATGCTAAGAGCCGACTCATTGGAAAAGACCCTGATGCTGGGAAAGATCGAGGGTAGGAGGAGAAGTGGGTGACAGAGGATGAGATGGTTGGATGGCATCACTGACTCAATGGACATGAGCTTGAGCAAACTCCGGGATATAATGAGGGACAGGAAAGCCTGGAGTGCTGCTGTCCATGGGGTCTCAAAGAATCGGACACAACTGAGCAACTGAACAATAGCAACAACAAAGTGGACTTAGCCCTGCAGTGCGTGGTTGGCTCAGTGCTCAGTACAACTCAGGGAGTGGTGAGGAACAGGCCTGAGCTGCCCTGTGCCTGGTGGGGGAGGCAGAGTGTGGCCGGAAGCTGGGTCAGGTCAGCACATTGATGCAACATATTCCTTTCCTGCATCAAAGTCCGACCAACATCTTCATTACCAGCACCAGCTGCCACCCTCCCCCCTCCACCATGGGGAAAGGGGGGCTGGGCTGGACTCAGTCTGAGCTGGGGGCCATCAGGCCACACATGGAGTTAGGAGCAGAGGGCTGGCTGGAGCCCATTCTGGCCCCCTACCTCCCATTCTCTGGGCCGCTCTGGCTGCTTGGGACGATAGAGACCTAGTCAGACCCAAATTTCCCGCCCCACACACCAGCTCCAGGGGGTGAATAATTGATGGCAGAGCTGATGAGCTCAGAGCTGGCGGCGGGGGCGGTCTGGCCGGACGGCAGTGACTCAGCGGGAAGGAGGAGACGGGAAGCAGGCGTATCTCACGCACACCCAGCCCCACGGTCACAGGCAGGAAGGGGGACGTGAGACATATGGGCCATGACAGCTTAATGGCCTTTGGTTAAAGCAGCCCCTGAACAAGTTAGTTCAGGGGCGCTCTGTGCTGAGACCACTCCATCAGCTGGGCTGGGAAGGGTGAGGACAGGCAGGGGTCTCAGCCCTGCTGGGGTCTGAGGACAAGGCCTCTACACGCCTTCCCACTGTGCTTGCTCCCCTCGAGCTGTGGAGCCCTGTGCCTGCAGCAGCAGCAGCAGCAGCAGCAGCAGCAACAGCAGTAGCAGCAGCAGCGTGGCCAGGTGGAAGGGGCAGTGGCTAAGCAGGAGGGACCCTGAGTGGGAAGGTGGGGCCACTCGGGCCAGCCCTCAGCCCCAGCCCTCCAGCAACTTCCTCGAGCCCCCATCTGGGACCCCTTTTGGGGCGTGGTGCCACCCGCCCCTGCCCCTCCTGTGAGGGCTAGCTTCTCAGAAACAGCCGGCCATTCTCTGCCAGAGCTGCCCGCACCAGGGACGGTGGGAGGAGGGTGCCCTGCAGCCTGCCCGTCCTCCAGGGGCCAATTGAGGGATGGCTCACAGCAGTGTCAGGATCAAGCCGCAGGCTGGGAACCCAGCATCGGTGGCTGCTGTCCAGGTGAACAGGCCGCCATTGGAGACTCGCTGGCCATTGGGAATCACATTGGCCTGTATTTGTCATAAACGCTTCTCTGAGTCACTCTGTGGCCTGATGCACAGTAGGGCTGGGCAGCCTGGAACATTTAAATTTTTCACCCTCAGGAATTGCAGGGGAAGTCTCCTCCAAAAGTTCTCCCTCACACCCGTCTGAGCAGCTTTATAACATTCAAGTTGCTGCTCATGCCTGTTGGGCACAATTTCATTAACAAAGAATAGGGTACTTGTGGGTGACACCCTCCTCTTCCTGTGAGGACCAAGCTGCTTGACTTTCACGCAGGTAGGCGGCAGTATCTGAGATTCTGAAAGGAGAGAAAGATGCTGCTGGTTGGAGAGATAGACAGGTGGGGGGGGAGGGGGGTTCTGATGAAGAAAAACCCCTTGCTGGAAAACAAAGGGTAAAAATAGCAGCCCAGCTAAATGGACCACACTCCCAGGCAGTGATGCCGGCACTTCCTGCCCCCTGCTCTCCAAGGACCCATGCACTGACCCTGCGCCGGGAAGCGCTGGGCTGGGGGCCAACGGAGCACTCTCAGAGCTGAGAGAGGCCCAGATTTAACTGGCGTTATTCATTAGCTGTTTTACTCAACTGGCTGGCCGGGCCCCAACACAGCCCTGGCTGCCTCCAGGGTTGCAGAGATGTGGGACTATGGGCGAACATCCCCCAGGGCCAGGCAGTGTTCACCTCACCACCCCCCAACAGCATCCTTCTCCTTAACACTTTGGCGACATGTCCCAGAGACCCATACTCCCAGAGCTCACCACCCTTCCCCAGGCCCCATCCAAGGAAGCTGACTGTCAGCTCTCACTTTCTGACAATTTGGAACCCAGACAGCTGGATGACAGGCAGATAAGGAATATTTGTTACAGCTTCAAATGTCAAAAATCCCTGTGCATTAATTGCAGGCCCAGGTGTGTCCCTCACTGTGGGTGACTGAGGCTTCAGTCTGAGGAACCTCTCAATTACACACGTCACGAGCAGATTCTCCGAGCTGTGGGCCAGCTGGAACCCTAGCTCATTCCAGCTCGAAGGCCACACACGGAGGAGTGTGAGGGCCACTGTGTGTCCACCACGGGCATGCTAATTTTAGGTTATTTGGTTTCCTCTTTAAATAGTATCCAAGGTGACTAGCAATGTGCATGCATGCTTAGTTGCTTCAGTCATTCTGACTTTCGGCGACCTCATGGACTGTAGCGCGCCAGGTTCCTCTGTCCATGGGATTCTCCAGGCAAGAATGCTTGAATGGGTAGCCATGACCTCCTCCAGGGGACCTTCCCAACCCACATCTCCAACCCACGTCTCCTATGGCTCCTGCATTGCAGATGGGTTCTTTACCCACTGAGCCACCTGGGAAACCCGCCCTTCTCCACATTAGAAGCATAAACCATTTAAAAAGTCTCCTCCTCCAGGTATGTCCAGTGGTGGCACAAGCCCATGCCAAACGAAGGAAGAAATACGGGTGAGGGCAGCTGGAGGGGCCAGAAGGCTGAATGGCTTCCAGCCCAGAGGCCTCAGCTTTCCCCCCGAGGGGTCATCCAAGGACCAGGACTTTTAGGAGTGGAGCGCCCGCCCTCCGCATCCCCTGTCTGGCCAGGCGGCAACATTACAGTCATCGGCTGCAAGGATGCTAAACATAAAACGACTGCTTTCCGGGAAAACTGCTGACGCGCGGGACTCTCTGGCAGAGAGAGAGCTTGAGGGAGTCGGGCCTCCCGGATCTGCTTGACACGTGATGGCTTAGACCGTGATCAATTTTCAATCCCTGGAACGAAAATAGTCTTGATTTATGAAATTCCACAAGTTGATTCTTCTTTATGTCGCCCGGCATTAGAAAGTGGCATTCTCCCAGGCAGGCCTGTCGGGCACAAGGGTGACCTCAGACAGGCCCATCTGAGACCCACCCAGCACCCACAGCACCCCGTGCCTCGCACCTCCAGATACAGCAGAAGCAACTCAAGTGTTCACATCTCCCAAGGAGCCCAACCATACCCACATGGGCCATATCTGCAGGACCCTGTTTCTGTATTTCCATGGCTTTCACAGGCTCCCCTCTCTGAGACCTTGTTTGCACTTGCTGGGGTCAGCAGTGGTTCTGAAACTGACCCTGACCTCAGGGGTCACCACCCAGAAGATGAAAGATGATGAATTAAGCGAAGACAACCCTTTCCAAATCCACCCACCAGGAAAACTTTGTATTCAGGGGGGTTGATGAAGATCTATCAACTTCAGCCCATTTAAATACCATATAATTATATTCTGTCTGCAATTTCTGGTCACTAATGCAAGACCCTCAGCTAATTATGTAAGTAAAGTACTTGAAGCATCATTTAGAAGCCTTGAGTCACCACATGCCCCAGTCTGCCAGACAGATAAAGTAGTGGGCACACAGATGAATCATTTTATTATTCTGGGATGAAGAAACAAGCACCACTGAGGAAAAGACTGATGTATTTGACCTCGTGAAAATTTAAAACGCCTATACGGTTAAAGATACCATAAACCAAAATTAAAAGCAAACAGCAAATAAGTGTTTCAATCCATGTTACAGATGGACAGTCAACAGTGTTCTGAAAAGGCAGTATTGAAGTATTGAAGCACTGGCACATCCACAGAAATGGGCAGAAGACTTCAACAGGCATTTCACCAACTACACCGAGCAACTCATGACAAATGCTTGACTTTGCCTGAATCAAAGATACACAGTGAAAGAGCCAGTGACATTCAATTCATCTTCTGCCAAACTGGCAAATGATGATTTACATTGTCAAGCCAATTCTGTCCAAAGGACAGAGAAAAGGCATTCTTATGCTCTGCCAGACTGGTTCCAAATAGGAAAAGGAGTACATTAAAGCTGTATATTGTCACTCTGCTTATTTAACTTATATGCAGAGTATATCATGAGAAACGCTGGGCTGGAAGAAGCACAAGCTGGAATCAAGACTGATGGGAGAAATATCAATAACCTCAGATATGCAGATGACACCACCCTCATGGCAAAGTGAAGAGGAACTAAAAAGCCTCTTGATAAAAAGTGAAAGAGGAGAGTGAAAAAGTTGGCTTAAAGCTCAACATTCAGAAAACGAAGATCATGATATCTGGTCCCATCACCTCTTGGCAAATAGATGGGGAAACAGTGGAAACAGTGTCAGACTTTATTTTGGGGGGCTCCAAAATCACCAAAGATGATGATTGCAGCCATGAAATTAAAAGATGTTTACTCCTTGGAAGAGAAATTATGACCAACCTAGATAGTATATTCAAAAGTAGAGACATTACTTTGCCAACAAAGGTCCGTCTAGTCAAGGCTATGGTTTTTTCAGTAGTCATGTATGGATGTGAGAGTTGGACTGTGAAGAAAGCTGAGTGCCAAAGAATTGAGGCTTTTGAACTGTGGTGTTGGAGAAGACTCTTGAGAGTCCCTTGGACTGCAAGGAGATCCAACCAGTCCATTCTAATGGAGATCAGCCCTGGGTGTTCATTGGAAGGATTGATGCTAAAGCTGAAACTCCAGTACATTGGCCACCTCATGCGAAGAACTGACTCACTGGAAAAGACCCTGATGCTGGGAGGGATTGAGGGCAGGAGGAGAAGGGGACGACAGAGGATGAGATGGTTGGATGGCATCACTGACTCAGTGGACATGGGTTTGGGTGAACTCCGGGAGTTGGTGATGGACAGGGAGGCCTGGTGTACTGCGATTCATGGGGTTGCAAAGAGTTGGACACGACTGAGCGACTGAACTGAACTGATGCTCTGCCAGGAGGAGTAGAAATGGGTGTGTTGTTTTCGGAGGGTGCAAAGACAGACCAAAACCCCAGTAAAATTCGTGGAAATATGTCCTTAGGAAAGAAGTTTCCGCCAGAAGATTTTCATGCAAGGATACATCCTACATAATCCCCAAAGCTGGAAACAGTCCATGTAAGTTAGGTCAATTATGGTGGAACAGGATGTAGCCACCAAGAAAGCTGTAGAAGAATATTCACGGGCACGGAACAGTAACCATTGTACACTGTGCAGTGGAGCGAAGGGGCTGAGAAGACTGGGCAGCAACATGTGCCCACTCACTTATAGGAAAGGAACAAGCGGATAAATCGATGGTCAAGGGCACGCTGACCCTGGTCGCTGCTCTCAGGGGACCAAGCGACTGTCGGGAACTTTCTCACTACAAACCAGGAGAAATGACGAGACGGTGGGTTTCCTAGCTCCACTGCTGACTAATCAGCTTTCCGTTCCCATCGATTCTGTTCTATAAATCACTTCCAATTGAATTATCTGGAATCATAATGCAAAGAGGCACGCACTTTAACAAGACCGGCAAACACAGACAAGGAAGACGGGCCCCTCCTCTCAACCGATTCAGTGAGGCGATTACTGTAATAACAGAGGAGGAAGCAGCAGGGCGGCCGGGGCAGGCCCACTGTCATAATATTTTCCTTGCAATTAAAACAGAATTTTTAAAAGGTAACGTGAGTGGTGGAGAGGAAAAATCAGTGCCTGCCTTTCAGAGGTGAATAAAGGCGGACCGTGGGAAACAGGACCTGCATTCCAGCTCTCCGTTCACCAGCAGTGGCACCCAGGCAAGCTGCTTAACCTCAAGGCTTTATCTTGACCTGTAACATCAGGGGTGGAGGGGATGAGCCTATCTGCCCTGCAGAGGGGTTGTCACGGGGTTAGAATCCTCTTCGGAAGTATCTGATAAGAAGTGTGTGTGGCTATTGTCAGGTATGTTAAGATATGTCAGGTATATAAGCATGACACACCTCCTTTCCACTGGAATTTTGCTTGGATAAAACTTACAGAAATCTAGTTAAGGCTCATGCATACTCTGAACCCATCAGCTCTGCACAGACTCCCCAGGCAGTACCAGTCACGACAGCCCCAAGCTGGAGACAGCCTAGTGTCTACATGCCATTTTAAAAAGATATTTTTATTTATATATTTGGCTGCTCTGGATCCTAGTTGTGGCATGCAGGACCTTAGTTGTGGCATGAGGGATCTAGTTCCTGACCAGGGATCAAACCTGGGTGGCCTACCCTGGGAGCTCAGAGTCCCAGTCACTGGATCACCAGGGAAGTCCCTCTATGTGCCGTTTATTGGATAAGTGGTTGCGTGTTCGTATAATGGCACACAACACAAAGAAAGAGGCTACCGCTGTATGAGACAACCAGGATGAGTCTTGCAAGTATAATTTACATGAAAGAAGCCAGCCACACACACACGTACTGAATGATTCCACTGAAGTAAAAGACAGGAAGCTGGAAAAGAGGACACAGCCTCTCAAAAAAGTGAGCCTAGAATTGTTGTCTGACCCAGCATCTCCGCCTCTGGGTATTTACTGGAAGGAATAAAAGCAGGATCTTGAGGAGACGTTCACAGAGTTCTTCGTAACAGCATCACCAAAAGGTAGAAACAACCCAGGGCCAGTGGCACCCTCTGCTTTCTGTTTAGGGGACGTCGAGCCCAGGCCTGGAGGAGCCAAGGCCTTGATGATTTGAGGCAAGGCTCAGATCGGCTCACTCAGCAGCTGAGTCCAGAGGACATGGTAAAGGACACCCCCTCCCAAGAGGATCCGAGGGGACACCTGAGGCCCTTCAGGTGCCCAGAGACACAGGGATGGGAGAAGCGAGCCTGCTGGGGGATCCTGTAACTTCCTTTTCTGCTGTAGTGAAGACGGGGACTACCAGGCATGGAAGAACCACACCTGCCTGGACACACAGCCAAGAGTGAGAACTGGCTCAGAGGCAGTGCTCCTAAAGTCACCAGCAAGGTCACCTTCCTCCATGAAGCTGATTCACTCCCTTCCCTCCTGGGAAAGCTGAGTCCCTCATGCACCCAAGGTTCTCACTCAGCAGGACCGGCAGCCGGCCAGACGTCCCTCCCCTCCTGCCTTCAGACACTGGCAAAGATACCCGCTGTCCTGTGGCTGCTGGAGTTGGAGTAGCTGGGCAGACCCAGGGCCCGGAAGCCCAGGGCTGCTGATGTGATCTGAGCTCAGAGCACGGAGAAGCCGGTTCCTATCCCTCGTGTCCACCTGTTCCTTCCGCGTGGAGCCCCTCCTCCAAGGGCAGGTTTCTTGCATAGCTGCAGCTTTCTAGGGAACCAAAAAGAGGGCAGGAGAGGGTGGTGACCGGACACCCCTGCCAGTCTGCCTGTGTTCCTGGTGGCTCCAAGGTCCCGAAGCAGCTGGCTGACTTATCACCTTCTGGGCGTCATCACCTTCTCAGACATGCATCCCAGGGAGGCGCTGCCTAAGGTTTCTATCAAAACACAGAGGAAGAACAGGTAGGAAACACAGGTGAGGGGTGGAGACCAGGGCGGCGTCCAGCTCTGTGTGACTGGTAAGCAGCCACCCTCCATGCCCACAGGGTTTTCACCGTGCCTGCTGCCCAAGGGAGGTGCCAGGAGAGCGGGTGTCAGACCGCCCTGTTTCACGTGTCTTCTAGTGCTCACCCACAATGGCTGGAGAAGAGTGGCAGCACCTCCCGGCTTTCACAAGGCAGGAGGACCTCAAGAGACACAGGACAGCGTCGCTGGGATAAAGCCACAGCCACCTCAGCAGACCCGGGGCTGGAGGACCAATGTCCCATCATGGACCGCTCACTATGGCCCCAGCTCTGGAGGGTTCCATGGCCCCACCCTGCTCACCACTGGGCTCCCTGCTTTTCGTCTCAGGCTGGCTTTGCTGGCTTTCTCAGTTCTGGCTCTGACCAGAACACTGCGAACACAGAACTCTGGGTGTACAGGTTCCCTACTGGTGCCCAGTGGATCAGGCTGCCACGCACCTCCCCCAACATACACATTTACCACCAGGGCCACCAGACTCCTGCCCCTACCTGGGTCAGTCTCACCACCAGCCCCACAGCCACCCAGGAGCCCAAGAGTTTGGTGGGCCAGGCTCAGGTCAGCTCCCCACTGGCCCTGCCGCAGGCCTCCAGCCCACTGTCCCCTGGCCTGCCTGGAGAACTTGTGGCCCCTCAAAGACTGGAGAGCTTCCCAAAGAAAGAGTCACTACTCATCAGATGTCTCCACTGCAGCTGCTGATGGCAGGTACCCCCCACATGACCTCCACATCCTGAGCACAGGGTGGGGTGGAGGCTGAATGAGCCTGGGACATGGTACCCCAGGAAGTGACTTTGACAGAAGGGTGAGGAGGCCACTGCCCGTGAGCAGTTAGTAATCAGCAAAGCAGAGCTCCTCTCTGGAAATGCCCTCTGCTGGAAACACCCAGGAGAAGTCTGCTGCCTTGCAGGGGAATCATCTGTCACCCAGATTGGCCCTCCTGCCTAAGCCCTCCAGGACCTGCCTCCTCTGACAGGCAGTGGTTGGGGTCCAGGACACCCCCCAGGCCCCAAGAGCCTCTGCATGGTCCAGCCGATGGCAAGAGGGAGAAGAAGCTCCTGGTTGGAACACCATTCTGGGAGCCCAGGGCAGGGCCTTGTTTCTGGGTGGAGACCAGCCTCTCCCCTGGGCCCCAGCTGGTAAGCTGAGCCCCCTATGCAAAGGAGGGGTCAGTGGGACATCCACTCTGCCCACTGTGCTGAGGACTGCGGCCCACACTGATCCTTCTGTGGCAGAAACCATGGGCTTCACACCACTGTGTAGTTAGTACTGTGTCCAGCACCACACCCACCTCATGTAGACAAACACAGAGACACACACACACACACACAGACATACACACATGCAAACATCCATAGACTTAGACACACACAGAGACACAGACACACACCCACAGTGACACATAGACATAGACACACACATACACAGAGACACATACACAGAGACACAGACACACACACCCAGAGACACACAAACATAGACATAGATACACACAGAGACACAGACGCACAAACACAGACACAGATACACATAGACATAGACACACACACAGAGACACAGACACACATACATAGAGAGACACATAGACATAGACACACACACAGAGACACACAGAGACACAGACACACAGAGACATATAGACACACACACACATAGACACATACACACACACAGACATACACAATACACACTCTCCGGTCACCCACAGAGACTCACAGCCTCCGGCGTCACTCACCACTAGGTGGCCCATTAAACCTTCAGGTTTTGTTTGTTAAACTCGTGCATCTAGATTATCACAGTTGAATAAAAATATAATAGAGCCTCATATGTAATTTTACATGAAACAGTTAAAATTAATTTTAATAAATCTTTAATTTACCCTGAAATAGCCCCCAAATGATCATTTCAACATATAATCAACATCAGGGGTTATTAATGAAGTATTTTACTTTCCTTTTTTCTGCTGAGTCTTCAAAGTTCCCAGCTACGTTTTATGCTTACAGTGCATCTAAGTTCAGATCCTAAATCTTTATCAGAAATCATTGCTTATACTTAAATTTCATAAGATCTAGTCGCCGTGATGACTTGTTCTCCTTGTCCGCAGCTCCTGTCGCCTCTCTTTAGTTTCGTTTTCTTCTTTAACCCTTCATTCCTTCTCGATTCTAATTTTATTCTTATTATTGTTGTCTAACGTCTCTGCCACTATCTGGCCATCGTTTTCTAACCCTTATAAGTTCTTCCCTTATTAAAACAATAGCAACGTTGTGAGGATCACGGAATGACCAATCATATACTGAAATTTAAAAATCTTCCCTGATATCGGTGTTTCTTTTGTTTTTTAAAATAATCCCAAACTAAAGGTTGATTTTCTGCTCTAAATTTAGTGTGTTAACATGGAACTTTAATAAGGTTTTACAAGGTTTACAACTTTTATCTTTTCCTAAAGAACATGGAAAAGGCCCCAAATCCATCTCTGCCTAAATTCCTGAAATAGCTGCTCTTCTCTTTTTTTTTCCAGTTTATCTAGTTTGCCCTCAGCATGCTCTTACTCTACCACTTTTCTTTTCATCCTAACCTAACCTTATATACTGGAGAAGGCAATGGCACCCCACTCCAGTACTCTTGCCTGGAAAATCCCATGGATGGAGGAGCCTGGTAGGCTGCAGTCCATGGGGTCGCTAAGAGTTGGACACGACTGAGGGACTTCACTTTCACTTTTCACTTTCATGCATTGGAGAAGGAAATGGCAATCCACTCCAGTATTCTTGCCTGGAGAATCCCAGAGATGGGGGAGCCAGGTGGGCTGCCGTCTCTGGGGTCGCACAGAGTTGGACATGACTGAAGTGACTTAGCAGCATAGTCAAAAATGATACTCATTTACCTGAGTTGTTTTAAACATACTTAAAAGCTTTCAAAAACTGCACAAGTATCAGTTTAAATTTTTAAAGGTAACTTAAAATCAGTTTAACATGCTGGTTGGCTGGGACTGGGTTTCAGAGGCCCCACCTTCAGGTAGCCCACCTGGGTTAACAGCCGTGAGATGAATGACGTTATCAGTGTTCTAAAGGACAAGCAAGGTGGGGCGGGAGCAGATGCATGCCCTGCTGGCATAGAACCAATAGCAGAAAAGTCTCAGTGACCAGGCACTAGCTGGGTGACCTGGGGGGCCAACCCCATCCCTGCAGAAGGATGCCAGCTCAGATCCCAGGCCAAGGGTTTGAAAGCCCTTGGTGCAGGCACAAAGAGGAGAAAGGACAGCAAGGGGACCTGGGGAGGGAGGGTGCCTGAGTAGCAGTTGAGATGCTGGGTTGTGGGCAGAGAGTGGTCCCTAACAATACCTTCATCCTAACCCTAAATCTTAGAACCTTACTTGGCAAAGGGGTATGAGCTGTGAGACGGGAGATGAGCCTGGTAGTCTCTGGGGTTGAGAGCAGGGACGCTAGAGGCTCAGAGCCAGAGGAGACATGCGATGGAAGCAGAGGTGGGAGTGATGTGGGGAAAGGGCCATGAACCGTGGGGTGTGGCACATCTGAAAGCCAGAACAGGAAAAAGCCTCCAGGAGGAGCTCCATCCTGTAGACACCGGAGGCAAGGAGGCCAAGAGCTGCAAGGTGCTGGCCATGTGCTACTCTTGGTCAGCTCAGGGACATGTCACAGTAGCCAAGACTCGCCACCTCCCCGGGAGGAGCTGGGTGCTGCCCAGCACCATGAGGTTGCCGGAAGCCATAGCTGCTTTAAAAGGTTTGATCCATGCTTCTTAAATATTAGTGCATGATGGGACAGTGACCCCAAGGGCACCCCCTTCTGGGCAGCTTGTAGTCTTGTCCCCTGAGCTCTCCTACAGCCCCACTTACTGCCCCACTGCACATATGGACAGACTGAGGCCCATGGCACAGCCCACATGCCAGCCTGGTGGGCATGGACCATGGAGAAGCCCTGATGGGGCAATGTTGTAACATGCCTAGGGTTAGGATCAGGCTGGTCAGGTTTGTCCTTGGCTCCCTGGATGGACCTACTGTGCTGTGTAAAACTTCCCAGGGCTTCCCCTCTGGAGCATTTAGGAGTTTCCATGAGACGATGGGGTTCACCTCTGTGTGCTGGAGTGACACCCACTCACGGGGACAGATGTCCCAGTCAGAGACAGAGGGAGCTGAGACAAGGAGACACGTTTCCTCCTCGACCAGAGAAGAGGAAGAGGGTGGCATGAATATTCAGATCAGTGATGTCTATAAACCTGAATAGCATCACTTGTGTCAGCAGGGTGGTGCAGGGGGGCACCAAGAGAACTCTGTACCTGACTCCACCCTGGGGGACTTCCAGCCTTATGCAAGCTGGTTGTCAATTATTTTTTCTGCTCTAAAGATTTAATTGCTACTGAACCCACTTTTCTGGAACTCTCTTGCTTTTTTCATGATCCAGCAGATGTTGGCAATTTGATCTCTGGTTCCTCTGCCTTTTCTAAAACCTGCTTGAACATCAGGGAGTTCACGGTTCACGTACCCAAATAGGAAAAGGAGTACATCAAGGCTGTATATTGTCACCCTGCTTATTTAACTTATATGCAGAATACATCATGAGAAACTCTGGACAGGAAGAAACACAAGCTGGAATCAAGATTGCCAGGAGAAATATCAATAACCTCAGATATGCAGATGACACCACCCTTATGGCAGAAAGTGAAGAGGAGCTAAAAAGCCTCTTGATAAAAGTGAAAGAGGAGAGCGAAAAAGTTGGCTTAAAGCTCAACATTCAGAAAACGAAGATCATGGCATCCGGTCCCATCACTTCATGGGAAATAGATGGGGAAACAGTGGAAACAGTGTCAGACTTTATTTTTTGGGGCTCCAAAATCCCTGCAGATGGTGACTGCAGCCATTAAATTAAAAGACGCTTACTCCTTGGAAGAAAAGTTATGACCAACCTAGATAGTATATTCTAAGGCAGAGACATTACTTTGCCAACTAAGGTCTGTCTAGTCAAGGCTATGATTTTTCCTGTGGTCATGTATGGATGTGAGAGTTGGACTGTGAAGAAGGCTGAGCGCCAAAGAATTGATGCTTTTGAAGTGTGGTGTTGGAGAAGACTCTTGAGAGTCCCTTGGACTGCAAGGAGATCCAACCAGTCCATTCTGAAGGAGATCAACCCTGGGATTTCTTTGGAAGGAATGATGCTGAAGCTGAAGCTCTAGTACATTGGCCACCTCATGCGAAGAGTCAACTCATTGGAAAAGACTCTGATGCTGGGAGGGACTAGGGGCAGGAGGAGAAGGGGACGACCGAGGATGAGATGGCTGGATGGCATCATGGACTCGATGGACGTGAGTCTGAGTGAACTCCGGGAGATGGTGATGGACAGGGAGGCCTGGCGTGCTGCGATTCACGGGGTTGCAAAGAGCTGGACGTGACTGAGCGACTGAACTGAACTGAACTGAACTGAACCCACTTTTGATGTTTACCTGACTTCCAGGTGCTTTGAAAAGGAGCTTTACCCTGGGAGGTGGGGGAGGGCCTGGCTCCTGTGCACCTCTCAGTCATTCTGGGCAGTTGCAGGGCTTTGTGCTTTCTGGAAAGAGTCCATGTGCCTGAACTCACAGCTTCGCCCTGCACCTGTCACAAAGGGCTGAGCCGCTTCTCTGACACACTGGCTCGTGTCCACAAGGACAGTCTGTGACACAATGGTCCCACTACCAGAGGGTCAGGAGAGGGTGCTATCAGAGGTTGCCAGGAGCCATGCAGTCAGGAAATTTCTTTCTCAACCTGCCCCGGGGCAGAAACTTGCCTCCCTTTGGGCCTGGTAATTTTCCAGAACTGAAACTTTCCTTTCAAGGGGCAGGAAGGACATGAAGCCACTGGCAGCTCAACCAGAAACATTTCCGACCGACCAGAAGTCACAACTGCCCAGAGTGGAGCCAGGACATGACTCAGCAGAGCAAGGGGGTTGGGGGCAGGGGCGGAGGCAGCCTGGGGACAGCAGGGCACCCCCAGGTCTATGGAAGCTGGGAGGCCAGGCCACCCCCTACTTTGCAAACCATGTGCTCTCTGGCCACACGTTAGGGGCCCTGATGGGTACAGAACAGTCTGGAGGAGGTGGTTCAAGTAAGCAAAGACCCAGAACAGGGCCAAAGGCAGGAGAGGGGCTGAGGAGGTCACTATTCCCATTTCCATCTCCTGCTCCCGTGGTGGGAGCACCTGGGGATGACAGGAGGGTACGCCGGTGAAGGCTTCTCCCACTTGCCATGCGGGTGGACAGCTCTGTGTGCCTGAACTCTGTCCAGCTCCCCCTAGATGACCCCTGAACCAGACCCAAGCAGAAAGGAAGTCATGTGTCAGGCTGAGCCTGTGTCCGGGAATCCTGCTCTGCCCTCAGGGCATGGGGTAGGATGGGGGTGGAGGCCCTCCCGGAAAGTGACGTTCAGGTGGGCACCCTCAGGACTCGGCAGGTACAAGGTTCACCTGCGCTCCTCCCCTGACCACTTGGGCCCCTGCACTGCCCCCTCCAAGGCCACTTGGGATGGAACTCCCAGACCTTGGGCCTGCTGGTCATGGCAGCATAACCGTATTGACTGATATACTTTTGACCCGAGCTCGGCCCCAGAAGTGCTGGGAACAGACCCTCCCTCCCACTTCTAAGCAACTTCTGCAGTTCTGTATTTGGTATCTCTATGGGAAGTTCTTTGTTATTATCTAAGTAGTCACTATCCAAAAAGGGAAATGTCCATTCAAACCACACTTTGCCAGTTTTACCAGAAAGACCAGATAAAGCCGGAACTTGCATGAAAGGATGGAGCGAGGCTTCCCTCAAGACAGAGGAAGTAGGCATCACACCCTCCGGTGTCCAGAGGGGCCACACAGTCCCCACTCTCGAGTGTCAGCAAGGGACAAGTGGGGACGACAGACTGTGTCCCCAAGTCCCCCAGTCCCTGTGGCCACCGGGAGTTGCAGGTTGGCCTGAACAGAAGCCTAAGCCAATCAAGTCCACGCAGGTCAGCGGAGCCCTGGGTGTGCTCCCAGAATCCGTTGTGGGGAGGCCCCCATTTCACTTTCCTCCCCAGAAATGAGGGTGAAGAAAACGTAAATGCAAATCCCCATTTCACAAGCTCAGTTATCATAATAAACCATCTCCCTCCCTGGTGGCTAAGATGGTAAAGAATCTGCCTGCAATACAGGAGACCAGGTTCAATCCCTGGGTTGGGAAGATCCCCTGGAGAAGGGAATGGCAACCCACTCCAGTATTCTTGCCTGGAGAATCCCCTGGACAGAGGAGTCTGGTGGGCTAGTCTGTGTGGTTGCAAAGAATCAGACATAACTGTGCAATTAACACTTTTTTTCCACATCCAGGCAACTGCCTATGGGGTAGAAGAGAAGCTGAGAAAGTGCCTTAAGAGGGGGACCCTCAGCCTGGGGTCACTGTCTGGGGTGGACAGTGCGAGCTCGTGCAGGGGCAGCAGCTGGGCTCCAAGAGCGAGCACTCTCCTTGACCGTCACCCTAGGAAGAACTCTGCTCCATGGGCCCACAGGCTGAAATTTCCACTGTTTTCCATCCTTTGGTTAATGTGTTGCCCTGAACAAGACAGAACAAGTAGAACACGGAAAAGCCCTCCCCAAGGCTGCCTTCCTGCCCTGTAGGACCGCAGCTGCCGGGATCCATTTCCTGCTTGGGAGAGCAGTGCCAAGGACAGGAGTGGGGCCGGCTGCCCACAGGCTGGCCCAAAGGCCACCCAGGGTCAGAAGACAGACAGGTGGGTGTCCATGAAATGGGAGCAACCTTACCTGCAGGAGGTGGTGGAGCTTCACTGGAAATACCTTACTGCCCCCTGGGCCAGGTCCCCACAGCCCACACTTCATACCCCCAGGGCCTTGCACAATGAGGCAGCTCATGTGCCAGGGTGGGGGCTGGGGCTGGGGTAGGGGGCATGCGTACAGCTCAGAGCTGGGTCCAGGGTGTGGGATGAGGAGGCCGGGGGAGGGTGGGATGGCAGGTGACTTAGTGAGCAGTAAGCGGCCCTGCTCCCTACAGCCTGGCCTTTTCTGGGTGCCCTCCTCTCCTTGCTCAAGACAGCTCGGGGCCCACTGAGGCCTCAGACCAGAAGCAGGGTTCTCTGGATAGAAGGACACCTGGGGAGAGGTCAGAGGCCTTCACATGGGGTTCTCGATGCCCCCTCCTCCTCCGTGGCCCTCTCTTCTGTTGGCGGCTCCCTCCCAGACCCCTCCCAGCTGAGGGGGCCCAGGGGGCCTAGGCCCCACATACGTGCCACCTAATTCCCACAGATGAGGGCCCATTTCTCACAACCAGGCCTCACTGTCCCTGAAACCCAGAGCACCACCAACACCACCATTGACCACACATCACTCACCACAGTTTGCCAGAGCCAGGGGGAGTCTCCTTAGAAGTGGGACCCAGAAGGCAAGGACACCCCCAGACAGTGCTCCTGTCACTGTGAGCAGAGCCTTGACAGAAGGCAATTAACACCTCCCAGGCCATGTAGAGACATAATTAATGAAGGTTATCAGGAAAATATTTATCAAACACTTGGTTTTTTCCATTTCCCTGATTTGAGGCAACCAGCTATGAGTCACTTGTCATCCGTATTTGAGTTAATCAGACTGGGCAGCCCCCACCTCGCTCAGCCAACTGCGGAGCCTGTGCTCTGGGGCGCTGGCCTGCACAGCTGCCACTCGCCGGCTCCATCCCATGGACAGGCACAGTTGTCTATGCTTCACCCACTGATGAACGCTTCGGTTGCTTCCATCTCTTGGCAGTTGTGAATAGTGCTGCTGTGAATGTGAGTGTGCAAATATCTTCTCAAATCTCTGCTTTCAATTCTCTTGGGGATAATATCCCCAAGAGCATTGCAGGATCATATGGTAATTCTGTTTTAAGAGGTTTTTTTTTGTACAACTGCCAGCCTGTTTTCCACAGCTGCACCATTTTACATTTCCACCAGCAATGCATGCCCTCGGACTTTTTGAAAAGCCCCCAGAGGGTAGAGAACGGGGTGGGTGTGCTCTTGAAAAATGCTGACATGAATTCCCTGGAAATGCTGCCCTGGGGCCTCCCCCTGCAGCTCCGACCCACACGGGATCCTGGGGCCCGAATCGCTTGCAAACACGCAAGGGATAGGAACCAGAAAGTCTGAACCAGAGTGGGCCCAGCTCTGAGGAGTTCATGGCTGGGGGTGGGGGTGGGGGCTTCCAAGGGCAGAGAATGGCTTGGCCCAGTGGTGGGGGAGGAGGGCTGACTCAGAGCTGGATCCTCAGAGCAGCCCAGCACAGGGGAGCAGCCAGAAAAAGGGTCCTTCCAGAGCAAGGAAGGGATGGGGAGGCGGGGGAGAGGGGCTGTGGGTTTGAGGACCAAGGGCTGGAAGGAGCCCAGCCCCTACCTCAGTGGCAGGTGTGCGGACTGACTGCGCCCACAGCTGGACCTCGCCTGTGACTGAGGCCTGCATGGGAGGAGCTGGGGCCATCCAGGGAGCTGGCACTGCCTTGGGGAGACACCCCCACCTCAAAAACATGGTATCCGGGGCCTGGGCAGAGCCCTCCTGCACTGACTCCTTTCCTTTGTGGCTTCCTGTGTGCTGAGCTGGGGGTGCCTGGGCCCCCTCTGAGGACCCAGCACTCCCAGTAGATGAGGGTGGGGGTGTCTAGGAAGTCAGCACCCCTTCCCCCCACCACCCAGGGCTGACAGTGGGTGCCCTTCCCTACCTTTTGCTAAAACAGGTGCCAGGCCGCAGGGGTGCAGCCACCAGGTACCTCACTCTGCGGCATCTGGGTGTCATGAGTATCGTCCGGTGACGAGGACCTCACTCACCATGTGTCACTGGAAGTGGCCGTCACCAGCCAGGACCGGAGAGACCATGGACGCAGAAACATAGCCACCATGCTCAAGCCAAGAACGAATGGTTCTCCTTTAAAAATATCCTGTAACAGAGCTTCCCTGGTGGTTCAATGGTTAAGAGTCCACCTTGCAACGCAGAGGACGCCGGTTCAGTCCCTGGTCTGGGAAGATCCCACACGCGGCAGAGCAGCTAAGCCCGCAAGCCGCAGCTGCTGAAGCCTGTGCGCCCTGAGAGCTGGTGCTCTGCAACAGGAGAAGCCACCGCCGAGAGGCCCGTGCATCACAACTAGAGAAAAGCCCGCGCAAAGCAACAAAGACCCGCCACAGCCAATAAATACATGTCTTAAACATCCTTTGATATTGTTATAATGTCAATCTTGCAATAAATAAAATTCCTGTGACAAACAGAGGAGGCAGAGGGAGCGATAGACACAGAGACCCAGAGAGCCAAGGCGAGAATAAAGCTGGGGGGCAGGGGCAGAAAGTCAGTGAGGCTGGGGAGGGAGCAAAAGGAGCTGGGCCTCAGGAAGGACATGGGACACCCTGGCCCAGGGTCTGGGGTCCCTGGGAGCCCTGGCAGTTGGATGCTGGGAAGGACAGGGCAGGACAACGCACAGGGTGTAGACAGTGAGCAGAAGGGGCGGTGGATAATCTTGATGAAATGCAGGAGCCCGTGTGCACTGGTGCCCAGCACTGCCCCTGAGCTGACACTGCACAAAGATACACAGACCTGGCCCAGGGACCCGCAGGGACAGCGGCAGAGATGACGAGCCAGGTGCAGAACAGGGGACAGGAAGAGAGAGTGACTCAAGGAATGTTTCCGAGAAGTGAGTGTGGGCAGAGGGGCTCAGCTCTCTCGAAAAGATTCACTGAGTGAGATGAGGACTCAGGGAGGGAGCAGGTGAAGGCCCCAGGAGGGGTTCTGGCCCATGACCCTGTCTGGGGAACAATGGGAAAGGCCCGCGAGGACACCTCCCAGGACCACAGTGCTCATGGGAAGAAGCTGGAGGAAGCCTGGTGGGGAAACGGGGTTGGAGCACAAGGACAGAGGGAAGAAGCCCTGGGTAGTGCCAGGGCCTGAGGCAGAGTCATATGACAGAGGCCTTGTAGGGCGGGGGACACGTTCCCTAGAGATGCTGCCAGAGGGGCCTCGCTGGAACTAGGTGAGTGGTTAGGGGATGGGGGGATGGTCTGGATGGAGCTGAGGGCAGCAGGGGAGGTATTGGGGAGGGGTCTGCACAGGAGGATGGGCTGACCCGGCCACAGTCGCTGAGGTACTCAGGTTCAGAATTGACCTCATTAGCCCAGCCAGGAGCAGCTGGAAGGGTTTGGGGGGTTGAGAGGTGTGGCCGCAGAAGGGGGTCCAGTAGGCCTGGCCCCCACCTGAGCGGAGGGGGAGGCTTCAGGGGGGAAGACAGGCGGGAGGCTGCCTCTGCCGGCCTTGCTGAGCCCGGAGGAGACCCATAGGGCCTGCACACACAGGAATCTCCAGGGTCCCCAGAGCCACAAGTTGCCCCACTTCCTGCTGTGGATCAGGTCATCTGGGATGCAGAAATTGACCAGGCTCTTCAAATCCCCTCAGGGGCTCCATGTTCCTGGGGTTTAATAGAACATTCAGGCCTCTCAGTAAGCCAGAAAATTGCATTTGTACCCTGGAAGGAGAAAACATTCTCCTAGATGGGAGAGGGCCAGCTCCTCTGCAGGGCACTGGCCATGGGCCACGCAGCTGCAGAGGGTTGGACAGACCTCACCACTAAAGGGCCTTAGATGTCGTTCTCTCTCCCTGAGAACTGACTTGAACCCGCCCGCCCACTGGATGGGCCGTTCAGATCAGAGCAATTTGGTACAAGCTGAACAGGGTCCAGGTGGCTGCCAGGCTTCCCGGGCCCCACAGACGGCAGACACCTCCCCAGAAGGAAGCGCAGGACCAGGAGGCATCCCCCTTGTATGCTCTGGGCACTGTCTCCTGATTCCACACCCCCTAGTAGCGCTTTCAGTGGCCTCAGCCAGGCCCCAGGAGCTTGGAGAGGGCCAGGCTGGTCACTCTACACTCAAGTGAGGCTCCTCAGGGACCCCACACACCTCAGGCAAATCCCAGAGTCCCATCCGGTTGCCAGGAGGGTCACCCACAGGCCCAAGGGTCTCCTCCCTGATGGCAGTCCCTGCTTTCCCAAAGCAGGCCCTTCTCTCCTGCAATGCAGCGGCTCTGTCTTCTCACAAACCTCGGCCCTCCAAGGAGTCAGAGGCCACCAGGGCCTGGCAGAGCTGCACTGGTGTCGACAGCACTGGAGTGGCTCTCCACCTTGACCGGCAGACTCATCTGCTCCTGCTGGCCCAGAGCCATGGTTGGCCTTCCTTTCTGGCTGCTGCAAAGCCATGTCACATCCTCTTCAAGGCCACAACCCACAGACTTTTCAGGACCCTGGAGGCAGTCCTCCCAGAGGGGGCGTCTCCCACCCAGCAACCCCCCCAGCACCCTGAGAATGGCTGCAGGGCAGTGGCGACTGCACTGTCTCAGCTCCACCGCTGGGCTGGAGCCCCGGGTGGTGGGCTTCTCAGGGGGGAATTTGTCTCTCATCTTCTGGTGATGGGAGGGGTGACTGTCAGGCCTTGGCACCTGCCAGTCAGATGCAGCAGGGCAGTCTAGGATATCTGGCTGCAGCTGATCCTCTGATGGTTAGAAAGGTCCTAGATGGGGGAGAAAGATGTGTCAAGGGCTCAGGCCCCTATTTGCCCTGGCTTGGCCAGTCCTGATGACTCAGTGAGCAGTTGGCAGGAAGTGGCCATCTCTGGTCATGGTTCTGGGACTCTGATAAGACCATCCTGAGCAGAGAGGACACTGGGGGCCTCGTAACAGAACCCAGCAATAAGTCAGCTTCCAGGGGTGAAGAAGAGGGAAGACAGGAGGTGTGGTTCTGGAGGACTTCCTGGAGGAGGTGAGATAGAGATTTGCATAGTCAACAAAGAAGGAAATTTCAAGAACATTACAAGGGGAGAGGAATGCGGGTTGAGGAATAGCTCATGAGGCATTTGTGGCATGAGCAGTGGACACAATGGGTAGAGCCCTGGGATAGTGAGGCAGCGGGCAGGTGGGACAGGGAGCCAAGAGCAGGCAGGACCGTGGGGGACACAGGACAAGGCCACTGGACAAGAGAAGGATGGGGAAGTAAAGGCGCAGGGGAATCCAGAGGCTGAGAGCAGGATGACACACCCTGATCCACTGAAAAAGCAGAGGCTCCAGTCCCTTGGTGGCCCAACTCTGTCCCTCCATCCCTGGGCCACCGCTCCTTTTTGCTGGTGGTCATGAGTGGCAGGACATTTGCTCCCAGGAGGTAGCAGCTTGGTGGTGGAGATGCCAAGGGCAGGGTCTCACAGCATGGAGAGGTCCCAGCCCCTCAGTTTGCTGAGATTCTCAATCAGATGCAAAAGGAAGAGAGGCCCAGGCACACTGCAGAGAGCGGTTAGTAACTGAATATCTGCATTTCATGTCTTTAACACAAAACCTCCTCCGTGCAACATACTCTTCCTAGTCACCAGGCAGTTACAGGATTGAAGATTAACACTGGGCATTACAGGTGGGTGGGCTGGCATGCAAGCCGGGTAGGAGGCTTGGTGGGTTTCTCTCCGCGTGTCGGTAGACCCTGCGGTGCAGGCATAGCTATGGTTGAAGCTGACATAATGACTCACCTGAAGCAAGGGCTTTCGGCAATGAGAGGTCTCTGCCAAGTGGACCTTCTGATCCCTCATCCATCCCCCAGACTGGCAGGCGGGCACATGCCCTCCGCCTGGCAAGACATTTGCCTCTTTATGGAGGCGGATGCAGAAAGATCGCACACGTGGGTCCACAATGAAATTCAAATGGTTTTTACAGGGAGGTGCCTGGCAGCCGAGGCCCGGTGTCTGGACAACACTGGGCTCTGCCGGCGCCGGGGGCCTGGCATGTCTCTTCCTGAGCTTCCAGCAGCACCTGTGCCCTGGAGCTGCTGGCATGGATGTGCCTTCTCCCCATTCTGCTGCCGGCCTTCCCTAGAACAGAGGCGGCCCTGGGTTTCCTCAGATGTCAGGGCTCAGAGGGAGGGCAGGAAGTTCAGACTCCATCTTCTTCTGCCCCAAACCCAATCTCTCACTCAGGTTCTCTGAGCTATATCCAGCTGGTGGCTTCTAAAGAGAACTGGACACCATTGCATCTGTCAGTCCAGACGCCTATCACCAGCGGAATAAGCCAGATCCAAGAAAATGCTTGTGAACAGGGATCTCTGTTCCCATCGCCACTGCCAGAAGGGCCAAGGCACATTCCTCCGTGTGATTTATCTGTGCATTCATAAGCCTAGGGAGAGCCTCCCTGTCTGCCAGCATTTTGGGAGAATGCCCAGGACCTGTGCAAGGAAATCAGATTCCCTGGCAGCTGCTTTCAAAGGCCACAGATACTCTAAAAAAGAGAGATGGAAATGAAACTCTGACTTGGGAGAGTCACCTTGCTGGGGACTCACAAAGAGCGAGGAAGAGCAGGGGTGTTGAGGCCCCGAGTCAGCCCTTCTCAATTTGTCCATACCAGCCAGCAGGCATCTGCGTTGAGCTGGACAGCGGCCCAGCCCAGCAAGGCCAACATCTCAGTTCACATCAGAGGTCAGCAAAGCAGGGCAACTGGAACACAGAGATCCTGCCATGATGATGGCAGCTCACTCGGAGGGCCTGGGCATGCCCAGTTGGAGCTGAGCCCTGTTGAGGGGGACAGGAGGCTCACAAAGGGTTCCAGGAGAGGTCAGCAAGCGGCCACACAGACTCCAAAGCCATCTGCTCTGTTCCAAAGGTGCTCTCCCTGCCTAAGCTGGAATAATAACTTTGAGGAGACAAAGTTCACTTTTTACCATCCATGGACTCTTGCTACCAAAGATCCTTCCAGAGACCTGTGCCCTCCCCTCACCAGAGAAACTTAATCCCCATGAAGCTCTGCCTTCCAGGATGTTTGGACAACTCTGGGTTGACTCTTTTCCCGGGACCATGCTGACCACATAATCGTCTTCTTGGGTAAGCCAGGTTCGCACTGTCAGCCCACACCTGGACCGCACTGAATAATAACCCCCGCCTGGATGCAACATCTAACAGATCACAACAGCTCACGCAGGCTTGCTCTGTCACCCAGCCAATGCCCTTAGCCTTCAGCAAAACTGTTTTTCAGGCAACACAGTTAAATCAGCGCACTTTGTTCCAGCATGTTCTCGTCATTTCTGAGACATGATGTCAATTGTCACTAGATGGAAACGAACAACTTAGGAATCAAAAAAGGAAGAACAAAAGACAGTTTCTAATGATTCAAATTATATATATGGAAAGTTCCCGCAAACAGAAGTGACCACAAAACACTCCACTAATGTAGGATTTTATGTTCTGCAAATAAAGTGTGCTAGCTGCGCCAGCTCATTTTTGGGTACCACGCCTAGTGTTCCCTTTTCCAGGCCAGAACCCCCAATGCCAAGCCTCTTGGGGCGAGGAGGAGGGGCTTCCTGTTTGGCCATGAACCCGTTCCATGACCCGGAGAAAATTTCTGTCTTTCTATTCCGATCTCAGGAGGAGACACACTTCCCTGAAGTGAGATGTCCAGCTGAAGCCAGCTGAAGTCCACAGAGAGAGGGGGTGTCCACACCAGCACCCCAATTTCAGTTCTTTGTCAAGGGGTCGTGCTCCAAACACAATGCCAGAGGAGAATGATTGACCATAAAAATGTGAAAATCTGTGTGGTTCCTAGAGCTGCCCAGATAGCAGTGGAACCTGGTTTGTGCTTGCTTTCCCTTTTAATGACTTCCTCTGCAGACAAAGCCCCACCGGGACAGAACTTACCAAGTACAGAAAGTTCCAGGACACTCTACCAGGCTACCCTTATTCTCAAAATTTGCTGTGCTCTGTGGGTGACCTCTTGGGCCTCCTCCGGCCCCTCCTAATTCTTCCAGGGGAAGATAGGGTCACCTGACCCCACAGTGCTGGTGGTCAGGATCTGAGCTAGATCTTGGACCCCGTGACACCCTGGGCTGCTGCTGCCCTGTGGCAGGCTGCATGGCACGGGGTCCCAGGACAAGCAGGTGCTCCCCAGGGCCTTTGGGGGTTAGCTCAGGCTAACCTTGTCCTTCACCATCTCCCTGACTTCAATCAAACACATGTCCATTGAATCAGTGAGGCCATCCAACCATCTCATCCTCTGTCATCCCATTTTCCTCATGCCCTCAATCTTTCCTAGCATCACGGTCTTTTCCAAAGAGTCGGCTCTGTGGCCCAAGTATTGGAACTTAAGTATCAGTCCTTCCAATGAATATTCAGGGCTGATTTCCTTAGGATTGACTGGCCTGATCTCCTTGCTGTCCAAGGAACTGTCAGGAGTCTTCTCTAGCACCACAGTTCGAAAGCATCAATTCTTCGTCACTCAGCCTTCTTCATGGTCCAAACCTCACATCCGTACATGACTCCTAGCCACAATCTAATACCATTTTCTCTCTTTATCTATTTTTTTTATGGTAACCTCTTTATGGTAATGACACAGATTTATCTTTTTAAAAATAAATTCACTCTTTTAGTAAAATACATGTCTTGTCAAAGAAAAAAATATGTAAATAATGGTTTCAAGGAATAAAATCTACAATGAAGTTTGGAACCACTGAGTCTGATCCTGCCTCTGACATCTGAAAGGCTTTCATAGCATCCCCATCAGAAGAGGGGCTACTTCTGCTCACACACCACCTGTGATGGGGAGCTCACTATATACAAAAGGCAGGCAGCCCTATTTAGCTTTCCAGGGCAGTACCAAGCCCAGGTCTACAGGGCAACTCAATTCTCCATCCTCACGGGGACATCTCTGTATAGTGGGCATCCGTTCACAGCCGCAGCCTGCTCTGCCAGGTAAAACAGCCAACTGGGCAGCAGTTCTACTTCCTCTTGGAGGGAACCTTACCACCCAGGAACAAGAGTTGGTGGTTTTTTCTCTTAAAGGGCAGCACCGGAAGTGGAGGCCAGTGTTCCAGGAGGAGCTGGATCTTTCCCCGGCTTCCAGGAGCAGAGGCTTGGAGGCAGCCATTAGCCCTGGGGACATCACCAGGAACTCCCAGGACCACTAGAGAGTAGGCAAAAGCTGGGCTCTGAAGGAAGAGCATTTCACAAATAACTGTGTGAATGGGGCCGTCCCCTATAAGCCCCAGCACCTCTTCCTCTGGCTCTGACTGCCCCCCTCCACCTCCCGCACAGGAAGGGGCCAGCCTCTCATGCCTCCTTTGTGGTTCCCGTGGGCTTTACAACCCTAGGGTCACATTTTGGTTATTACTCTGTTACCCAGCTTATCTCAGGATTCAAACACAGACACACGCATGGTTCACTTTTATAAGTTTCTTTTTAAAATAGATGTAAAGGAAAATAAAAAGGAAAAATTGTGGAGTGTTATTGTGATCAGCTACTAATATGTCACTTCCTGGCAACTCTTATGAGTCCTTACATGGGCCAACTTCTTGCCCTGTTTTATTTCATTCAATGTTTTCAACAGCCCTTTAAGGAAGCTTCATCATCACTCTTTCGTAAAACAACGTAGTAACTGAAAGGGTTTCCACAGTGACTCAGTGGTAAAAAAAAAAATTGCCTGCAATGGAGGAGAAGCCCGCAGGAGATGCGGTTTAGCCCCTGGGTAGGGAAAATCCCCTGGAGGAGGAAATGGCAATCCACTCCAGTATTCTTGCCTGGAAAAATCCCAATGCATGGGGTCCCAAAGGAGTTGGACATGACTGGCCAACTAAACAAGTCATCACTCCCGCTTTATTGATGATGAAACTGAGGCTCTGAGAGATTAAGAACTGTGTTCAAGGTTAGGAACATGGGAGGATCTGTAGACTCTCTCATGCTGAGGGCAAAGGGTGTAGCCCAAGCCTGACATCTACTGACGTCAAAAAAAGGATCCTTTTACTGAAAAGGCAACAAGCGGAAAACAGTGGATTCTTCAAGGGAGGTGCCGACCTCACCTTGTGGGCACGACCTGGCCCACGTCCTGGGCACGTCCCCAAACACGCAGTCCCAAACTCTCAGGGGCGCCAGGCGCTCCCGAAGGGTCACGCAGAGGTAGACACCCCAACCTGGAACAAGGCCAGACCGAGGCCGGCAGTTCCCCGGCCCCCACCTACCACTGGAGGCCTTTCCGAAGCGGTAGAGTGGGAGACTCACTCCCTCCTACGTCCTGTCCCACGGTCTCCGTCCCACCATCCCCGGTTCAGTTTCGAGTCAGTTTGAAACTGAGTCGCCGCGTGACTTGGGCAGCAGACTTCACCGCTTGGCTCTCGTTTCCCGGCCTGTGGCTCCGAGATGAGGGTCGCCCAACCAGAGTCGGCTCCAAGGGCACGCGGGGCTCCGGTGCGGCGGCGACCAGGGGGTTGGAAAGGCGTCCAGGCCCCCGCCCCTCTGCCAGTGCTCCTTGCCTCCAGGGATCTCGCGCCCCACCCTCCCCTCCCTGCTCCAGCCCCGGGCTCCTCCCCTCGCCTCTCCAGCCCCGCCCGCCCCGCCGCGGCCGCGCTCTCGGCCAGCTGTCACCTCAGTGGGCGGGCCCTGGGGCGAGAGGGGCCGGGCCCAGCGTACTCGGCGCTGCCATTGGCCAGAGTAGGTGAGGCCTCCGCGGGGGCGGGCCCGGAGAGGATGAATGAAGCGGGAGTGGGCGCCGAGCGGCCGCCAGAGCGTGGTGAGCAGCGCGGCGGCCGGGACCTCTGGACGGTAAGTGAGCTGGGCAGCGAGGGCCGCGGAGGTTCAGGGCGCCTTCATGGGCGCGCCGCCTAGGTGCGCCGGGCCGCGACCTGCTGACATCAGGAGCGCGGCAGGTGCCCGCAGACACTGGGCTGGGACTAGGGGATCGAGGTGGCGCCGGCGCTGGCGCGGCTGGAATGCCAGGCAGCGCAGGACGCTGGGCCCCGGCAATGCGCCCCTCCGCCCGCCTGCCCCTTGGGACCGGCTGCAAAACTGACCCCCTCTCGCTGCCAGTTCCCCGGGCAGGGCGCCTCTGCGGAGGCGAGCGGAAGGGAAGGGAACGGGTGGTAGTTGGGGCTCGGGCGGGGATGGAGGGAGAGCCGGGGGTGGAGGGAGAGCCGGGGGTGGTGGCCAGGGCAGGTGGCCCCGCGAGCACGCAGCTCAGGCCACGCGGACAGCGCCAGTCTAGATGCGCCTCTCGGAGAGGCTGGGCCTCCACCTGCGGCGGATGCTGAGTCAAGGAGGAAATCGTCATGAACAGAAGTTTCTCGCGGGTGGCCTCGCTTTGTTCGCGCCACCGCGCTCCAGACACCTCGGGGAGGGGAGCGCGGGCGGAGCCAGCTCCGCGGGCTGGGCGGGGTAGGTGCGAGGGACTGGTCCCAGCCTGTGCGATGCCGGGCGCTCCGCTGTCCTCGCCCCACCACGCGAGGTCCCCCGAGCCCTGCACAGAGCCGGGGCTTGGGTACAGGGGTCCAGGAGCTGAGGGAGGAGGGACGAGGGTACTGCCCTCTGCGCCCAGTGGGCAGCTTGGCCAGAGGCCTGGAAACCGAGGCAGAGGCTGGGATTCCAAGCCCGAGGAGCAAGCCTGGGCATTGCCGAACCCGGTGGGGAGAACTCGGCCAGGTATTGCCGAACCCGGTGGGGAGAACTCGGCCAGGTATTGGGGTCTGGCTTCCGGGAAAGAGGCCCGTGGGTGCCCCTCCCCTTCCTCCACGTGCCCGGCTGGGGGCTCCCTCTGCTGGGTCAGACTTGGTGTGGGGCCTGTTTCACTCAGGACCACATGAGTTTTCCACAGTGAAGTAATCAAGTTCCTAGTGACCGCTTTTCTTGGTGCTTTTGGGAACTTGGGTTTGTTCTGTCTGATCAGAAACCGGCTCCAAGGAGGAGGTGGGGTGAACCGTGATCACCGTGGTGCTGTTTGGTTTTCTTGTGCAGCCTGGAGTGTGTGGACTTCAGGGGAGAGAAGACACTGGGTTCAGCCAGGTCGGAGGAGCTCTAATACCAGCAGCAATCTAAGGACAGCAGGCTGAGCTCTTGGGTCACTGAGCACTTAGCACTGCAGGCCTTGTGCTGCAGGCTTTGAGTATCAACTCATGGAAACCTCCTTCCACTCACATGGGAGCTGCTGTTCCTCCCACTTCCCAGATGAGTAAACTGAGGCACTGAGCTGCAAGATGACGTGCCCAAAGTCACACTGGAGAATGTGGTAGAGAGGTTTGAGTCCATGTTTGTGTGATTCCAGACATCCTACAGCTCTGTACCTGGGGAAGAAGTAAACCCAGGAGAGCTAGGCCTGACGCAGGGCAAGGTCCCGAAAGGTGGGCGGCAGCTTAGGGGATAGGAGCATTTGGCTGGACTGCCCAGATCCATGGGGGCAGGGAGGAGGCTTTCCCAGGTGCTGCCAGAGGGCAGGAAGGGAGAGGCGTCCTGGTGGGACACCCACCTGCACCTTGACCATCCTGCATCAGGACTCATCTCTCGGTCCTGCTGGGTGGGGTTGGCAGACACTGCCTGGAAATTTTTCACAGGGCTGCTACCTACCCAATGGCTATGCCCTAACCCTGCTTCCCTGGGCGTGGCCTCTGTGGCAGGTGTCCCAACCAAGTCCCTCCCCACTGCCATGGTGAGGCAGCCGGGAGATGGGACGTCAGGCAGGACAGCCGTGTGAGGGAGGTCTTGGGGCTGGTGTCTGGTCCTGGCCTCCGGTCTGTTTTGAGTGCCCAGTTCCCAGTGACTCAGCTTGGAGAGCCTGACCCTTGCTGGGTCATGATGGATTTTGGGCTGGTTGTGGCTTGGGCTCTGGGTTATGTCTGGCTTCCAAACAGTTAAGGTCTCCCCTGCTCACTGTGAAGTCCAAGTTAATTCCAGGGCTCAGCGCTGTCTCCTCCATGCCCTCCATCTACTTGTCTCCATGAGTGCGAATCCAGCCCAGGTCAGCACTGCTGAGCCGTACAAATTTGCAGCTTCACGCACTCTTGCGCTGGAGCGAGTTTCTGCTACTTGTGGTCAATTTGAGGCTCCCCACAGGCTACAGGCAGGTGCTGGCACAGACCCAGGTGCCCACCATCCTGATGGCACAGCAGGCCCAGTGGGGGTGCCCAGAGGACTCACCCTGGCCCAATTCCCACTTCCTGCATTGCTTCGTCTGACTGGAGTGTGGACAGAGACCATGAAAGTATTACCCCCCACCCTGAGCCTTCTGCCCTCAGGCGCAGCAGAGAGCCCACTCCCTGCACCTGGAGGGGTATATACGATAGTCATCGGGACGCTCAGCCACTTTTGTTCCTGGGCATTCAGCTGCTATGTGGCCTTGGCATGGTCATGGTGAGCATGGGTGCCCACATCTGGGCAGGACCCCCGTCTTCACCATGGACAGGCCTGCTGGGACACTACCCCAAGACAAGGCCCGCCAGCTCAGGCCTCTGATGACCTGGGTTCACAGATATTCGGTGGAGCCAGGTCCTGCTGTGGGGGAGGGGGGCCATCCTAGCTATGGACGTGCTGGACCCAGGATGTGTCTCCCGTGGGCTGGTCATGAGGACCCTTCCTCTGCTGGCCCAGGTCAGCCCTCAGCCCGCTTATGTCCGTGATGGCCATGGCACAGCCCCTTTCCCACCAGAATTAGCCTCTTGGACCACATCTCTGGGGGCGGAGGACGCACTCTTACAAAAAAACCCCAAACAAAACAAAAAACCACGTGCCTCTTACAAAAACTGCTCAGTCATGTGTGGCCACTGAGGCTGCCTCAGGTCCAAGTACCAGGCTGGCCTGGATCTGCTTGTCAGTGTCCAGAGTCACAGGCTCACGGACTGTGGGCTTCCAACATGTCTTGTCCTCCCATGTGGCTGGGGGCCACATGAACATCCTCACCATGGGGCCACCTTTCCCCAGTGGCTTTTTTACCCAGCAAGCCTTGGGGATACCTGAGGAAGACAGGGGTCTTGGGATCCCTGGGCTGAGGGTGGCACTCCCTTCCCACTCGGGCTTGCTCAGGGCCCAACCTCTAGGCAGATGCATGAGTTGGTACTTGGACCCATAGGCCTAAGAGGCCACCTGGGAGTGGCAATGTCCAGCCTGTGCCAAGGCAGGCCCATCATGTGGACGGAACCTGCTCCCAGCACCCCCAGAGCCATGAGAGCCTCTGCAGGTCTGTTCACCCCACCCTCCCACAGTCCGGGCTCGGGCTGTGGACTCAGGGTGGGAGCAGGAATGTCCATGCTGAGACAGCAGGACACTCCCTGCTGGATAGGTCCTCCCAGGTCTCCTTCAGACAGTCTTCCATTGTCGGCCTCCATGCAAAGCAGCCGGCTCCCTGGCCACTCACCTGTGTGTGGTCACCAGGTTTGCAAATTAGGGTGTGCCGATGCTGCAGTGGCTGCCCCAGGTCCTGACGCCCGGGAGTCTGCTCTACAAATAGCTTTGAAACATGAAAGTCCCCACCTCTTCCCCACCCAGTCAGAGAAGGAGAGATCAGGAGGAGTTTAGGAGGCGAGGGGAGATGGCTGCCTGCAGAGCCCCCGGGGTCATGGGGAATGGAAGGAGCAGGGTGGGGAGGCCGGGAGACAGCCAAGCAGGCCATGGTACAGGAGCTCCATGGGGCTGCTGTGTCGGTGCGGGGCAGTCACCACCGTGTGGTTGTGGCTGGTGGCCTTGGAGCAGTCAGGTCAGGATGTCTGCTGGCTAGAGCACGAGGAGGAAGGAGAAATGAAACCTGCAATTCTTCCCTGGCTGCCAAGTTCTCAGTGGCATCAGGATGGAGTCTGGAAGCACCCCACATGTGTGGATGGGCCCCACCTGCCCACCCCAGCCTCAGGTCTCCCTGGGGCATTTGCTCCAGCTGCAGCCAGACTATCCCATGGGGAGCCAGGCTGAGGAGTCTCAGGGGCCCAGGCACCACCACCTGAGGCTTAACATACTACACTGGGTAATCCTGCATCCTTCCTACCTGCTGGGCTTTGCAGACAGACTTCAACTGGGAGGAGTAAATGCCTGGGGCAGGCTTGAGGAAGAAATGAGCAGGGCCAAGAAGGCGAATGTGAAAACCACCGAGGTCAGTCCTTTACTGACCCCAGGATCTCAGTTCTCATAGGCAGGGCCACAGTGAGCCACCCACATGGGGCTGCGGGCAACTGTGAAGATGCAGGAGGATGGGGGAGAAGGAGCCAGGAGGGGACCCGGAGTCCTCTGCACAGGCACCTCGGGATGCAGCCGATGTCCAGGTGTTGGAAGAAACCTTATCCTGCTAAGATAGCTATGCGTGAACGCACAAGTACTCGCACATGCATGCACCTGAGTGCGCTGTCTCACTTCTCTCGAAGAAGCCCCAGGTGAGGAGCTGCTGGCCGGAGGCCCCAGGGAGCATGTTGTTCTCCTGCTAATCCTCTTGCCTAATCCTTCAGGCTCTGACTCCCCCTAGGGAACAGGGAGAGGTTCTGGCAAGAGGGGAGAGTCCCCCCAGTCCATCCCCTCCTCCTGCTTCCGACCTGCTGCCGCCTGGCCAGGAGCAGGCCTGGGTGGGACAAGGAGCAGGCATGGATGGGACAAGATTCCCCTGTAAGAGCAGGCTCTCTGGGGAGAGCTGTGTGTCCTGCGTGGCCCAGGAGGACAGTCGCTCTCTTCCCTGCATGTGGAGGGCATTCTCTATGCGTCTAGGGCCAGGAGGGTGGTCAAAACCTTCATCAGAGTTGTTCCCAGCCTCAGATGTCTTCCCACGAGAACCAGGGCAGTAGAGCAGCAGAGTGGGCCTGCCTGGGTGGTCAGCAGGTGCCCCAGGACCGCCAGTCCCCTGCTGCCCCCCACTTTGGGGTCACGTGGCTGGAGTACTCTGGAGACTTTGTCCTGGGGCAGTGGTCCAGCACAGGGCTGAGGGGAGCCCTCCTGACTCAGGGGTGAGAGTTGCATCCCTAACATGGGGGCACCCATGGTAGGGATTTCACATGTGCAGGAGATAGCTCAGTGTGCCGGGCCCAGGGGACAGGCATGGATGAAGATGGTGGCAGTGTCCAGTCAGGTGCCCCTTTCCTGCAGCCGGACTCCTGGGCCTCTGTCAACTCCAAGCTGTGAGTCTCTCAGCAGCCTGTGCTATTTGGATTTGCAACTGGGGCAGTTTGCTACTGATTCTTAAGTGGTGGCCTGGAATGTGGGGGACTGTGAACTCGTGAACGGGATGGGGTCCTGGGGATCTCCACCCCCACTGCCCAGCACAGACCTTGCACAGCAGGTGTTGACTCAGGATTAACTGATGTGTGAGTCAGGGTTCTCCGGAGAATCCCAGTTGATAGGAGACAGATTGCTATAAAAAGAGACTAATTAGAAGAGCTCAGCCCACTTGATTTTGTAAGATCTGCAGTTGCAAGCCGAGATCCGGCAGAGATGAAGTCATGGTTCCATCTGAGAGCCACAGTCTTGAGACCCAGAAAGAATGGTAAAGTGAAGTGAAGGCAGGAAAATGCCCAAGTCCCAGTTCAAAGGCGGCCCTGCTGGGCAGAAAGGGGAAGGGTCAGCCTTTCTGTTCTGTTCAGTTCTTCAACTGACCAGATAAGGCCCACTGTCCTAAATCTACTGATTTAGATGCTCACTGATTACAGAAATGCCCTCACAGCCGGCACCTGTAATGTTTGTCCAGTGTCTGGGGGGGTGAGCCCTGGGACCCACCAGACTGACAGGTAGAATCTGCCATCACGCTGCTCTTGGCTCTGAGATCATGGACAAGGCACCAGGTTTAGCTGCAGGTTCAGCAGAAGTAGGGGAAGTGCGATGTGTCTGGAGTTAGATGGCTGCAGGCTCTCAGGTGAGGGTACCTTTGCCCTGGACCTGGGGTGCTGGCCGGAGCAGGCCTGGCCCTCCTGTGGTTCAGTCTCCATCCATTGTCCCCCTCGTGTCCCTCACCTCCCATCTCCTGCTCGAGTCTTCCTTCACCGTCCTGCTGTAGTCACCCGACCCCTCAACCATCAGCCAAGCCTGAAAGTTCAGGTCCCGGAAGAGATGCCACGCTGCAGGTCAGGCCTTAGTGGCAGGTGGGAAGCAGATACGCTTTTCTGCTAAAACAATTTCCAAGTAGATGGAAACCTAGGCCACACGCACAGGGCCCAGGAGAGGAATTGGAGGGGTGGCCCAACTTCCTCCCCAAGCCCTGCAGCGTTGTCCAGTCCTCGGGGGACCCAGCTGGCCTTAAGTGGTGCTGCCACTGGACTCTGCCGCCCTGCCACCCTCCCGCTCGCTTTTTGGCCTGAGACAGAGAAACAAAAGACAGTGGTCTTGGGGCTCAGCCTGGCTTTCAAGGGAGTTGGCCAACCATATGGAGGACAGCTGTGAAGTCACCTTCTCCTGGCTGAGGCTCGAGGGCTCGGGGGGCAGGGGTCACCTCTTACCATTGCAGAAGTAGGTCCAGGAAGGAAATCACCCTGAGTGGCCTGGGCTGCACCCCCAGGCCCTGGCAGTGTTGTCTCAGGGAGCTGATGATCAGGAGCCTGAGACAGAGCAGCTGGCCATGCCCACCGCCCCTCACTCTCACCTGAGTCTACGTCCTGGACTCATGGCAGTGCCTGAAAAGCCCTCGTGCCAGTGCTGGCATCTCCTGCAAGCCCGATTCTCAGCAAACCTGTGGCTGAGATCAAGTTCTTGAGCTGCGCACATAGCAAAGTGTCCTTTAAGCACAGGGCAGGCATCAGCATGACGGTCTGTGTTCACTTCTGGAGCTGGCTCCTAACACCACACACACCCAGCACACGTCACCCAAGATCTTGGTACAAACTCAGGAATCTCCTCCTGAGGACCTGGGTACACAGGGCCCTCCTCAAGGCTGAGATCCCCATGTCACGGGATCCATGTGCCTGCCAACGGAGGGGACACCAGGCGCCACTGGCTCCACGTCATGGCCATCTCTGCCTGTCCCTCCCAACACACAGACCCCCCAGTGCCTCCGTCGCACCAGGGCCCACCTACCCAATTTCTGATTCAAACACCACTGATGAGGGTGGACGTCTCCAACTGGCGCACAGCACACGGAGCAGAATCGGGCCTCAGTTACAGTTCGGGTGGATTCCTTCCTAGGCTGCCTCAGTGGAGGGGGGTGGTGTCGAGCTCTGCACTCGGGCTCTTGTGTCCTGGCCATCACAGCCACTCCTGGCGGACCTGGCCAGGAGGCACCAGGGCTGTGTACCGAGTGATGTTGTGGTCCCATTTATTTCTCATGTCATATGGGTGGTGACCACTGCTGGTCACCTGGTTATATGTCTAAAATGGGATTTTCCATCTGCGAATTGAAGAGCAGGCGATGTGCCTGAGGATAGACTGACTTTCTGTGTTTGTGTCAGAGACCAGAGCTCATGGCTCAGATAAACTTCATGCTGACCTGGAACTGTTTGCACCACCCACACTGGCCTTCCAGTCTTATTAAATGGGCTGTTTTCAAATAGGAAGGACTGTTTCTCAGTGACCATTGCTAGTCGTGAAAGCTTAGCAGCCTGGCTGCCTCCTAAACCCTGCTGGGGCCCGATCCTTCCTGTCCTGGCCCCTGCATTTCTCCTGCTGAGGGGTCAGTGGGAGAGTTAAACAAGCTGGGGGAGGGGTAAACAAGTCCGCGATTTTGCAGATCCTCCTGGGAACACCCACCCACCGATGATAAATCCTTGGCTCGGTACTGCCCTCCATCCCCATGGACCACTGGACCAGCCTCTCCGAGCCACTAATCCCCTCAGCCTGCTTGGGGCAACTCACTCTGGGTCTATTCTAGCCCAGGTTGGGGTCCAGGGCCCTGTTGGTTATGTGTGTGCATTCACGTGTTTGAGCATGAAAAGTGCAGACAGTGGTATGTGCTCAGGTGCACACACAGACGTGTTGGTGCATGTGTGTGTACCTGCCTGTGTATGCACATTGAGACAAAACACTGGAGGAACGAGCCCCATAGCACCAACACACAGTGGCCTCTGGGCAATGATGAGCCTGTTCTGTTTTGCTCTGAGTTTCTGTGTCGGGAGAGTGTCGGAGCCACAGGGCTGGGGGCTGGGGAGGCAGAGCTGTCCTGTCCCAGGGCTCACGCTTGTCACCAGCCACACTGTTCTGCAGCGGCCGGGGCTCCCACGTGAACCGTGGGCACAGCTGCATCGGGACCTGGTCTGCGGGCGCAAATATATTGATTTCTGTCCACTAGGAGCCTTGACGATCCTTCCCCTTCTGCAGGCACCTTCCTTATAGCTCTTATGACCTAGCCTGGTGTGCCAGGGTGTGTAGCTCTATAAATATAGCTCTGGGCGTCGTCATGGCCCCAGGGACAACTGAGGGGGAGTTTTTTCTGTCCACACTTGGCCTCAAGATCTGGCTGCTGATTGCCTGGCAGTGCCAGTTTCCAAAATAAACAGTGGACTCCATGAGTCGATGACACACAGTTGGTCATGGTTCTTTGAATGAAATGTCGTCAAGGACACCTGTGACTCTCACACGCAGTCTCATCCTAACCAGCCCTGGCTGGCAGTGTGACCTCGAGAAAATTGCTGACCTCTCTGGGTCCACTTTCCTTTCCTGGAAGATGGGCTGTGGCCAGACGTGCACCAACGACAGGGACACAGCCTGGGTGTAGAGCTCAGACACCAGAAAGTAGGCTGTTGCTGTTTCATGCCCACTGCCTGGCCCCAAGGGAGGCCAGAGAAGAGGCCGGAGTGAGGCTAAAATTAGCCAACACGGAACCTCTGAGGAGAAGGCCGAGGTCTATAGGAAAGATGGGGCACCCCAGCCTCAGCGCACCTGCAAGGGGCTCATGGGAGGTGGTGCTTCCAGACCCCTCCCAACGCAGAACTGCCTCCTGGCCCCGGGTGTTGGTCCCACCGCAGCCACTTCCCTCACCCTGGGCTGCTTCCCAGTTTGCAAGAGTAACACAAGATAAGCCATTCTTTTGTTTAAAAACAGGCAGTCCTGGGAATTCCCTTGTGGTCTAGTGGTTGTTGGTGGTGGTTTTGTTGCTAAGCATGTCCGACTCTTCCGACCCCATGGACTGAGCCTGCCAGGCTCTTCTGTCCGTGGGATTCTCCAGGCAAGAATACTGGAGTATTTCCATTTCCTCTGAGATTCCACACTGCAGGGGGCCCACGTTCAATCCCTGCTTGGGAAACTAAGATCCTGTAAGCCAGGCAGCTCTCATGGCCAAAAACCAGCCCATGGACATCCCAAAACTGCCATCTCAAGGGCTGAAGGATCTGTTTGGGGCCACTGTGGCTGAAAAGCCCTCTTTGCTCTCGAGCAGCAGGGCCCAGGCAAGGCGCAACTGCCCTGAGGCATGCCTGGTGTCTCTTCCTGACCCCATAGCCCAAGAGTGTTAGTGGGAACAGCCCTCTGCCCTTACCGCTGGGCGTACATCCTGTTCTGAGTGCCTGTGGCCTCCTGGAAGCCAGGACTCCTTGGGGGCTGCGTGAGGGTCCTATAACAGAGGACCACCAACAGGAGACTTACAAGGACAGAACTTTGTTCCTCCAGGTCTGGAGGCCAGAGTCTGGGTGTGGGCAGGTTGCCTTTCGTCTGGAGACTCTGGGGTGGGGCCTCCTCGCCTCTTCCCGCCCCTGGTCCCCCCACCCCGACTGGCGTCCTGGGCTTGTGGCTGCATCCCTGCCTCTCTGCCTCCTTGTCGATGGCTTCTCCCCTGAGGACACAGTCACAGGATTTGGGGCCATCCCCAAGCCAGGTTGTGCATGCATGCCCACTTGTGTGTGACTCTTTGTGACCTCAGGGACTGGAGCCTGCCAGGCTCCTCTGCCCATGGGATTTCCCAAGCAAGAATACTGGAGTGGGTTGCCGTGCCCTCCTCCAGGAGATCTTCCTGACCCAGGGATCAAACCCATGTCTCCTGAATTAAAGTCGGATTTCAGGATGATCGCATCTCAAATCAAAGATCATGTCTGCAAAGTCGCCTTTTCCAGATAAAGTCACGCTCAGGGTAGGGGGACTTTCCTTTTCTGGGGGACCACCATTCTCCCTCCCAAAGTGGCTCCATCACTAGGTGCCTGAAGGGCTCGGTCCACAGATCTGATCTGAGATGAGTCTGGGGCAGCCTCAAGCCTCTGGGCAGCGGCCCCTCCCCTGGCATTTTCATGGGCAGCAGAGGTGTAGGTGTAAGCGAGGCGGGAAAATCAGCTTCTTTCCTCTTAGGATGCATAGTGCTTGTTGTCACCTGGGTTCCCAGGCAACCTTGGGGCAAACAGAGGGCCTGTTGACCTGGCGTAGGGACTGCCCTCTCTCAAAGTTTGGGGGTGTTGGGGTGACAGGAGCCCCTGGGAGCCTCAGGATGAGTGATTTCATGGCCCTGATTGAGCTCCTTTTGGTCAGGGGCCAGGGGTCAGAGTGAGGCCCAGAGAGGGCAGGCTGGGAGTTTGCAGAAAGATGCAGGGTTGGCATGACCGCCCTTAACCTGCCTGTAGGGCCGCAGACCACAGTGGTTTCAGCATCTTGAGAGACTGGCCACAAGTGAGGCCCAGTGCCAGCTGACCCTCCTGTCCAGTGCCACCCCAGGCATCTGGGGCACCTGTCCTTATCCCTTCCTCACTTCCCACACTCCACACTCTGCACTCGGATGGTTTTCCCTTTTGTGCGGGAGTGCGAAGCCAGCTGGGTGTAAGTTCAGAGTAGGGGGCAGTCAGCTGTCCCAGGCGGAACACACAGCTCAAGATGGTGAGCCAAGGCCATGGGGAAGGTGTGGGTTGGGGAGACTCAGGTGTTCACATAGCTTCCGACTCGGTCCTGCTGTATCTCGGCTCTGCTCTCTGCTCTCTGGCCTTGTTCAGGCCAGGGGTGCCCTGAGTGTGTGGGTCTGGATCCCAGGAGGGGGCTGGTCAGGGAGACCACCCCCACCAGGCTGGACACCAGGCAAGCAGAATGCAAGGCCTGGGGGCGGGTTCTCCTGGAGTGGAAACGCTAACCAACAATTCTTCCCGCAGATCGAACCAGCTGTTGGAATCCCGCGCGTCCGTTCCCACGGCTGTCACTGCCACACCCTCAGCGAAGATGCCCCAGCACTCGACGGGGGACAAGCCCCTCGTCTCAATGCCGCAGCTGGTCTTCCCCGGCCTACCCTCGGGCACCGACAGCGAGTGTGACCACACACCCTCCAGCAGGCGGGTGTCCCTCAGTGCACCCCTGAGCCAGCCACTGTGCCAGCCCGAGAAGCGTGGGCCCCAGGCAGCCCAGGAGGTGTGCTACGTGGCAGCTGGACAGCCCGGGGAGGCTTGCGGCTGGCGGGCCTTTGCCCCTGCGTGCCTGCAGGCCTTCAACACACCGCAGGGCTTCCTGCTGTTCCTGTGCGTGGCCTCCTTCCTGCAGGGCATGACGGTGAATGGCTTCATCAACACCGTTATCACGTCCATTGAGCGGCGCTATGACCTTCACAGCTACCAAAGCGGCCTCATCGCCAGCTCCTATGACGTGGCTGCGTGCCTCTGCCTCACCTTCGTCAGCTACTTTGGAGGCCAAGGCCACAAGCCCCGCTGGTTGGGCTGGGGCGTGCTGGTCATGGGCACTGGCTCGCTGGTCTTCGCGCTGCCGCACTTCACTGCCGGCCGCTATGAGGTGCAGGTGGATGAAGTCGTGGGGACCTGCTGGGCCAACCACAGCTCAACATGCAGGGATGGCGCCTCCGGCCTGTCCAGCTACCGGCTGGTCTTCATGCTGGGCCAGTTCCTGCATGGCATGGGTGCCACACCGCTCTACACACTGGGCGTCACCTACCTGGATGAGAACGTCAAGTCCAGCTACTCACCGGTCTACATTGGTGAGTGGGCAGGCGTGCTGGCAGTGAGGCCCACCGGGCGTCTGCTTGTAGCCCAGCCCCATCCAAGCCCCCTATGTGCATTTCCTCATTGGCCACATGTGGTCACATCTGGCCTCAGGGGCTCCTAGGTGAGGTGGCAGGTGAGCACGGGCCTGAATTTCACCTGATGCCTCAAGTGATGGATGTGGTGCTGGCCGAGCTCAGCCTGACCCCCATACATCTTGAGGGTTCCAAAGCACGTGGTCCGGTGGTTAGTACTCTGCACCTTCACCGCAGGAGGCCCAGGTTTGATCCCTGGTTGGGGACTAAGATCCTGCAAGTTGGACTCAGCCAGTGGCCGGGTTACAGAGCTGGGCACTGCCATGCCTCCTGTGAGGGATGGCCTCAAGCCTCATGCTGCCCCCGAGAGCCTCTTGTTTATTTGGGTGAGATTTCTGAGCTCTCAGCCTCATGCTGCCCACTTCTCTGAGCGCATCCTGCACGGTCTACTCTCCCAGGGCAGGGCCGGGGTCAGTGGAGAGCCCCCAACTTGTGCTCCAGCCTAGCCAGTCTTACTCACTGTCCCGCTTCCTATTCCACCGTCATGTGGCAGTTGCCATTCTGAGGTCTGGAGTGGGGACCCAGGTGAGCCTGCAGCCCCGCACGGGTGCTGCCCTCATCTTGCAAAATGAGGGTCTTGGGATCTTTTGGGGGGAAGGAGTCCAGGGGCCATCTGCGAGGCTTTGAGAGGAATGTTTTAAAATCACCTTGAAAGGTTGACACTGGCCGATATCAGACACAGTGGAGACTGTACAAGGAACACCCGGGTTAAGGGGGTTCCCCCCGGGGCTGGGGTGGAGGGCAGCGATGCAAGGGTTTCTCTCAGGTAGGCAGGTGGGGCAGGGGATCCTGACGGCTCTGCTCCTTTCCAGCCACCTTCTACACCGCGGCCATCCTTGGCCCCGCAGCTGGCTACCTGGTGGGCGGCGCCCTGCTGAACATTTACACCGATATCAGCCAACAGTGAGTGACCTGGGCCCTACGGCTATGGTCTAGACCACAGGGAAAGCACCACTGTTGGTGCAGGGGGATGGTGGCCTTGGGCAGGGGTCCAGGCTGGCCCTGCTCTGGTGGACCTGGGAGTCTGGGGGCCACTTGGAGAGTGTAGCCTGGGGGAGGGGACAGTGTAGATGGACAGCCTCCCAGAGCCGGGAGAGACCAGCTGCGACTGCTCCCGTGCTCTTTGCCGAGGCCAGGGCACCAGCTGTGCCCCCTCTGCACTGCTTTGGGGTGTGGGGTGTGCCTTGCCCTGCTCTTGCTGGGAGAACCTGGCCCCCCGCCAGCCGCCTGTCCTCACGGCCTTGTTGGGAGGCAGCCTGGCAGGCCCCAGAGGAAGGGACCTGAGCAGGCTGCACAGCATCAGCCAGCCGGTTACCATGGTGCATCCCCACCCCACATCTTCCCTGATGCCCTTGTCCACTGCTGGTCCCAGACCTGGTGTTGGGGGGGGCATCAGGGCAGAGTCTTGATCTCTGCCTCTCACTGACCAGCAGGCAGAAGGGTGCCTGGTGTGTGTGCTCTGGGTGCTGTGAGCACAGCACTGACCCCAAGTGTCTCTTGCCGCAGGACGGAGCTGACCACCGAGAGCCCACTGTGGGTGGGCGCCTGGTGGGTTGGCTTCCTGGGCGCTGGGGCTGCTGCCTTCCTCGTCGCTGTCCCCATCCTCGGCTACCCACGGCAGCTGCCAGGTGGGTGCTTCCCGCCCCAGGTGAGTGGGAGACAGGACACGCTGTCCCCTGCTCTTCCTCCTCCCTTCATCCACTGGGCGATGCTGCCTTCCTGCAGGGTGGCCCAACCCGTGAGCTTCCTCTATGCCTACCACCTTTACCCGCTCAGGAACCCAGGGGAGAGGCTTATTTCAATGGGAGAAGTGCGCCCCTTTCAGTTCCTTCCCTCTGGTCCCCTGTTGAGCCCTGCAGACTCTCTCCCACCCCCCTTCCCTGCCAGTGTGTCACTACGGTGCAGCTAGTGTCTGTCCAGGAGCCTTGTCTACCAGCTGGTCCCACACCCAGGAGAGGAACTGGGGCCTTGGGTCTCTGCCACTCACCAACACCCATCCTTTCAGGCTCCCAGCGCTATGTGGTCATGAAAGCATCTGAAACATACCAGCTGAAGGACAGTAGCCACAAGGTGACCAGCAACCCTGACTTCGGGAAAACCATCAGAGACCTGCCTCTGTAAGGACCTTGGGGGTCTCTCATCTGTGCCTGTGTGTCCTGCAGACCCATTAGGGTACTCCACATGCTGGGTCTTCACCCTCAGCTAGGAGAGTCCTGTGATCCCTCCAGGGTCATGTGGGAAGTCCACACCCCCTATACATCCCGTGACTCAGCAACCTTCGAGTTTTGGCTCCAAAACTTAGGCAAACAGATTAAGAAGCAGTAGACAGAACCTCCTGGCATGGAGCCACTGAGGGCCTGTTCTGACACCCCACAGCGCCTGCCCCCCACTACCCAGGCCTGTGGACCCAGGGACCCACACACAGGGGCCTGTTCATACTCCTGCATGGCAGGTTCTGGGGGCTGCGCCTGGTACCTCCTCGTGGTTACTAAGTGAGCCCCTGATGCTAGGGTGAGTTGTCCCGCAGACAGTGAGTCCACAGTCCTCAGGGAAGCTGCTGACCCCACCGCCAGGAGTCACCCTCCACCCGTCCTCTGCTCATTTCCCTGGGAGTCACCTGCATGTGCCCTCGGGGCTCCATGGGAGGGACCATCCAGCCTCTGCCTCCTCTGGGGCAGTGATGCCCTGTGTATGTCATGTGTGACCTGGCCTCACTTTGCGGACCTCACTGTGTCAGGACAAACCCAGCCAAGGCTGCTGGGATCTCAGAGGGACCGTGTTCGGGGGGGCTCCCAGTGGGCCAGGGCCTCTCGTCAGGGCATTCTGTGAGGGGCTCTCCCAGGCAGGGGGAGGAGGCGCTCAAGTTACCTGCCTGAATTCAGCCTCACTGAGTGCCCACCCGCCCCGCAGCTTCCTCAGCCCATGAATGTCCCCTTGCGGGGTGGATACTGTCAGCGGTGAGAATGAGCCCCCGATGTCTGTCTTCAACACAGGGAGGATGACGTGGGGTCAGGGAAACCCTGGGCTGCTCGCTGCCTGGTTAGACCCCCCAGAAGAGCCACCCACTCCGGAGTTGCCCCTGAGACTGGCAGAACCGCCCCAGGGCCGCACTGGCTGGGGACACGCTCGTCCTGTCTCCCAACACCACAGTGGAGCTGGGTGGAGGGCCACCCACTCTCTCTGAGCAGAGCCAGCACCACGGGTGTTAACAGCCTGGTCCCCATAGCCCCAGGGACAAAGTGCAGAGATAAGGAGATTTCTGCTCAGGCTTGGCTCCCTGAACTGGCTGCTGCTGATAAAAGGAATCCAGGAACATGGCCCTCTGTCAAGGTCGTGACTAGTTCTCTGAGCCAAAGTTCAATACAGGAATTTCAGCTGAGGAACCTATAGACAGGGATTAAGAAATGAGGAAGTTCACGTATTTCTGGGAAGAGTCACCTGGCCTGAGCCTCACTGAGCATCCCCATAGCCTGAGCAGGTCTGGGTAGGTCCGGGAAGGGACTGGTCACACCCAGGGCTTCCCAGCTACCATACACACAAACACACACAGAAGCACACACACAAACACTCACACATGCACACATAGGCACACACACACGCACACAGGTGCATGCACATAGGCACACACACACGCACACAGTCTAGTCCCAGACAGCCTCACCAAGACAGCATTTCCTCTGCATCTTATTTCCTCCATGTACGTGGGGCTCGGACAGTTGACCAGAAAGAGGCCTGGTCATAAGTCTTCTAGCCTGGACGTCAGTTCTAAAATGGAATCAGGCCTCTGTCTGCAACAGGAGGGAGACAGAGGCTGCCCTGAGGTTAACCTGAGCAGCTGCGGGGGTGGGGTGACTTCATTAGTGTCGATCTCCTCCCCCGGGGGCTGTGACCGCACTGCGAGCTCCTACTAGGCAGGATCCAATTTATTGTTGGCCTGTGTCCTCAAAATGAAGAGCATTTCAGCGTCAGGGTGTCAGAACTGCTTTGACAGGTGCACTGATGGCTGGGCCTGGCGGGGTTTCCCTCCTGCGAGGGTCACACTCTTGTCTGAGGGGCTGGTTCTCCGGGCGGGTCTCCTTCCTAGGAGTGTGACCCAGAGTGTCTCAGGGTGTGGGACTTCCCTCCTGGGAGGGTGAGCCGCAATGTCTGAGGAGCTGGCTCTGCGGGCAGGAGGCTCATGAGGCCTCAGCTGCAGACACAGAGAATAGGAGCAAAGGCGGCCGTCCTCAGCCGCTGTGACAGGCTCTGTCAACACAGCCATTTGTCACCAGACTTTGCCTACTTGTGGGCACCTGAGAAGACCCATGGCTCCAAGAGAAACTGCCTCCAGCCTGCATCACTTTATCAAGCCCCTAGTGTCACCCCACTAGCCACTGTCCCCCAAGTGCCCACCAAGAAGAGTTGGGAACCAGTCAAGCCCACCAGGGGCTCCTTGGAGGGGTCTCTGGCTCCAAACCATGGGTCTTCCCACCACCCCCTTTCACTGGTGGTGCTTGAGTCAGCCCCCCTGCAGGCCCTGATCCCCTCTCCCGGCGGCCACCCAGTCCTGGATGATGACAGCCGCCTGTCCCAGTCCCCTCTCCTGGTCCTCCCAGCTGCCCCCAGGGCTGATTCAGTAGCATCGTGATCCCTCGGGGTCTCTCTCCACACTGGAGCCAGACTCTGTGACCTCCACCTTTCCCAGCAAGCCACGGGTTCCAGATCCGGGCACCAGCACTCGCCTGCCCCACGCTTGGTTTCTCTGGAGTAAATGTGGGGTGTCCCCCGCTCTCCTGCACCCTGCCCACTCCTTCCTCAGAACCAGGGCTCCTTGTGTTCAGGTGGGAAGGGCTCTGACTCTGGCCCACTCTGATTCTCAGTCTCTTCTCTCTGGTCTCCATTCCCCTCCCCATGGAGCAGCTCCATCTGGCTCCTCCTAAAGAACCCCACGTTCATCCTGCTCTGCCTGGCCGGGGCCACCGAGGCCACGCTCATCGCCGGCATGTCCACGTTCGGGCCCAAGTTCATCGAGTCGCAATTCAGCCTCAGCGCCTCAGAAGCCGCCACCTTGTTTGGTGAGAACACTCCTTGAGTCTTAGGGAAATGGGTCCTCTGCTTTTTCATCAGTTTTCAGAGGGGCCTTTGATAATCTCTTCTAGAAAACCCCAGGCAGTGCCGCCCACATGGGCCACACATCCTGGGTGTGTGGTCCTGCCCAGGCAGGGGCCCAGAGCAGGCATCCAGGCTCCTACAGGAGAGCTCTGATCACACTTACGAAGCCCCCCTCCCTGATGGGGAGGAAGGTCATTACTGGGGGCTGGCCAGTCTCTCCATGGGTGCTGGGGAGCCTGGGTCTTTGTGTCCCTGGTCATGGCAGAAGGGGTTTGGGTGGCAGATCCCGCTAGACTCCCTTGGGCCTGGTCGTCCCTGGGAGCCAGGCGATGAGTGTCCTGGGGTCTCCCTGAGTCTGGAGACCTAGGCCAGCTTGGCTGAAGGCATACTGTGGCCAGAGGTGGTTGGCCTTCCCAGGTGAGGGTCCTCCTCAGGACCCTCCTCCCAGCCCTGTTCATGGCATAGCCCTGTGTTTGGGGGCAACCACGGCCTCATAGGGGGCATGCCGGGCATGAGGTATGTGCGGTCCATCCTGGCCAGGCCCCACCCACAGGGCTCTCTTCCCTGTGTAGGTGGATGATGTCAGATTGGGGCCCTATCCCCCGACTAATGCCCCTAGACACCCCTCCTTGCTGGCCTCATTGCTGAGCCTGTCTGCCTACATCCCCACCCAAGCAGCTGTCTCCCCTTCCCCACAGCAGCCAACAATCCTTTCTTAGAGCAGCATGTCCCTGGGGTCCTCAGAGCTGGTCTCAATCTGGGGAGAGGGGCTCACTGAGCCTAGGGGCTTTGAGGTCCCCTCCACCCACTCCCGTCTGCACCCCATCTCATGCCAATGAAGCCACGCACACCGTGCGCTCAGTCACCTCAGTCGTGTCCACCTCTCTGTGACCCTATGGACTGCAGCCCACCAGGCTCCCAGGAACTGGACCCAGGTCTCCCACACTGGGAGAATCGATTCTTTACCATCTGAGCCACCAGGGAAGCCCTACGTCGTACCAAGTGTCAGCAGCCACCAGCTTCTCCAAACACCTACTTGTGGTCAGGCTCTGACTGCCTGGGCCCGGTAGTGTGTTTGTCCTGTGGCCTCCCCAGCGGGTGGGGCTGGGGGCCAGTGACCCATCCTCTTCCCTGTCTGTTCTTCCCCTGCCTCCCTGGGCCTCTGAGTGGCTGGCCTGGTGGCCTCCCCAGGCCCCGGGGTCCCCGAGAGCACTGGTCAGGGTCCCCACGTGAGATGCAGAGCCCAGCACTGCCACGAGAATGGGGCCCCATGACTGTGCACCTCCATCTCCCCATCTGCAAAGCGGAGATGAGACCCAGCTAGCCCCAGCCCCAAGGCCCCCAGGATGGCCCTGAGCCCTTCCCTCTCCTCAGGGTACCTGGTGGTGCCAGCGGGAGGTGGAGGCACGTTCCTGGGTGGATTCTTTGTGAACAAGTTCAAACTCCGAGGCTCCGGGATCATCAAGTTCTGCCTGCTCTGCACCCTGGTCAGCCTGCTGGCCTCCTTCATCTTCCTCATGCACTGCCCCGGGGTTCCCATGGCAGGTGTGACCGCCGGCTACAACAGGAGGTAAGGGCCAGGCAGCACTGGGGTGAGGGGAGACCCCTGTGTGAGCTGGGGGGACCAGGGGTCCCTGGAACGGAGGTGGGGTCTGGCACTTGGGGTGCCGTCGCTGGCTGGTTATAACAGCAAGGGGACTTCCCAGGTGGCGCTAGTGGTAAAGAACCCACCTGCCAATGCAGGAGACATAAGAGACGTGGGTTTGATCCCTGGGTCATGAAGATTCCCCTGGAGAAGGGAATGGCAACCCTCTCTAGTATTCTTGCCTGGAGAATCCCACGGACAGAGGAGCCTGGTGAGCTACGGTCCATGGGGTTACAAAGAGTTGGACATGACTGAAGTGACTTAGCAAATAAGCAAGCATAACAGCAAGGATGATGACCTCAGTGGGGCCTGGTGACTGGTCCCTGAGCCTCTGTCTATAAAATGGGACAGTGGCAGCCCCAGCTGTGGAGCAAAACTCAGAGAGTTCAGAACCCCTCCGTTGAGGGCCGGTGAAGACCAGACCCTAGACTTGCCCCCACCCCACCACCGCCCTCTTCTGCCTGCAGCCTCCTGCCTGAAGGGCACCTGGAGCTGATGGCTGCCTGCAACACTCACTGCGGCTGCCAGACAGAGCACTACAGCCCCGTGTGCGGCTCCGATGGCCTCATGTACTACTCGCCGTGCTATGCGGGCTGCTTGGAGGTGGCCGTGTCTGGCCCTGGCGGCCAGAAGGTAAGCGTGGCTGCTGAGCGGTTGCGGGGCGGGGGTTGGGGCCCTGCCGCTTCCTCCGGTAATCAGCGCTGTTGTTGCGCTCCTCAGGTGTACCGAGACTGTAGCTGTATCCCTCAGAATTTTTCCTCTGGTTTTGGCCATGCTACCGCAGGGAAATGCACTTCAACTTGTCAGAGAAAGCCCCTCCTTCTGGTTTTCATATTCGTTGTAATTGTCTTTACCTTCCTCAGCAGCATTCCTGCACTAACAGCGACTTTACGGTAAGCCCGGGGCAGGGTTCACTCTGGTCCAGAACCTTCCCTTTGCAGCTAAGCTGGAGCTCTGCGAATCCCTGAGGGATGTGTGCCGGGCCCCGAAGAGCTCTGGCAGGAAAGAGCTGACTGCCTCTTGCGGTGCTTGCCACCTGGGGAGGTGGTGATGCAGCCCGGGGCTTGGCCAGGACCCAGAGCCGCCATGGGGGTGTTATGTGTTAGGCAACCAAGCTTCCCCAGGCATTGACTTATGTTGGTTTTTCATTGCAGGTGCGTCTGTGATCAGCAGAGATCTTTTGCACTGGGAATCCAGTGGATCGTGGTTAGAACTCTAGGTACTGTGCTGTGTAAGGAAGCCAAGCACAGTTGTGTGGTGTGTTCACTGCACAAGAGCAGGCATCAGGCTCAAGAGCCTCCCAGCAGGAGGCTATGTAGCCCCAGGGAAGGATGCCATTCCTTAAGAATCCACTAGAGGGACCCCTGGCCATTTATTTGCCCTGAGGGTACTGTTGTTCAGTCACTTAATCTTGTCTGACTCTTTGCTACCCCATAGACTGCAGCACGCCAGGCTTCCCTGTCCTTCACTATCCCCCAGAGTTTGCCCAAACTCATGTCCATTGAGTGGGTGATGCCATCCAACCATCTCTTCCTCCATTGCCCCTCAATGCCCCTCTTCCTCCTCCTGCCCTCAGTCTTTCCTAGCATCAAGGACTTTTCTAAACAGCCCAGAGTGTGCCCTTTCCTCAGTAACACACAGATTCCACCAGAGTCAAAGATCATGGGGCATCTTGGTTGCAGAGGCAAGTCCCCAGAGAAAGGATCCCTTAAGTTCCCTTTGCACCCCCTGAGAACACCTTCCTGAGGGCCCATGATGTATGGGTCACTGGCACTGCACCCCCATCCCTGCTCCCCAGATGTGTCCAGCCACTGAGTGCACCTCTCTTCACAGGCAGCATCCCGGGGCCCATTGCCTTCGGCTGGGTGATCGACAAGGCATGTCTGCTCTGGCAAGACCAGTGCGGCCAGCAGGGCTCCTGCTTTGTGTACCAGAATTCGACCATGAGCTGGTACCTGCTCATCGCAGGGGTGGGATACAAGGTGAGCAGGGCAGTGTTCCCCCAGGGGCACTGTGGGGGAGGGGTGGGAGCCCTAGAGTCCATTCCAAAGAGCCAAGAGTCTTGGGATCTTGGCAGCCCCTGGGTTCTTCCAACAGCTTCATCCCCCACTGGAAGGGGTGCCCTGGGTATCACCCCTGCTTCTGGTTCCCAGAAGGGGATCATTCCCTGTTCTGAGTGGTCACTGTTGGGATGTGATGACCTGATGCCAGTGGAGGCAATGACGGGACAGCAAGTCCAGGGCTTATGTCCAGCCCACCCCCATCCCCCTGCCCTCTGGAGCCCTCACCATCCTCGACCCACTCAGCACCACCCCCCCCCCACCCCCTCGTGGCTTGCTCTGGGGCTCTAGTCAGCTGAGGCTTTGGAGAAATAAAAAACCACTCCCCTGAGCCGAGTCAGGCAGGCCTGCCCACTCGGGCTGGTGGGCTGGGAGGGTCCACAAGCTGAGTTTCGCCCTCTGCCTCTCTGGTGGGCCTTGAGTTACATCCCACTCTTCAGCCTGACCCTCTGCTTTCAACTCTTAAGAGAACCTTTCTGCTGGATCTCTCCACACAAGCTCTGCAGGGAGAAGCTTAGTATTTTCATTTTGAATTTACCCCCATTGGAGGAAAAGGTGCAAGACTTCCCAAATAAAGCAGAATCTTAGGGCCAGTCTATAAGAATGTCTTGGTTTTCTTCTTCAGGTGGAGGGTAGACTCAGGATGTCGTACTGGCAGACAGGGAGAGCCTCTTTAGGGAGAGCCGCAAAGACAGGATTCTCAGCTACCTTTGGGTTTATCTCCCCGAAGATTAGCTTAAAAATAGCCAAGTGTGAGAAGGGATTTGTGCGGCTCTGGACAAGTAGGTCAATATAAAGAGTCTTGCCTACACAGGGAGCCCTGGCCTTTACTTTCTTTTTCCCTGTGTTGTGTGATCCCTCAGCCAGAGCAGCCGGCTGGTATGCAGACCACTGTCTGCCCAGATAGCACCCCCACAACCTCTGCACTGGGGTGGGATCGGCTCCTAAAGTCAGTGCTAATTTTAGTAGGGGAGCGGGGAGCGGCCAGGTGCTCCTGTTGGGTCACAAGGTCACTAGAGGAAATAGCCTCTTGTTGCTGTAGTTTCAGGTCCATCCACCCCTGTGAAAACCCAGCTTTCACACCTTAAACACACACACACACACAGAGGCCAGCATGCCTGCCCACAATTTCATCTTCCGAACGGCCTGTGACTCCAGCATCATCATGGGGTGATCTGGGCAGTGGCTGCAGTGAAGTGACTGCCGACGCTGACCACCTCTTTCTTAGGTTCAGGGGCAGCTATGACAAAAGACCCCACACTGGGGCTTAGACAGAAATTAATTCTTTCTGTTCTGGAAGCCAAGTGTCCGAAATCAAGGTGTCTGTAGTGTCCACTGCATCTGGGGTTTCTGCAGGGCTCTGTCAGCTGCCTCCCCCTCCCAGTGGCTCCTCCGCCCTTGGGTCTCCTAGGCTTCTGGGGGCAGCACCCTGTCTCTACCTCCATCTTGGCTGCTCCCTGAGTGTCTGTGTCAGCCCCCCTTCTCTATGTGGACACCAGTCACTGGACCTCCTGCAGAATGACTGCAACACCCCTAACTTAATTATGCCCACAAAGATCCTATTTTCAGATTGAGTCCTGCTCACAGGTTCTGGGAGTCAGGACATATCTTTTGGGGTACACTGTTCAGCCCACAGCAAGCACCGCCCACTTCACCCAGTGCCCTTGTTTTCAAGTCAAATCTCATTTTTCATTCCCCCACTAAAAATATCGGTATCCAAGCTGGGTCTGGCTGTGTAGGACAGATGGGTCCTCTGGCCAGAGCAGGGCCTGGCTCTCCAGGATGCTGTGAGGAACCCAGAGCCAGGCCGGGGCTTAGAAATGGGAGCACCTGGGACCTCTGGGTGGGCAGCTCGGCCAAGGTCCAGTGGCTCCTTTCTCTTCAGGTCCTGGGCTCCATATTCTTTGCCATTGCCTGCTTTCTGTACAAGAGCCCATTGGGGTCTTCTGATGGCCTGGAGGCTTCTCTGCCCAGCCAGTCCTCGGCCTCTGACCACCCCTCAGACCTTCAGGAAGCCCCCTCAGCTCTCCGGATCCAGAGTGACATCTGACGGCCCAGCTGCCCACCCAGGGGCATGGACTTGCCACATAGCATGTCCTGGAAACACTGTCTCATTGCTCCCTGGACGCGGGGACCCCTCCCCGATTGAGGCCCAGCATTGAAGACCTGCAAAAATCTGCTGGTGGATCTTGGGGGACTGAGCTGATGACCACACATCGAAGCCTCAAGGGCACCGGGGAGGAAGAATGCAAGATGCATCCAAGTGGAAGCCCCTGGCCCAGCCCCCCTGGACCTCGCCAATGGAGCAGGGTGACCGGCTCTTGGCGTGGGAGAAGCAGCTGGCTTCCCGGCTGGATGAGGCACCATCTCTCTTTGGTCCCTCACTCTCAGCTCTTTCCCATGGACTTGGCCAGATGGCGTCCCTGGGAGCCTCAGGGTCCCTTGGAAACATGGACAGCTGTGCTTGTAAAGCCACCTGTGCCCTCCTATGTGACTGCGTCTGTCATTGCACAGAATGCAAAACCACCTGTGGACTCCAGGGAGCTGCTTCCGTGTCCCCTCTTCTCTCCTTCCAGCGGCAGATGCCTGGAGTGAGTGGTGCCCTGTGGAGATGCTGAGCTCCCATCATGGTCTTAGACGCCCAGGGCTCCTCACAGTGCTCACGCTGATGCTGGCCTGGTTGAGGCCACTCAGAGGAAGGGACAGGGATCCCACACTGTGGACAAGCTGGTGCCTTGGGGCTCCTGGGTGGGTCCATGGCATTTTTCAGGCAGCCTGCCTTGATGTCCCACATTTCTCCTGATAAAGAGGAGACCCGGGGGCTGTGTCCTGGGGAACTTCTCTTTCAGGTGTTGTTGTAAACCTGCTGTCACCTCCTGTCCTCAGGCTCATAACCCTACAGCGGGGCAGGAGCAACCTAAGAAGGTAGCTATGGACCCATATTGTGCAAAGCACTTATTTATAGAATTTGTTTTTACTTGACCATTTGCTGAGCACTTGTGACTTCTACCCGGAGGGCATTGGGACTTGTGTGGAATGTTTACTGTCCATGTCCTCTGTTAAAACTGTATGTATGTAAATATATTTTAATATTTAAAGCATATATTCCTTCCCAGTGTGTTTTATAACCATAAATCTGCAAAGTTCAGCAGTTTTGCAAATTGTCTGAGTGGGCTTTTCTGAGCTCATGTCCTTATGGACTGCCCTGGGGTGAGCAGTCGCTTGATTGAGGTCCCTCCCACCCCTCAAAGTGGTGACCCCTTCCCTACGTGACCTGAGTCCCCTTCCTTCAGGGCCCAGCGCCCAAGTTGAGGGCAGGGGGCTTGGCCTTCAGCCAGGGTCCTGCTTCCCACCACTGTCATGAAGCGGTGGGATTCGGTCAGGGTGACTGGGTACCGTGGCCGGCACTTGTGTGTGTGTACACGCGTATGCACACCTGTCAGGCCCAGCCCAGGGTTACTCTTTCCCTAAACGTCCAAATGTGACAGAGCAGTGGCCAGGACGGGGTGTGTCCCTGTCTGCTTCATCTCCTGAAGGTGGGAGGTGGCGATCACCGTTCTCACTGGATGCTTCTCGGAAGAGGCGTCTGGTTCCCGGCTCTGCCTGTCCCGGCACCTGCGGCTGGTGCTCTGGTGTCTCATTACACAGGGCACGTCGGCCCCTCTGCCTCCTTTGGGGATCCATCAGTAGATATCACTGTGGATAGCATCACTGGTTGAATCTGTGGGTAGGGGGGTCCTCAGGCACCAGCTCTGGGTGCGAGCTATGAGCCGGCCCTCAGCCCCGTTTTTGCCAGCTGGGAGTCCAGAGGATCTGCAGTTGCAACCATGGGCTCCAGAGGGCAGCACAGATGCGTCCTGGGCCACAGGCTTCGCCGAACCCAATCTCTCTGGCCCCCTCGCTCTACTGGACCCCCCAGTCCTGTCCCCCGCCGGCGGCCCCTCCCCCAAGAATTCAGGCGGAAACCAAAGAGGGTCTCTCCCTTCCACTCCCCTGGGAGACATGTCTGAGACATGAGGTGGATGCCCATCTTCTTGGAATCCTCATCCTCCGTTTGCTGAGGACTTGCAGGGCCCGGGTTTAAGCAGGAAACAAAGGCTGGTGCATTAACTGATCACCTGCCCTACGCCGGGCCTGGGGCACATGCCCTTGGGCAGCGGGACCCCTGGTGCCTGGCAGAGCCAATGCTTCTAGATTGTATGCCTTCTGTCTCTGTTCTTGGAGACAGGGTGTCTTGTGTATGCATTCACTGAGCCAGTGTGTGCTTATTAAAAATCACATTTAAGAAAAAGTAGCTTTAGTGAAATATAAATGACATGCATGTAATTCATCCATTTGAGGAGAAGGGCTCAGGGGATAGACTGGGATGTCTTGCAGAGTGCACAAAACAGTCCCTCCTGGTCCACACTGCCCATCAGTGTTTAAGCGACACAAACAAATGGAATTTGAGATGAAAGGCAGAAAAGCCCCTAGATTAGAAGTTGGAATAAAGCGTCAGAACATCAAACACACCCAGGGAGCTCTGGGAATGCACTGGAGCCCACAGTAATTACATATCACACGTCGGGTCTGGCAGGCTGGGTAGCAGCGATAGACTAGGGGGCAGATATGGCCTGGGGTACGGGGGTAAAGGCAGACACAGGGCCAGGCTCTCAAAGCACAGCTCCTCTGGGGACGATGATCCTGCTTGCGTGGGGGCCTCTCTGAAGGCGAGACCACTGCCTGTGACAGAAGCCCGCCTCCTCCAGTGACCCAAGGCTGGGAGGAGGGAGTGAATACTGTAGAGGAATAGGCACCGGAACCAGGGGGCTTTTCCGGGCAGAAGGAGCAGCCGCGCAGACACTCGGTCATGCCTAAAGTGAGTCCTGGGAAATGAGTTCTAAATCTGATCCTGTAGTTGGAGCCTGGCTCTGGCAGGGAGATCTGACCTTGGGAGACTTTTGGCTACCCCACCTCAGTGATCCCACTGTAAGTAGGGCCCATATGGGGGCCCACCTCACAGAGCGAGATGAGGATGAATCCATTCTGTGCAGAGCCCGCAGGATGTCTCTGGACTCAGTGGACCATCCTGGTCACTCTAGGACCCTCAGTGCCCTTGTGATCTGAGGCTGGGAGCCGGTGGTCCCTGAAGGACTGGCCATTTGAGGGTGGGGGTGGCAAGGCTCTCCCACCACCATGCCAGCTCCTGGGGGCACAAAGATGAGCTGAAGAGCAATTGCTCTGAATGATAATTTGCACTTAGATTTATTTTAATTGGCAGCACATTAGCCAGGCACATGTGATAACCGTTTAATGACTGTTATATGTATAATCCATTTTATTCTCAGCTGGCTCCCACGGTAATTACATTCTGCTGTGTTTAATTCATAACTTGATCATTTATTCCAAGTCATGCTGGGTTGGTCCACAGGCTCAAGGGAGGTGCCACTCACTGAGGAGTTCAGCCTCTGCTCTGGCCATGCAGGAAGCTGGTGAAGCCACCAACATCTCCCCGGATCTCGTGGGGGCTCTGGGCCGGCAGCTCCGACTCTGAGCCAGCCAGAGCCCACAGTGGGTGGTGATGATGGTGATGGAATCAGCAAAGGCTGAAATGATTTCAGACACTTTCTATTTAATGTAATAGCTGCGCAGGATGTGTGCACACCTCACACCTGGCATACCCAAAAGGCGGGGGCCAACAGCTCAGTGTGAGTCTAACAGGCCTGGGAGGACCTGTGGGTTCAGTTCTGATGTCCAGAGTGTTTCACTTCACCTTTGCACACCTCAGTTTCCCCACTTCTAACACAGGGATGAGACCACAGTACCCGTTTCACTGGAGCCCATGAAGACTGGAGATCCAGAGTATAGTAAATGCAGTCAGAGGTTTTAAATAATTAAAGCAGTTCTCATCCTTGCTGCTCAGGCAAGGAAACTGAGGTCCTCCCACAAAACAGTACCGAAGTGGGTGTATAAATGCACGAAGGTGGAGGCCTTCTGAGAAGCTGGCTGTCAGCCAGGGAGGCTAAGGAGTCCTATTCCCACCACAGGCTGGAGGCCCAGGAGGCTGGCAGTCAGGCTCATTCTGGGTCTGACAGCCTGAGAACCAGGGGAGCTGATGGGTGTGAGTCCCAGTCATTCCATGTGAGTGCTCGTGGCCAGTTTGGTTGACATAGTACAGAAAACATCGCACACACCTGCCAGGCCTCTCTGCCTCTTCTGAGAACTCAGGTGTTCCCAGATGTCTGTCCACCATCCAAAGGGCCTTTTTCAGGCTTTCAGTCCCCTATACTTCCACCAGAGTCCTGTGGGGAACTTGCTTTTAAGGGCAGAGTCCACCACCCTTGCCCGCGCTGGTTTAGAAACTCGGGAGGTTCTTCTACCTGCATTTATAGAGCAGGGCTGGCACCACATTCAGGCCAGCAGTGTTTTCCAGATCCATGCCTGGCCCCACCCTCTATCCCCTATCTCACAGGCACATCCCCTTGGCATGTAGTGTTGTCCACACTGCTGGGAGTCAGCATGAAGTCTTCCACAATTAATCACAGCAGCCCTCATCCCCCACCCCCCGGGCATTGCCGCACCTGGAGGTCCCTAATTAGGAGCCTAATTAGCCCCATGGCCGGTTTCTCATCACAATGGCCCATGGTGAGTCTGCTTTGCAGCTAATGACTGAGTCTTCATGACAAGAATGGCAGTTCCTTCCGGTATTTTCCTCCCACCTTCCCCAGAAAAGTGCCAAGGGCAGCATGCATAAGCCACCCAGGGTCCCGCAGCACTGTCCAGGTCAGGGCTGGCCACTGGTCAGGCCATGGACATGGGGGCTGGTGTCAGGTGACCACCATCCTGTTTTAGCTGGGATGTGGGGGCCTTTGGGGAGAGGGAGCTACTGGGGGAGGGTGGGAACAGGGGAGTGTGCAGGCAGGTGGGGGTAGGACAGAAAAGGGGGCCTGGCTGTTGTGTCCTATGCCTCCCCAGCCTGGATCCCCAGGAAGAGCTCCTGAGTCCACTTTGTACTTGGCCCTTCCACTCTCTGTCTGCGTGGCTGAGCAGGAAGTCGTTTGTCTTAAGGAGGAGAGAGTGAACGCAGGAAGCTGTCAGAGCCGGCGAGGGCCTTACACATCACTTGCCTCCAGCAGGAGCTTCACTGAGGCCATGGTGAACGTTCTGGTTTTTCTCTGGAGGATGAGCTGCCTGCTGGCCCTCTTGGGAAGGAAATGCACTGGCTTCCAACGCCCAGAGACAGAAGAGTCAAATATAGACAATGACCATGCAGGGAGCTGCGGCCCTCATTCCTGGAACACCAGGCGCTCTCGCTTCAAAGGAAGGTTTGACCGGGAATGTGTGGATCAGCCTGTTCTGGCCCATGGAAGCAGCAAAGCTCAGGCTCTGGGGGTCCTGGCAGTCTAGTAGGGGAGGAGGGCTCCTTGCGGGGCAGGCTGCTCCAGGTCTCCTCCTTCCAGAAAGTCCCTCCTCTCCCCAACCCTTTGCCTTGACCCCCAAGCTGCAGTTGTGGGTGATCCACAGAGCAGCAACTGGGCCTCTCTGTCCGGCCACCTTTGGTCTCTGATGACAAAACCTTCCCAGAGCGAGAAAACTGAATCAGACCAGAGCCGTGTGGAGGGTGATGCCTCCAGGCAGTGGGCTTCCCTGGGGTCATTCCCAGTGCAGCCTTCCCCGCTGAGCTGTTTCAAGGGAGGCCAGAGTGTCTCAGCAGGAATTCGGCCCCAGGAGGAGCCTCCCAGGCTCAGGGGACAGAGGACATCTGAGCAGCTCTTCACTGAGATGCTTCACCTCCAGCACCAGCTCAAATGAGCCTCCTTCCTCCACCACCCTTGTACTCCACCCCTGCAGTGGAGAAATGCCCCAGACACGCCCTCTGGTTACCAAGGGCAACCCTGACTGTCTGATGACCAGGCTGAGACTGGACTTCATGAAGCTTCAGAATGAAGAAAATTCCCACCTCCAAGGTCAGAGGTGGGGAACGTGGTGCCCAGTCCACTAGCCTCAGGAAGGGGGCAGAATGAGGACTGAAAACCAAGCCCTGAGCCCCGTAGCTCAGACCCCACACATAGCCCCTGCTAGCTGCCATCACTCTGCAGTCAGATCTTTGCTTTTTCCTTTTCTTAAAAATCTATTGTGATAAGATGTAAAGGAAAAAGAGGGTAATGAAGCCTTAGTAGTCATGTACCCTTTAGTCTGAATTAGCATCAAGTTCTTTACCAAGGGCAGATTTGGATGGTGCAGGAGGAGGTGAGAGGGAGGAAGGACACAGGCCACAGAGCAAAGGCAGATGGAGGGAGGGCGACCTGCAAGAAAAGCCTCCCAAGCAGGACCAGGCACCTCTGAAGAAAAATGCCTTCATTTCTGCTGTAATTTGGGCCAAGCCTGGTTCAACCTCACGACGCTCCAGAGGTCATGGAGACAGCTAGAGGCCAGACAGCCACGTGGGATGGTGTGCTTCAGTGCACTTGGCTCTGCATTTGTAACACAGACACTTCGGGTTTACCACTCATTTCACATTGGGAGCAACAGGAGAGGCAGCGAGGTACCTCAATGGACTGATTCTGAGGTTTAGTCTCATCATTGAAAGGGAAACACCCCCTGATTTCCAGCTGAGAGTCTTTGCAAGTGTAGCATTGCAACTCAATACACACCTTTTTATTTAAGCCAGACTTGGTTTTGCTAACTTTGTTGTGAAACTGCCAAACACACAGAAGCGAAGTGAGCACAGGGTGCCTATGCCCTGCTCCCACCTTCCGGGCCCAGAGCACTCCGGTTTTGTCCACTGTCAACCTAGGGTCTCCACTGAATTATTGTTATTTTAACATGAACTTGACAAAGTCAAAAATCCCTCATCCATCTGTCCATCCATTGGCAGGTGAAGAATAGGGTGAAATGTTGGCTTTGGGGTAATTCCCCAAGGCTTTTATTTTCAAGGCTATCCCACAATACAGCTGACACCCCCAACCCCCTAAACCCGAATGACAGAGCCAGGTACGCATCACCCCCTCCCCTGGGTGGGAAGGAAGTGGACTTGGGCTTCTCAAGAATTTTCAGACTCAGAAGATGCCGGGCTGGGTTTCTGGATTATTTTGAAAGAAGTAGCACGGGGGCCCTGGAATTATGTTTTCTTCAAAACTTGTTTTTCATAAGCAACTGACTGCGTAGGCAAATCAGTCTGTGGCAGCGACGTGCCGGCATGAAGCTAATCATTAGCTGCCACAGGAAGGAGGCGATCATCCCCACCGGCTCCCATCAGACAGGAGCAGCCCAGGAGCTGATGTCTTCATTACCCAGCCTTGAAATTTCCAGAGAAGACAGCAATTCGTGCATGGCCCAGTCATCATCCTCCCACTGATTTCAGAAAAATGAGACCCTGGGCTTCCGCTCGACGCTTTGTGGCCATTTCTCCATCCTCACACATAAAAGAATCAGCCATCAAGTGGATGCGGAATCCTGCCAGGGCCCATGGCAGGCTCAGCACGTCCATTTTTCCTCAAGCACCCACACTTTCGATTCTTGAGTGTGGGAGGGTGGATGGAAACACAAGTCAAGCCAGCTTGAGAAAAAGTGGGGTGGGTGGGCTCATTCCAGGTATGGCAGGATCAAGCGTTAGAGTGATGCCATCAGGGCTCCGGGCCTCTTCCCATCCCCAGCTCTGCTGGAACCAGCCAGGCAACCAGTGACACGGGCCTGCCTCTCCCAACAAGCAGGAAGGACTCTAGGCATACAACTTGTGTTCCCAGGGCAGTGGGGATGGGCACTCTGATTAGCAGGAATGGAGAGGAAAAGACCAGCCCCTCCCCAAGGCCATGCAGGGTGGGCTGTCGGGAACACAGACCCCTGGGATCCAGCAGGAGGGCCAGTCTGGGGCACCAGGGTAGGGGGTGGCACTGTGGGTCTGGACGAGCAAAGCCAACAGATGTCCCCTTCTGGGTCCACGCCCGCTGTCATCGATGGAGCAGCGCCATTCAGCCTGTTGTGGAGAGTAACAAACAGGCAACAGATTGCCTGTGTGGAGGACAAGCCTGTTCCACCAACATGGCATTTGAAACCAAGATAATAGAAAGCAGACTGAGATTCAAGGGTCGTGACAGGTGTCCACAGCAAGGTTATCCACTTTGTGGCAGCCAGCAGCCTCGGCCCTTTTTAAAAGAAAAATATTATAGCTTATCAGCTCTCTTAGCTGTTGCAGCCGTGATATATGGGTGTGTATTTAATATTCAATCTATGGCTCTGTGTGTGTGTGTGTGTGTGTATGTGTGTGTGCAGGGGGCAGGGAGGAAGAAGGCAGATTCAAGGCGACAGTGTGTGTGAAGCGCCTAGAACAATGCCCGCAGCAGAGCCCCGCTTTGATGTCGGCTGCGCGGGCAGCGTATCTGCACGGCGAGCTCGCGTGTATTTATGGACCCAAGAGAGGCTGCGATTTCAGCAGATCGTGTTCGCTCTGCATGCATAATCTGATTATATTTTAACTGCTCATTTACACGAGAACACATTTCCCTCAAACGTGCTAATGCTCTTTTTTTTTTCCCCCTCAATGATATTTTTAAAAACCAGATTGCTGGGCGGTACAACTGCGCTGAGAGAGCTTTCCGAAGTGAAAACAAGCGGCTCTCCGCTTGTGGACGTGATGCTGCCCGCCCCGGAATTACACTCTGAGGGGAACAGACCATGTGTCTGCAGAGCCTTCAGTCCTGCCCCAGGAAAGGTCTTTCCCAGGACTGGGCCCCGGAGAAGGCTGGCCTGGCCCTCACCCCTGCCTGGTCATCCTCCCAGTGCTGCGAGGACGGCCCTGAGCAGGGATGAGAGTGACAGCACATCACTGCTGCCCTCGAGAAGGGGGGCTTCACGCACACCTGCGTTCACTGCAACCCCCAGGCTGTGGTTCTTGGTTACAGCAGCCCCTGGACCCTCATGGGGCCCACAGAGGGGCTCCTCAACTGTCCATGATTAATAGGTCCAGAGGAAGTCCCTCTGAGCCCCCAGGGCTGGGTGCTGGCCAGCCTTGCCCACTCCATCCCCCCTGGTCTGCTTATCCCGTAGGAATCAGGGGCCCATCCAGGGCCTCAAAGCACATCCCTGGGAACTGCAGACTCTACCTCACCTCAGAAATGATCTCAGGGGGCTCTTGCAGGGCAAGGGAGTCCCAGGAAGGTGAGAGGCAGGCAGTGGCAGCCAGAGGTGGACCCAGGCCTGACGGGAGAGGGCGCCCCTTTCCGCCCTGCCCACCTGCAGGCCAGAACTTACTCCCAAGACACGCCTACCTGCAGGGCGAAGGGGAGAGGGGTCACTAATCTCAGACGTGCCCTGGGGACTGCACCCTGGAATCTACAAGCCACCAGGCCTGCTGCCGGCACTTCCGCAGGATTCTCTCCAAGGCTCCTGCCCCAGAGCAGGGGCCACCCGGGCAAGTGGGTCACCTGCCTTCTCTGGCACCTGATTCTTTCCCAAGAGTGCTCAGAGTCACCTCAACGCTCTGAGGCAAGAATGACTAAGGAGACTCGGGTTTTATTTTAGAACTCGTATGAAGTCATTAGGAAATGGGAGACATGTTTTTCTATTTAAGTACTTTTAGGCAACTGGAACTCCTGAGTACAGACAAAGGGCGCAGGTTTCGGGTCTCTGGAAGAAGAGCTGGAACTGCCAGAAGTCGTGTTTATGCAACCATCACCCTCCCGGGGAGATACCCCCACAGAAGGAAGGCCCATGGGGTAGGGGGCAGGGGCCTGTGACCCTTTCTCTTTCAGCTTAAGTCGCAAGTGTGTTCACAAGCACCCCTGGGAAAGCTAACCAGAAATTGGTAAATTTATAAGAGGCATAAACTCAGCTTTCCAGGGGGAGAGCTGACAAAACACTGCTTTTCTCTGCAAGCTGAGCAGATGGAACTGTTTGTCCTTCTGCATCGGATGCGCTGTTGTCTTTCACCCAAGAGAAAGTCTCAAAAAGAAAATGCCTTTGCGGGAGGGGGTACTCAGGGACCCTCCTTGTAGCCTGACCCAAGTGTGGAGGGCAAGGGGGACGAAGGGGGAAGGCAGGGGACTCGGGGTGGGGGGATAACTCTGTCAGTTTCAAACCTGGTTCCCAGAAGTCAGGTTGCAACTTCAAAGAAAATTCTAAAAAGCATCCTTTGTGTTGATCAGCCTGAAATGCATGCCACAGCAAAGCCTTCATAGGAGTAATTTTTAGGAACCTGGGCTGCATGGAAGCTTGTTTTGGAGATCAGATTTTCTCTTTCTCCTTAGATGATCTAACATGCCCTTTTTTTCCTCCAAAACATCATCTTTCCTGACACTTGTCTTTGCTGAAGTCTTCAATGCCCCAGGTGGAGTCCACAGTTGCCAGGCCCTTCTCGGCTGCAAGTGTTGGTGGCTATCGCTTGTACAAGCGCTCTGCTCAATAAATCTCGAAAAGTGCACAGTGAGATGGTTTAGATTGTTAGGAGAAGGGGCCGTGCTGCTGCCGGGGGTGAAATGACAGTTGCAACCGAGGGGTCCCCATGGCCTGAACCCCTCCCCCCAGCCATCTCCCTGCCTGCTTCAGAGGGTGGAGCTCAGAGGGACTAGCCCCCAACCTGCAGCTGGGAACTCAGCCTTCCTCATGCATCCTCCACAGGGACCCTGCCACTGACGGGAATGAAAGCCATACTCTCACTCTCGGGGGCCCAGGAGCTCAGCCCCTCCTCTTCCTCATCTAGCCCACTGGCGGTAAAGTTTGTGGAGCAGTCACCTCCACATGGCGTGTGGTCATGCACCTGAAACATGGTGCTCATAGTAACCTGGTGACACCGGGTCCACTGAGGCTTGGTCGGTTTATAGACCTGGAGCCCACGGTCAGCAGGGTACACTCCCGGCAGCCACACCCTCCCCATCATCTGGCTCTTCCTTGCGGCCACAGCTCAAATTTCCAGAAAGCCAGCCAGGGGCCAAGGGTTAAGGCACAACTGGGAACATGAGGGACAAGGATGTGAGAGCCAAGGCTGGTGCCCAGCCTGGAAGGAGACCTGCCACTCCCGCTCCACTCACTAGCTCTCACACAAGTGTTGCTATATTTTTAGCATCCTTCTTGGAATGCTCTGCATTTTGACATGTGCACTTTCCAGGCTGTGAGTGGGAAGTCAGCAGCCAAACTCTACAAATTACACAGACTACACATCCTTAGCATCTTTAGATAAGTGTTCACTACTCCCCACCCACCTGTAGCCTCATGGGAAACCTAATAATAACCTTAAAAACAATAAAATGTATGTTTTGCCACCAAGTTACTGAGTTTGGGGTCCTTTGTTACACAGCAATAGATAAATAGATAGCTGATACAGGTATTGCTGTGAACCTTTTTTTTTTTTTTAATTTTAGGAAGAAGCCTTCTTGTAATAAGAGTTGCCCAAGGACCATGTGGGGGTCAGAGGAAAGACAGGATGTGACCCCAGGACTCCAAGGACTGAATTCTTGTACACAGGAAAGTAAAGTCCTTGTCACACCCTCTGCCCCTCATCCTGGCTGCCACTCTCCTAAGATGGCTAGATAACTCTACCCCCTCGATCGCTTCAGGCCCAGGGGTGCAACCCAAAGGGATCTGTCCTGGGCTTCATAGCTCCATCCTCTTGCATTTGGAAGCCTGTTGGGGAAAGACCATGGGTGTTGTCAGTCTCGCTGTTCATCATCTAATCTCTTTCACTGGTTCATCAAAAGTCCACTGAGCACCCACTACATCCAGGTACCTTTCAGAGCTTGGGCGAAGGTAGCAAAGGAAACAAACCCAGAACCCCCCCACACACCTGCCCATGGCAGTGGTCATCCAGGCATCTTCCCTCCGTGTCTCAGACTTGACCTTCACCCTGAAGCTCAGGTGACCCCGCCCAGCTCAACAGCCAGGACCCCACCCTGCCTATATCACGCTGGATTCCCCAGGAAGCTGGAGACACCCAGGTGCTGCTGCCCTCTTGGCCGACACAGCAGCTTCCCCAAGAAACTCAGACACCTGCCAGAGCATCTCAGCCCTGGCAGACTCGGACAAGCAAGCTCATTGTGGACACACAGCATGTGGAGTATCAGGGGGAGGCCAGCAAGGCTCAGAGGGAGTTAGGCCCAGTCAAGGTTGTGGTCCAGTCACTGATGGACACAGAAGACCAGCCCCGCCCTCTGTAAGCACCTCACCAAATCTTTCCCTAAAGGGTCCCAGCTGTTCAGGAAGCGCATGTCCAGGGAAATCATAAGCGAAAGAGGCAAACAGTTTGGACTCAGAAGGTTCCGGCTGCCGGGCCATCCGGACAGGCTCCCCGCTTCACCGAAAGAGGATTTTAAGCCGCCGGGGACTCTGGACAAGGTCCTGCCACCCACGTGGTTCGGCAAGGCGGCCCAGGTGACATTTCCTCTGTGGTTTCAAGCAAACGCCTTGTCATAATATTTGTGCTAAGTTGTCTTTTATGATTTTTTAAGCTCCTAGGCTGGCTTGAAAAGAAATCTTTGCAAAGAAGGCCAGCTTAGCAGAAAGGTCAGGGGTGTGAAAACCAAACAGTGAGCTTAAGCTCCCGAATGAGAGCGCATTTCCATCAGGAACGTCCTGAGTGGCAACAGCTACTGGCCAGCAAAGTGGCCACTGGCTACTGCCTTCTTCTGGGGGGAGGAGCAGGGATCTCAAGAGAGGTGACCCAATACCACTGCCCACGGCAAGACCCCCATGTCCCCATGGGTTCAGGATGACCTCTGGGGGCCAACATAGGCCGACACGGCACTGCTTTCTGTGGTGAGGACACTCAACTCCCAACCCAGAACCTATGGGCTCGCCTTCCAGAGAGCAAACCTGGTCTAACTTGGAGAAGTTAAAGCAACTTTTATTTTCTCAGGTATTTCAGCTTCACACCCTCCGAAATCCTCACACAGTCCGCACAAAAGCATGCACTCCACAGGTGTCCACTGAGCGCCTGCTGTTTGCAGTGCCAACAGCATCCAGAACAATGGGGACCCAGGAGCATCAATTTGAACTGTGTACCCATTCCACAGATGACTAAACAGAGGGATGGGGAAGCTAAAACACTCACCCAGATATTAAGCAGCAGGTTGAAACCACTCCTGTTGCCTCTGAGCTCACTGTGGTGGCCTCCAGCAAAGGGACATTTGTGTTTCCTGCGAGGCTACATTTTTAAGCACGTATCTTATGTGCTAAGACTCCGTGGTGGGAACATCAGGGTTCAGTGGAGCGGAGAAGCTCAGGGCCAGCTGGGAACCGGAGACTAAGCACTGAGCCTGAGCTTCTCCCCTCACTGGTCTGAAGTCTGGGCTGCTCGGCCTCACCCCCCTTCCTCAGTGCTCCCTTTCCCTCAGCTCCCTCTGGTATCTGTTCCTGATTCCCAGCCCAGCCAGGTCCCTCTACATCCTGCCAGGCTGGACCCTGAGGATGGAATCTGATGGTCCACGTTCAGGTGGTGATGACAGGCCTGGACCCTACCACCTGCACCCACAACAGCACATGGCCACTCCAGGGAGCTGGGTGCAGGAGACCACCCTGCACAGAGGCAGGCGGTACTTATCCTCTGCTTTCCGATCGCCTCAGTCACCCCCTCCCCCAGTTACTTGTGCTAGAGTAGAGCCCCTGGGAGCCCAGCTTCTGGCATCCCAGGAAGAAAGGGCGTCCCCCCACCTCAGCAGGAAGCCCACTGCTTGGGCAGGCTGGAAGCGACCCGGGGGCAGTTCCCTTGGGGAAGTGGGGCATAGGAAGCTGGGGAGACCCCGGAAAGAGGGGCGAGTTGCCTGAGAAGGGTGCCTGGAAAGAGCCAATATTCCTGGCGCACCCCGCTGGGATCCCAGTTCCCTGGGGCGCTCCTTCCAGTCCAGATGGTCCCTGAGAGTGCGCGGGGGTGATCAGCCAGCCCTGCCCCCTTGCGGGGCGGGGACAGTGGCAGGGGCCGCCTTCTCTCCCCTCCAGCGCCCCCCACGGCTGGGCGCGCCCGTCGCCGCCGGCTCAGTGGAGGCGCAGAGCTCGGGAGGGCGCTGGCGCTGCGGGAGGTGCGCGGAGCGAGGTGCGCGGAGAGCGCGAGCGAGAAGAGAGCGCGCCGGGCAGCCGGGCGTGCGCTCCTCTCGGCTCCACAGGCTTGCCTCGCGCAGCCCAAGCCCCAACCGGCCGGGCGCTCTCCGTGAGAACCGGTTCTGCCGCCCGGGGACCCGAGGAACCGTGGGATCGAAAATTCGGAGAAAGCCGGGAAAGCGCGGAGCCCGGAGGGAAGCTGCAACCCCCGGTGAGTGCGAGCGCCGAGCGCGCCAGGCTGGCACGGACCAGGTTGGCGCTCCCCGGCTCGACGGCGCGCCCCCTCGGCCTCTCACGCCCACCCCTCGGGCTCCCTCTATTCTGTCCCTGCCTGAAACGCACCCCCTCTCCCCCCGGCTTCCAGCAGCGGACCGGGAAAGCGCAGCAGCGCCCGACATGCGTCTCAACAGCTCGGCGCCCGGTCCCTGGGTCGGCCGGACCGACCACCCGTTCACGCAGCTGCCGTCGGTGCTGGAGGGGGTGCTCCTGGCTGCCGGCTTGGGCAATGGCTCTGGCAACCTGTCGGAGTCCGTACCAGCGGCCCCCAGCAGCGACCTGGATGTGAACACGGACATTTACTCCAAGGTGTTGGTGACCATTGTGTACCTGGCGCTCTTCGTGGTGGGCACGGTGGGCAACTCAGTGACTGCCTTCACGCTGGCGCGCAAGAAGTCGCTGCAGAACCTGCAGAGCACGGTGCACTACCACCTGGGCAGCCTCGCCCTGTCCGACCTGCTCATCCTGCTGCTGGCCATGCCTGTGGAGCTGTACAACTTTATCTGGGTGCACCACCCCTGGGCCTTCGGTGACGCCGTGTGCCGCGGCTACTACTTCCTTCGCGATGCCTGCACCTATGCCACTGCCCTCAACGTGGCCAGCCTGAGCGTGGAACGCTACCTGGCCATCTGCCACCCCTTCAAGGCCAAGACCCTCATGTCCCGCAGCCGCACCAAGAAGTTCATCAGCGCCGTCTGGCTGGCCTCCTGCCTCCTGGCTGTGCCTATGCTCTTCACCATGGGCCAGCAGAACCGCAGTGCTGACGGCCAGCACCCAGGCGGCCTGGTATGCACACCCATCGTGGGCACTGCCACAGTCAAGGTCGTCATCCAGGTGAGCAGCCTCTTCCAGGGGGCAGGGGCAGGAGTCAGAGGGCACCAGACCGGGATCTCCCCTGGGAGCAAGGGTCCAAGGCAGACATTCAGGGAAGCCTCAGTGCCTCATCCCAGAAGTAGTTTCCTGTCTGTGTGTCCTCTGGGTTCAGGAAGTTGGAGAAAATTTTGTGTCTCAAAGAAATTTTATTCCTATGAAGCTGGGAAGGAGTGGGGATGGGGGAGGAGCAGGGAACTTGAGAGCAGCCTGACCCCCGGCTTCTTCCCACCTTTTACTCCAGGGCTGCCAGGCCTCAGCCCCACTTATTTCATTCCCTCCTTCCATCAAAGGGGCTGGAAGCCCAGATTACCAACCTCCCTGAAGCCGAGGCTCCGTGGATGGGCCTCAGCCATCCCCAGAGCCCCTGAGGTGTAAGGCAAATGTGTGTGCTGGCGTCCTCTTTCCAGAGGAAGTCCCTCCCATCAGCTTCTCGAAAGGCTTTGTGCTCCCCACAGGTGTGGTCCCTCTCTTCTACAGCAGAACTCCTATCCCAGACTGCTCCCCCAGTGTCTCCTGGCCTGATGCTGTCTTGGGCTGGTTATTTAGTTTAACCTCAGTTTTCCTATCTGTGAAATGGGGCAATCACAGCCCTGGTCTCAGAAGGTACAGGATTCAAGAGAGAAGGTATGGGAGCCCTTGTCTGGCTCCTGGCAGGTAGAAGCAGTCAGAGGCGCTGTCCCTGGTGGTGGTGGTGATGTTGTTTCTGCTGGAAAATCCTAAGGTATTGGGCCTGGTGGCAGATTGGAGGGCCTGGAGTTGGGTGACCAACGCCCTCAGAGGGTCTGGGTGAAGCATGTGGGGACCCAGGTTGGAGACCTCCCTGGGCATTGGCTCAGCCAGGCAGGGGGATTCCGGCCCCAGGGAGATGGCTTCTCAGGCAGGGCCCTGGCCTGGGAGCAGCGTGTCCACCAGAGCAAGTCAGGGAAGAGATACCACCTGGAAGGACATGGTGGCCTCAGGATGTGGGTAGCCATGAAAGGGCGGGGGCTCCCTCCACCCCAGAGTGGGACGGGAGAGGAGGGTCTGGGCTGAGCCAGGTCGGGGTGGGAGTGGCCAGAGAGACTGGCTGTCCTGTCTGGTTGTCCTTTCACGCCCAAGTCATCAACAGCGTCTCAGTAGAACCCATGCTGCTGCCTCTGAGTGTGACAGAGGTGCCGGGCTCCGGGAGCTGGCATGCTTGGGGGTGGGGAACATGCCATCTGCACATCTATCCTGGGCTGCAACTGACCCTCCACAGGCCACTGCCGAGATGGAGCCAGTGGCAGAATTAAGCTCCAGGCTCCTCGCCTGCCCTGGCTCCAGGTGTTCCTGTGCGGAGGGGCCCCCAGCAGCCACGTGTAGCAGGAAGATGAGTCACAGGCGCTGCAGGCAGGAGCAACCAGGGTGCGTGTGGTGAAAGAGTGGGAATTACCTTCCGGCTTCCTCTGGGGTCTTGCAGGCTGTGCTGGGGCTGGGGAGTTGGGAGACAGCAGCCACGACACCTGGCTATGAAGGTGGAGCAGGTCAGTCATGCCCACCCAGGAGATGCTCCCCTGAGACCCCCTCCCCCTTAGACCCCTGTGGGCTGGTCCGGGAGCAGCCAGGGTCGGATCATCAAGAAAACACAGCCACAGAGAGAACCTCTCTTAAGCACCCTTACCCTCTGTTAGTGCCACATGGTCAGACACCCCAGGAACTTGGCTTGGCTTCCCAAAGGGCCCTCCCTGAATCCTTTTGGTGGGAAGCTGCCATGCTGATGTGGCCCGAGCTGTGTCCTGGTCACTCGTCCACTAGGTAAGTGTCTGAGGAGCTCGCACTACAGAAGGACCGCATCTGTGGCCCCAGCTGTAGCACTGCTGAGCGTTTACTAAGCACTTGCTGGCTCCGAGACCTCAGAGAGCGGAGTTTCCATTTTTCTTTAATGGCCTTGGCCATGTGCTTGAGAAAGGCTGATGGGCCAGTTATTAGAGGCACACTTACTTCTGACACCAACTGCTCCTGCGAGGCTCCTTGGGCTCCTGTGTGCTGCTCCGTGTGCCTGAAGGAACATTCCTCATGGAGAAGCTCAGCCCTGGCCTTGCCCCCTCCCCTCTTGTCCCTCTGCGCCATCCACTGTCCCAGGAGAGGTTCCCAGGGGATTTTATGTTCCCCACATGGGCTTCTGGGCCACTTGGCAAATCTGGGCCAATGTCCACTGATTTATGATTTTTTTTTAATTTTAATATCTTTAATTCTTACATGCGTTCCCAAACATGAACCCACCTCCCACCTCCCTCCCCATAACATCTCTCTGGGTCATCCCCATGCACCAGCCCCAAGCATGCTGCATCCTGCGTCAGACATAGACTGGCGTGTCCACTGATTTAAACAGTGACATCTATGCAGAGAGGGGCTGGGCACCTGTATCCATGTCATGGGCTATGTTGGGAAGTGTGGAGAGGTGGGCCAATCAAAACAACCACTCATTCCAAAACTGGGGCCCCCTCCCAGCCCAAGTGTCTCCCACCAGTCCTGTCAGCCCTCCATCCTGTGAGGTTCCATCCTGGACACTTGCAAACAGAAGTAGTGTTTAGAAATGAGGTGCTTCGGTGGTGAGATTTCTGAGCAACTTGGAGCTGCCATTGCTGGATACAGCTGAGAGTTTTCCGAGTGTGTGGTTTGAGTGGACGAGGTGAGAGGAACTCATGGTGAGGACAGGGCTTCCCGGGCCAGCAAAGGCCCTGGATCCAGGGCCCCTGGTCAACAGGGAAGCCTGGGAGGTGGAGCCTGAGGAGCCTGCCCCGTTGCTCTGGGACAGTCCAGCACCTCCTCTGGGCCCCAGAGGGGACTGGATTCAATCCTACAGGGTAGTGGTATCTCCCTCCCCCCTGCCACATCTCCATCCACTAGTAAATCCTGTCTTCCCAAAGCTGGGGAGGGGGGTAGATCTTCCCAATGCTTGGTAGGGGTAGGGGGAGGTAGATGTCCCCTTCCCGGGACCTGCTGCTCTAGGAGCAGGGATGGCGGATATCTAGGCGGTGCCCCAGCTCAGAGCAGCCCCTCTGCATGCACGGTGCCCTGGGGAGGAGAATTAGGGGTCACGGGGCATGTGTACCTTTGTTAGAGATCCAGCTCCAACCCGCAAGGCCACATTAAAGCAGCCTCCCCTGGAATCACCCATCAGACCTGCATCAGCATGGGGAGGGCTCTGGGTCGTCACTTCATTGTTACCATTTTCCAGGACCTGTGGCCCTGGCAGCAGCGGCGAGGCTGAGGGCGACGGGGGGGTGGTGGGGGGGCACCCCTGTAATCTGCCTTCACAGATGGCCTCTTTCACATTCAGTGCCGGTAGCACTGCTCCTCATGATGGGCTGGGCCCAGCTTCAGAAGGGGCAGCTGGCCCTGGGTGTGGCTTGTGCGGGAGGGGCTCATGTCCATGGGCACATCGACTCTGGGCAGCCTCCTGAGCATCAAGGCCATTAAAGTCTGACATGATCTGCGGAGGCAGAGGCCGCCGAGACCTGTCTCCACAAAGTGGAAGAAAATTGGTTCCAATAAAATCAGGCCATGGATCATTTTCTCTGTGTTTCTGTCCTGTGCCACCAGCTGCGCTGTGCCCTCTCCCCACGCCCCCATCCATCCACCTGTTCGCTCCCCTTTCATCCATCAATCTCCCATTCCTCCACCTGCAGCCAGCTCACCTCAGTGATGCTGACACTTGTGGCTGAAGTTTGGCGAGTCACAGGGCCCCAGGAGAGTGATGCTATATTGGGGAAACAGGCAAAGATGTGCCCCCAAGATTGGTGCCTCTTGCTGGACTCACTGCCCAGAATGCAGCTCCTCCCCCGGAAGCATCTGCCCAGCACTCACAACGTGCTGGGTCATGGAAGTTCAGGGCAGGCCAAGGGGCTCTCCTGTATTAAGGGGATTGAAGACATAGCCCCTGAGCACTAGGCTGGGTTTCCCATCAGACCCAGGTGCAGAAAGGATGCTGCTGCTGAGACTGCGGGGGTGCAGTCCTGGGTTCACTAGTGATGTCCCAGCATGCAGTGGGACTTCTTGGTTTGGCAACTGTGCTATGGTTCTGTACAAGGACAGAGTCTGGGGCAGTGAGTGGGGCAGGGACCCCCATGAGCAGTCATCCCAGGAGACACCCACGCGCTTGGGGACTGCAGCCCATCCCTCGTGTCCAGAGTCTCAGCTCAGGGGGACCAGGACTCCAGCCGTTAGCTTTGGTGCCAGCATGGTACACTCACCCATGGGCCCCAGCAGGACAGTTGTACTGGGTGGGGCAGGGCCTGTGAGGGGAGGAGGGTGTCAACCTGCTCAGGTGGTTGGAGGCCTGCATCCCACCACCAGAGAAGCAGCCAGGCTTCCGTCTGGTTGTCTGATGGCTTGTTTCGAGAGGGAGAGGAATCACAAGTTTTTGTTCCTTTTTTTCTGTTCCAGTGAAACACGCATAATGTGAAATTTACCACTTTCTCCATCTTTAAAGGACCACCACCCCACCCATCTCCAGATGGGGACTTCCCCACTGTCCCTGAGGGAGACTGCATCCCCACTGGACACCAGCTGCCCCTACCCCCAGCCCCGACTGTGTGTCTAGGGTTTGGCTGCTCCAGGCCCCTGTCAGACAGGATTTCCAGCCTGCCTTAGTCTCTAAGCTGTGGTGAAGATGCGGTGGTCACGAGTGAATGCACCGTGCCAAGGAAGGAAGCCAGTCTCAAAAGGCTCCAACTGCATGACTCCAGTCATGTGACTTTCTGGAAGGAGAGTGACGGGCACAGGGCGGAGAGGGGAGGGGTACTGGTGGTGGGCAATGCATGTTCTGTGTCTTGTGGGTGCTGCCAGCTCTGATGGAGCATTATCAAAACTCACAGGGCTTAGATAAAGGATGATTTTGGTGAAAATATACTGTCTCCATGAGTCCCTGAGAGGTTAAAGCCAAGTCCATGGCCTCACCCTGTGAAGGCAGTTTGGGTGCCAAGTCCTCTTGGGGGCTGGGGGGTGCCTTTGGACAGGAAAGTACCAAAGGGTCCGAGGGTCATTTCTGGGGAACTCGAATTCCCCAGGCAGCTGCTCATCCTACCCCCCATCACCCCAGGAGCCAGGCAGATGCTCAGCCCTCTGGGGGAGACCATGGTACCAAGCTCACAGCTGTGGGGGCTGCCTGCTCCCTAAGATCCCCACTCTAACCTGGCAGCACCCTAGCATTGAACCTGGCCACCACCATCCCCGGTGACAGGACAGCCCCCCAGAGGAAGCAGCCAGGCTCCTTGGACCCCGAGAGAGAACTGAGGCCCAGAGAGGGTGGGGGCATCCAAGCCAGGCCTACACCTGCCCTGTCCTTCTGCTCCCACAAGAGGCCCAGATGGAGCGCCCATGTGCTATGACCCCTGCCCCCTTTGGGGATGTCACATACGTGCACCTGTGGGGGTGGCTCCATCCCCCATGGCTGGAGCCAGAGGGAGAGAGGGCCAGGGAACCAGGTGGAGCTGGGCCAGTGCACCCAAGCTGCTAGGGAGGGGTTCTTTTGGGGTTTCTTGTCTTTGGCAGCCCAGGATCCAAGGTTAAGCGCCAACTTCTCCACTGACCAGCTGCAGGGCCAGGCTACAGATGTGACCTTCTGTGGCTCGGTTTCCTCAATTACCAGCTGGAGGTGACAATTACTCTGTGGGCCAGGAGTGATGGGGCTGAAGCACCCCATGCAGCAGAGGCAGCTTCAAGGAGAGACAGGTTCTCTGATTTGCACCTTTAGGGGCAACAAGAGCCTTCTGCCCCCAAGAAGGCTCCCCTGCCCAGAGCTGGGAGCTGATCCCATGGTCATAACCCAGTCCCACCTCAAGGTCTGTGTGCACACAGCAGAATCCTGCAGGAGACCCCAGAAACCCCCAAGCCTGGCATTGTTCTCACACCTGTAGGGTCAGGGACCAGACTGAGCATCTGCCCAGCTCCCCTGAAAAGCCTTCGCTGCCTGAGGGCCCCTGAGCCAGGAATCTGCAGCACCATGTGCTTGAAGAATTCCCATGTCTTCTGTGATGACACCTCCCCCTTCACCCCCTTCCATACCCACTCACCCAGCACCACCTGCCAAACACAGAGGGACCTATGGAGACCCTCCCCAAAGGGTGTGCATCCCAGCAGAGAAGACAGACAAGTGGCAACACAAATAAGTACAAGTGAACAGGAGAGGCAGTGGGGCTGTGATCTTTAGGTAAGGGCAGGTATGACAGCATCTGGGGAAGAAGTTTCCAGAGCGGGAACAGAAGGTACACAGTACCTGCTGGGATGACACGGCCAGAGCAAGGGAGCCCAGGGCAGAGCAACAGGTGACGAGTGATCATGGAGGACACAGTTCAGTTCAGTTCAGTTGCTCAGTCGTGTCCGACTCTTTGTGACCCCATGGACTGCTGCACACCAGGCCTCCCTGTCCATCACCAACTCCCGGAGTTTACCCAAATTCGTGTCCATTGAGTCGGTGAGGCCATCCAACCATCTCATCCTCTGTCCTCCCCTTTCCTTCCTGCCTTCAATCTTTCCCAGCATCAGGGTCTTTTCAAATGAGTCAGTTCTTCATATCAGGTGGCCAAAGTACTGGAGTTTCAACTTCAGCATCAGTCCTTCCAATGAATATTCAGGACTGATTCCCTTTAGGATGGACTGGTTGGATCTCCTTGCAGTCCAAGGGACTGTCAAGAGTCTTCTCCAACACCACAGTTCAAAAGAATCCTTTCTTCGGTGCTTAGCTTTCTTTATAGTCCAGCTCTCATATACATACATGACTCCTGGAAAAACCATAGCTTTGAGGACACAGGACATCCTTTATCCTGGGAAAATGGGCCCCTTGGAGACTCTGAGCAAGAGGCCATGTGGCTTACACTTCAGACAACCATTCTCCCTGCTTCTTTGACACAGTGGGGACTCAGGAGGATGGTTAGGAAGTCCACGTGCGTGATCAAGATGACCCAGACCAGGTCACTTTTGGAGAAGTTGGAAAAATGATCAGATACCAGTTCCGTTTGTCTTCTTTCTTAGGCTTAAGTTTATATCCAGGCTTCCCTGGTGACTCAGATGGTAAAGAATCCATCTGCAATGCAGGAGTCCTGGGTTCATTCCCTGGGTTGGGAAGATCCCCTGGAGAAGGGAATGGCAACCAATTCCAGTATTCTTGCCTGGAGAATTCCATGGACCAAGGAGCCTGGTAGGCTGCAGTCCATGGGGTTGCAAAGAGTTGGACAGGACTGAGCAGCTAACACTAAAGTTTACATCCAGAAAAATCATTTGCCTTTGTTTACATCTATGACTTCTGACAAATACAGAGAAGCCTGTAACCACTGGCTCCAAAGACAGGGCACAGTCCTGTCACACAAAGGAGTCTCTGCAAACCCCTGCCCTCAACCTCCCCTCTGATGCCAGGTACACTGAGCCTGTGGGTCTGGCTTTCTTAGAGCACGTAATGCCTGAGACTCACTCGTGCCATCGCCTGGGTCAGTAGCGTGTTCCTTCTGTGTGTGGAGGAGTGCTGTACTGTACAGATGCTCCACCATGTGCTCACCGCTCACTGTTTGAAGGCCTTTTGGGTAGTCTCTGGTTTTGAGCGATTATGAATAAACCTGCTGCAAATATTCATGTGCAGGCCAACGTGTGAACACATGCTTTCATTTTTCCTCATGTAAATATGAGAGTCAGATTTCTGGGTCACACAGGAAGTGTGTTTAACTTCGGAGGAAGCTGCCAGACCTTCCACAGGGGGTGTGCCATGTTGACCATCCACTAGCAACATGGTGGAAAGATAGTTCTCTGCATCCCGGCCGGCTCCAGGCACTGTTGGTGTTCGGCTTGTTTGTTTTTTTGCTTGTCATGTATCCATTCTGTAGGTGTGTAGTGGTATCTTGCTGGGATTTTAACTTGCATTTCCTTGATGACTCATGATATTAAGCATCTTTTCCGGCAGTTACGTGCTGTGTATCTTCTTTGGAAAAGTGTCTGTTCCTGTAGTTTGCCTATCTTAAAATATATATATTTGGCTGTGTTGACTCTTAGGTGTGGCATGCAGGATCTTTAGTTGCGGTATGTGAACTCTTAGCTGTGGCATGTGGGATCTAGTTCCCCTGACCAGGGATTGAACCTGGCCCCTGCATTGGGAGCACAAAATCTTAGCCACTCAATCACCTGGGAAGAACCTGGCTATTTTTAAAATTGGGTTGTTTTCTTTTTTAAGATATTCGTTTATTTGACTGCACTGGGTCTTGGTTACGGCATGTGGAAACTTTTGATGTGATGCTCGGGCTTAGTTGCTCCACAGCGTATGGGACCTTAGTTCCCCAACCAGGGATTGAATCTGCTTCCCCCACCTTGGAAGGTGGATTCTTAACTACTGGACTACCAGGGAAGTCCTGGGTTGTTTGTTTTCTTATTGTTGACCTTTGAGAGTTTTAAATATATATTCTGCATCTAAGTCTTTTGTGAGATGTGATTTGCAAATATTTTCTCCCCTTCTGTGGCTTGTCTTTGTATTTTCCTAATGCTGCAGGTCACAGAGCAAAAGGTTGGAATTTTGATAAAACCTAACTTACCAAAAATTTTAGTGGCTTATGCAAGGTTACAACGCTGTTTTTCTTTTTTCATCTTCTGGAATACTGTATCTTCTGAATCTGTATCTTCTGGAATCCATAAGCCATGGATCATGGCTTATGATCCATTTTGAGTTAATTTCTCTATAGAATGTGAGATATAGGTAATTTTTGCATATACTTACCCAAATGATCAATACCATTTGTGAAAGGATGGTCTCTTCTCCTTTGGAGTTTTCTTGTACTTTAATAAAAAATCACCTGACCTTGTGTTTGGGGCTATATCCAGACTGTCATGTGTCCCTTTAGTCTCTGTGCCTGTATCATCCCCAGTCCCACATTCCTGATTGCCGCAGCTTTATAGAAAGTCTTTCGAGTAGCACAAGTGCTCCAAACTTGTTCTTTTCCAAAAGCATTTTGGCTACTCTAGTTCCTCTGCTTTTCAACATAAATTTCGTAATCAGACTTTCAGTATCTACAAAAAACCTGCAGGGTTTCAGCTGGGATTGCGTTCCTCTATACTAATAGATCTACGCGGGGAGACTTGACCTCTTAACACTGAGCCTTCCAATCCATGTGCAAGGCGCATCACTGCATTTATTTAGGTCTTTGATTTTTTTCAATGGTAGTAGATTTCAGTATACAGATCCTACACATATTTTGTTATGTCTATATCTAATTATTCATGTTTGGAGAATTGTATATATATATGTACTTTAAATTTTTTTTCTATTTCCTATTTTTTGCAGCTAGTATATATGAATGTGATTGATTTTTAGTTATTGGCCTTATATTTTACAACCATGATAAGTACACTTATTAATTCTAGAAATCCCTCTATACATTCCCTGGGATTTTTTGTGTCAACAGAGATGTTGTTTATGATAGAGGAAGTTTTATTTCACCCCTTCCAAATCTTTAATTTCTTTTTCTTGCCTTATTGGTCTAGCTACAACTTCTAGTATGATATTTAATAAGGGTGGAGGAGAAAGTTTCCCTGCCTTGCTACTGATCTTAGAGAGGAAGTCTTTAGTATTTATAATTAAGTTTGAGGGCTTCCCTGGTGGCTCAGATGGTAAAGAATCTACCTGCAATGCAGCAGACCTGAGTTCAATTTCTGGGTCAGTAAGGTCCCCTGGAGAAGGGAATGGCTACCCACTCCAGTATTCTTTCCTGGAGAATTCCATGGACAGAGGAGCCTGGTGGGCTACAGTCTGTGGAGTTGCAGAGAGTCAGACACAACTAAGGGACTAATATGAGAGTTTTAGTTTAAATTTTAGTAAATTTATTTTTAATCAGGTGAAGAAAGTTGCCTTCTATGCCTTTTTTGCTGAGAGCTTTATCACAGATGGCTGCTGGGTTTTGTCTAATCCTTTGCTCCATGTGTAGGCTTGGCTCACACCTTGTCAGTGAAAGCCCGCACCTCCTGCACTGGGAGGACTTACGACTGGATCAGGCTCTTTGGGGGATGCTGTCCATTTGATTTTTGGTTTGGTTGGTTAGGGTGGGTCTAGACTCTGGGGCATGGTTCTTATTCCTAAGGTGCAGACTTGCTGGCATCTCAGTGGGATGCTTGGTATATGAGGAAGACTTCTCTCCCTTCCAGCTCAGCCAGGATACCAGCCACCCTCCCATAAGCCCATCAAGGTCACAGTGTGTGCACACAGCCCAGCCAGCCCAGAACTTACGAGAGACCCCTGCGGGCTTCTGAGGACCCCACCATTCAGGTTACCCTCCCAGCACCCGAATCTGCAGATTAAAGCCACTCCTGCAGCCCCAAGCTCTGAATTCTGCTTCCTCAACTGGAGTAGCCAAGCTCTGCTCAGACCCCAGCTCCTAATGTCACAACGAGGAAAGTGTCCCCAAATAGAGCACTGGGTGACAGCAGACCGCACCTTGTGACTTTCCTGCTCTCGGGGGCCGTGGTGTGTGCACTGTGGTTTGTCTTGTGTCTGAAAACAATCGCCTGACAAATTGTGTACAATTTTATAGTTGTTTATGACAGGCGAGCTTGTCCAGTGCCCCAAGCAGAAATCATCTGTGGATTTTAAACACTGCCTACTTTCAAAAATATCTGAGGCAGCTTATGATAAAAGACTTGGTTCAAGGGGATTATTAAAACAATGTAGCAAAAGAATACATAAAAAGAAACATTGTTATCCTAGAAACATAAAGTGGAAGACAGCCCCAGTGTTTGAGTAAATTTTGTACTGAGGCTTATGAAAAGGTGCAACATTATTTGGACTTAAACATTTTTAGCTCTTTGTCTGTTAAAAGGTGGGTTTATTGTAAATTTCAATAACTCTCTGTGGACACATCTAAAGGTTAAGAGCATTCTTTAGCGAATGACTCAAAGAGAATTCCTCTGTTTGAAGAAACACGCCACTTCCAATGTCCTCAAGTTCAGAGAGTCCTGGGGTTGTTTGGGATAGTCCTTGTTCAGAAATTACGAAGTTGTGAGAGCTCACAGCAGGCCGTGGGATACTGTCACCTGGAGTATCGTTTCCTAGTTGTTTGGCAAGAAAAACAAACCTCCAGCTCCCGAGGGCTGAGAGGGAGTGAACGTGCGTCTGGATCGTGTCGCTGGGGAGCCCTGCCTGTCCAGTCATCCAGGACACGCTGGCTTGGAGCCCATATTGAACACTTGCTCTTTCGTAACTCAGTCCGCCTCGGGCTCCGTGCCCAGCAGGATATGCACGGTCGGAAGCACTGTCCAGGGCCACTATTTATTGCCGGGGACAAGGGAGAAGCAATTACATCTGTGCTGACCCATCTCCCAGGCTCTGCTGATCTGGACAGACCGGCTGCTCCCATTGCTGCCAGCCCCACCTGGGGACCCTTAAGAGGAAGGTGTGTCAGTTGAGGGCAGAGATCTCTATCTCCAGGACCTACTTGGACAGCCAGTCCAGGGACCCCCGCCTCTGGACTGTCATCAATGTGGGGAACCCTGTGGCATCACCCCTTTGTTCTTCCCACCCTAGGGATAGGCCTGGGGGAGGTAGGGCCAAGTTGAAGTTGAGTATCCCCTGGTGATCTCCCAGTGGTCTGCCTATCTCCCTGGACAGCAGGTCAGGAGCTCAGGCACCAGCATCCAGGGAACAAGGCCAGAGGGAGAGCCCCATGAACAAGGGATCAGGCAGCTGAGTTGTGGCATGGCCCTTGCTGATGCGCTTATGGCTTTAGCTGGAGGCAGAAGGGAATGCGGCTGGCCTGAAGCCCCCTCTGTCTCCACAGGCTGCTGCAATGCCTGGGCACCAGATTCTGCCCAGCCCCACTGCCCGCTCTGCTGAGGTGGACCTAAGCACCCCCAGGGGATGCCTTCTCTGCCTAGGGCTGCCCAGGGTTTGGGGAGGAGGGGCAGAGGGGGGCACCTGCCACACCTAGGCCAGGGCTCAGTGGGGCTCAAGTCTCACGGGGGCCCAGAGGACACTGGGCTCCTGGCGTACTCAGAGGCCCAGAAGATTGGGAAAAAACACCAGCCAGCCACAGCGAGCTGGCAAGCAGACAGCATACCCCAGCCAAGGCGAGCTGCTCTGCAACAGTAAGGCGCCTCTGAGCCCCCACCCTGTCACACTCGCCTGCAGACTCAACGTGGATAATTGCAGGGCACCTAGACAGGGTTAACACCCGCTAAACTTCCTGCAATTCATTTTCCTGACAGCTTGTTTAAGAGACACCGTCTTGTGTATTAAAAATACCTACTTTTATGTCAGAGCTGGAGAGCAGCTAGAAGGCACTCAGAAAGCTTCCAGTTAAAACCACACAGGGTGGATCTTCACATTTTGAAAAAGCTCTAACCCCAAACACTTTCTATGCATCTGCCTGTCACGGAAGCTGCAGGAACCTCATGGTCTCATGAGCTGATGGTCCTGGGGTTGCAGCAACAGACCACAGAAATCCATTCTCCCAGAGCTGGGAGGCTGGGCTCCCAAATCAGAGTGTGGGCAGAGCAGGCTCCTTCAGGGCCTCCTGGGAAGGGTCTCCTGCTTCTTCCAGTTTCTGTGGTGGGGGCGTCCTCGGCTCATGGCACCTCTCTGCCATCTCTATTTTCATCTTCTCATGACTTCTCCCCTGTGTCCACGTCTCTCCTCTCTGGCTCTTCCTAAGGACATTTGTCACTGGATTTAGGGCCACCCCTATCCAGGGTGATTTCATCTTGAGATCCTTAACTGCATCCATGGAGACCCTTTTTCCAAATAAGGTCCCATTCACAGGATCCAGGGGTTAGCACGGGGGGCCAGCAATAACCCCACTAGACCCCACTTGCAAGGGCAGAGACAGAAAGTGGGATCAGGGCCAGCTCTCCTGGACAGAGGCCTGGCCCCTGTGTGCTACCTGCCCAGGTCATCTCAGCTCAGGCCCGTGAGGGACCCCTGGGTGAATGCTGGAGCAGGAAGGGCTGAACGCAGACCTCACAGGCCTCCAGTGCAAGTGCCCAACACAGTCCCAAGACCAACCAGGATGGGACTTTCAGTGTCTCAGCAGAGGAGATGCTCTCTGACCTCCCTGCAAGGACATGGCCCTGGGTGGGGTGGGGCTGGGGGAGAAAGAAGACACAGGTCAGTCTGGCCACAAATCCTCTTTCACAGATATTCTCATTTGACCCCTGCGGTGATCCTGTGAGGTTGGGACCACAAACACATGGGTTCTGTCACTGCTTTCTCCCTACACCCCACAAGCCTGGGGCGGATAGGGCCTTTGAGAATGAGCCTCAAGTTTCCTCTACCAGGCTTGGCCAGTTGTTTTACCTGTTCACACCTTGTCAGGTAGCTCCACCTGTTCACACCTTGTCAGATAGCTCCACCTGTTCACACCTTGTCAGATGGCCCCACCTGTTCACACCTTGTCAGGTAGCCCCACCTGTTCATACCTTGTCAGGTGGCTCCTTGGCTGAAAACTCACTGCCTGCTGGAGCATGCTGACTTGTCCTGGCTTGGTCCTGCCTGACACTGTAATGAACCACAGTTGAGCTCGGGTTGACTTGATGACCACGCATGAGCCTACGGTGAGGGACAGGTGCCTGTGACAGTCGAGGGGGTCAAATGTGGAGAGCCAGCCACAGCAAAGAGGTCTGTGGTGAGGTCTGTGGCTTCAGGGTCCATCCTTTCTGCTCCAAGTGTGAAAACTTTAACACTTCTGTGAGGCCTCTGAACCTGGGTCAGAATCCATGCTGTCTACATGTGGCCATGTGAAGCCCAAGGGGACACATGTGTGGAACAAGCCTGGGTTTACTCCTGGGACTCAGCATCTGAGATGGCTCTGCTGTGCAGGGTGGCCGGGAGGGGCAGGTATGGACGCTGGGTCCCTGATCAGGAGGCTGTGCTGGCCCAAGGGTGAGCCAGAAAGGGGGTAGCAGCAGTGAGGCCAGACTGTGGACAGTTCCCCAGCACCCTCCAACCCAGTGTGTGGGCACCCTCCCTACCCGCTAGGCTCCCTGACCTGGGCACAGGGAGGCTCCCGTTGGCTCTGCCTCAAGGCAATCCCTGCTCCATTCCCTGGGGCCCTAGTGGTCCCCTGAAGAGCCAAGAGCTCCCCTCCCTGTCTTGCCCCTGGGCTTGGCCAGACAGGGACTGAAAGGAGCTGCCAGACAATGGTCCAGGGGACGGGGCACCGGCACCCTGATGACAAGGAGTGTCTGGTTGACATTTAAATCATTTGAGCCAATTCCAACCCTTTCTATGAGTGTTAATGGAGTCCTTCCTTGACCTTTTTCACTAAATCTCAAAAGGGATGGGGCACCCCTGGGTCAACTTCCCCCACACTCTCAGAAACTATGAGCTGGGGTCATGGTGCAGGAACTATTTAGAACCCAGCACCAGCATACCAGGACAGAAATAGATCTCTTGGGAGGCTCCGGTGTCCAGGAGCCAGTGGCTCAGGCCCCAGCTGCCTCGGGACTTCCACTGCTATCACCAATAAATTAAACTTGTTTTTGCTTCTCCTGCCCTGGAGAAATAGCCGCTGTCAGAGCGTGGAATCCAGGAGGGCAGGCTCTCAATGAAGGAACGCCCAAAGGGACCCCATGTGACCCCCTCTTCTGCACTTCTTGCCCCTCTGGGAGATGGAGCCGGTCACCCCAGTTACATGTATGTGGGTCCCAGGAGCTCCTGACTGTCCCATGCAGTGTGGCCCCTGGAACACATTAACCCTCCGCAGACATCATGGGGTTAGTCAGTTCACAGATCTGAGGTCAAGTGGCTCCATATCCACAAACAGTGAAGGTGCCCACAAGCCAGGGGGTCTGCTCATCCATTACTAGAAGAGATGGGTGCTGAATGATGCTTGTGACCCTCATCACTTCTGACAGCATCTGAGTGTCACACTGTCATCTCTAGGGTTGCTTTGGAAACCAGATGCTATGGTGCAGCTGACTGATCCCCTGGTTCCATCAACAGGATGAAGGGGTGGGCACTGGTATTTGTGAGGATTGACTGTCAGGAAGGAGAGGGCTTAGTGTCTCCCATGCTCATTGGTTACGCAGGCGCTGGGTGCTCCTGGAGTCCCAGAGAGAGACCATCTCGTTCCAACCAGAAGAATTATCTCCTGAAGCCAGATCAGGTCATGTCGAGCACCCACAAGAGCCCATGCAGGCCCCTTCAGCCCGGAGTCAGGTGCAGGGCCTCTGTGCACACGTGTCCCCATCTCCCCAGACTCGTCACCTAGGGCTCTCTCTCTCTCTGCAGCTCCCTCTGCCCTCTGCCACACCCAGCATGGCACCTGAGCCTGTGGGCACAGTCCCTGAATCTCCATGAGTCTGGAGCAGCAAGGCTGGGAGGGCAATGGGATCACAGGGACCCTAGCCCGGAGTTTGCCGGGAACAGGTGGGTTCAAGTGCCGGAGTGTGGCGAGGCGCAAACAGCTTGTCTCTGCCCCCGAACATAAACACGGCTGTCACCACCTGGAGCACAGTTTCCTTCCCTGTGATAGGGCCCATCCAGCAAGCAGGTTTGAGCCAGCTTCGCTCCACGAGCCTGCCGGCACTCAGCAGAGCAGCTCTGGGCAGTGGCTCCAAGGCCCTGGCTAGCAACCAGCTGACTCCAGCAGGCTGCACAGATGGGGCAGCTGGACAGAACTTCTACAAGGACATGTGTCCAGGACAGCTGGAGGGTCCACCTCGGGTGGAAGAGGTGGACCCTGGGCCAGTCGTCATATCTGGTTGAAAGCTCAAATGGCCCCTGGATGTTAGGCATCCAGGCAAATTGCCTGGGTGACCTTGGTCAGCAGGAGCTTCCTGAGGGCCAGCAGGGAACTGAGGCACTGCCCAGGGACCTGCCCTGTTTCGTCTAAGTTTCCCCGGGTCCTTCCTGGAGTCTGGGGTAAATGTTGATTCAGACTGGCCAGGCGTGGCTCCTGGTTGAGAGCAGGCAAAGCGGGCCACAGGAACAGAGCAGCTGGGTGCCACACCCTTGGCCCCCCAATGCTGCGACTGACTAGGGGCCAACCCTGCCTCAAGTGCCCTACACTTCTCACCCTCTGTCAGAGCAGACAGTGCCAGGCCAATCAGAGTTCCAGGACTGCCCAAACTCCACGGCTCATTCAGGCCCCAAGGGCCATTTGGGCTCTTTACAGCCCTCCCAGGACTCCCTATGAGGACAAGGAAGAGTGACATTGACTTTCAAGCAATGTCAGCTTCCCGAAGCAGGGAGGGCTTCCTGGAGGAAGGGCCAAGAGGCTTTCAGGTCTGGGGAAGTGGGTGATTGCTGCCCCCAGATTTTCTGAGCATTTGAGTTTTGACCCAGTAGGACAGAGGCTCAGGCTCCTTGACTGTGATGTCCTTACCTCCCACCACTGTTCAGCACGGCCCCAGGGCTGTCTCCTCCATGAAGCTCTCCATCCCCTAACCTCACAGCTCCTGTGCCAACCTCAGGCTCCACTCCTCCCTGAATAACGAAGGCGGAGTCCAATAAGGCAGCCCTGACTCCCCAACATCTGGCTTGGTTGGCAAACTGCCAGCTTTACTCTGGGGGCGGACAGACAGATGGATGCTCAAGGCAGGAGTATGCAAAGCTTCCATTCAACCCCGGCTTTGATCTTGCGAGTTTTTACGTTTGGTTCTAAAAACTGCAGAGGGCTCATTTCTCAACTTCCCCTCTGCAAAGCTGTTTCTATTCCGGTGAAAACTGAAGGCATTGGTGGTTTTAATTGCTGGCCAGACCCTGGACCCGTTTCCACTTGGGCTGGACCAGAGCTCTGCAGAAGACAGGTGTGCACAGTGGAAGTTTATTTCTGTGTGCGTGTCTTGCTCACAAAGAGAAAGAAGAAAAGAACCATCCATGAAGGGCAAGCATGCTGACTGGAAGGCTGGGCTTTCTCTGCCGAGCAGATTGCAAGGCAGTCGTGTTTGTGACACAAACACCTGTTCCTCATTCAGAACAGAGGCGCATCCCCCAGAGGCGCGTCCCCCCCCCCGGACAGGCCAGCAGATGCTTGGTCCGGGCACTGGCTGCTGCACCCACAGTCCCCACAACAGTGCCCAGGGCTCAGGATGCAGATGCCTCTCAGCAGAGAAGGACTTTGGGTGGATTTTATTCTGAAGGCACCAGGCACTGGAATTGGAGAGGGGGCCTGTCCCCCCTCTCCCAACTGCAGTCAGAGAGATGCTGTCTGGTCACCATCCTTCCATCCCTGGGAGCTCTTGGCCAGCAGGGAGTCATTGCTGAAATGTGATTGTGCCCAGACACACTCTCCGTGTCTTTCCCAGGCTACAGTCCATGGACTCCCCCAGGCCAGTTTCTCTGCTCTGCCCGAAGCCCCAGGAAGGCCCAGTCAGGAAGCGTTAGGTCCCTGGAGACACAGGCATGGCAGGCAAGGGGCTCAGGAGAAGTCCAGCCTCAGCCCCTCTCACTGGAGTCTGAGGTATCTGGAGATGGTCCCGCTGGGAGGTGGGGGCTGGGCTGTGGCCCACATACTGGACATCTCTGAGTCAGGGGTGACTCGGGTCACATGGGGCCTGTGGCATGGCCAGGACCTGCAGCAAGTCACCTCGAAGGTGGCCTCTGTGGTGCCATCAGCTCCAGCCCCAGGCCCATGGAGGACACTTGTTCTGCCCCTGGAGCTTGAGACTATGTCCAAGGTCCCCGCCCAGGCACAGCCACTGGCAGCAGCATTCAGTGGGTCTGTGACCCACCTCAGCAGCCAGGGTGGAGCTCAGGGTGATGAGTTTGGGGATGGGCAGAGATGATGGCCCAGAGGACCAGGCACCCCAGCTTCCCCACCCAAAGCCCCTACTCATCCAGACCTCTGTGTCCTGGCCTCCTGGACACAAGGTGCCCTGGCCCCCTGGACACAAGCTGCCCCAGCGGGCACCTGAAGGTCTCAGACCGCACCCCAGGCCTTGGCCAGGATGTTGAGCCCTCATGCCTCGGTTTCCTCAGCCTCTCAGTTTGTGCCCACTTTAAATGCAACTGGATGTGTCCTGAGGAAGGTGACCACAGGAGTGGGGACACCCAAGGAAGGCAGTGGGGACTGGGGACCAAGGGGACCTGGTCACTGTTTCTAAATGTCTAAATTCTGCCCAGAGGCAGTGTGAATTTCTTACCATCTCCACGTTTCTGCCTTTCCCAGAATGTCATACAAAGAGTTGGAGTCATAGTCCGTAGGCTTTTCAAATCAGCTTCTTTCACTTAAAAATGCCCTTAAGTTTATTCCATGTCTTTTCAAGGCTCGATAGTGCCTTTGTTTTTAGTGCTGAATAATATTCCATGGTTTGGATGCACCGTGGTTTTTATTTATTCACCTGCTGAAGGAAATCTTGGTTGCTTCCAAGTTTTGGCAATGTGGACACAGCTGCTATAAACCTCAGTGTGCAGGCTTTTGCGTAGATACACGTTTTCAGCTCCTTTGGGTAAATTCCGAGGAGCGCAGTTGCTGGATTGTATGGTGAGAGTATGTTTAGTTATATAAGAAACTACAAACTCTCTTCCAAAGTGGCTGTAATACCATGTGGCATCCCCACCAGCACAGAATGAGAGTTCCTGCTGCTCTGTATCCTCTCCAGCATGTGGTGTCCTCGTTTTTATTTTAGCCACTCACATTGTATCTCCATTCGCATTGTATCTCTCTTGGCATTTTATCTCTAGTTCACGTTGTATCTATCTCCATTCACATTGTATCTCCCGGTCTAGGTTTGCCCTTCCATAATGACTTAGGAGGGATTCCCTGGCAGCTCAGGGGAAAGAATTCTCCTACCAATGCAGGAGAAGAGGGTTCCATCCCTGAGTCAGGAAGATCCCCTAGAGAAGGAAATGGCAACCCACTCCAGTATTCTTGCATGGAGAATCCCATGGACAGAGGACCCTGGTGGGCTACAGCCGATGGGGTCTCAAGAGTCAGACATGACTTAACAACTAAACCACCACCACTACCATCAGTGTCTTAGGATGTCAAGCACCTTGATTTCTTATGCTTATTTTGTCATCTGTATATATATATATATATATATATATATATATATATATATATATATATATATTGATGAGGTGCCTGTTCAGAGCTTTTGCCAATGTTTAAATTCTTGTTGTTGAGTCAGTTGAGTTCTTCTGTATTACGGAGGCTTTCTCGTATGTTTTTATTGTGCCAGGTTGAACCGATGACATCATAGGAAGTCCTGAAGCCGGCAGTCAGCCCTCCAACTTTGTTCTCCTTCAATGTTATGTCTGCTGTTCTGGGTCTTTCGCCTCCTCTCCACTTCAACCTTAGAACCAGTTCATTGATATCTACAAAATTGCTTCTTGAGGTTTTGATGGTGTTGAGTTGAAACTATAGATGAAGAGAGTTGAAACAGTAACAGTATTGTCTTCTTGTCCATGAACATGGACTCTCTCCATTGATTTAGGTGTTCTCTGATTTGTAATTTTTCTTCTGTAGATCCTGTACACGTGCAATTAGATTTATAACTAAAGTAATTCATTTGGGGTGCTACTGGCAAGCAGGGGCTGGCCAGGGTGGCCTGCACACACATCTCCACCCATACTTGCTCACAGGGTGACGGGATCTCTCTTTGCCTTGGTCCCGCATCTGGACCATGGTGAGGATTCAGGGAACTGGCAGCATCTGTGAGTCACTGAGTGGGGCCTGGCAAGGAGCCCCCTTGTCAGGGTTTGGAGATAAAGGCCACTTCCTGGCTCCCTGCTCTTCAAGCAAATTTCCAGATTTTTCTGAACCAGCTTTAGCAGTTAAGACAGTTTAAAACAGGAAGTCTACCTTGAGCCCAACTCAAACCCACTTTGCTTTGGTTCAAGAGGAATATCTTTAACCAATGTCCACGTTACTGGGCCTGTGACCTGCTGGGCAAACACACCCGTTTTTACCTCACAAGCAGGAGGGTGCACGGGGCCCATCATTGGGCTGGTCAGCCTTGGGCTGGCCGGGCCCTGCAGCTGCCAAAGAAGGCCTGAGTATGGACCCCAGGCTCCCTCTGACTGTCCAGCTCACAGATTGGCTTCCCCAGCCATCTGTCAGTGCCTGTGGCTACAGGGGACAGAACCCTAGAGCTCCCCATCCTGTGTCAGAGATGGACGAGGAGCCAGGAGTACACACATCCCGGGGGAGGGCTTGTCCCACTCCCACCACCAGGCCAAGGCCAAGGGAGCCCTGGGTCCCGGCCAGAGCCTCATGCGGCAACCTTTAATTTAGGCAAGTAGGTCAATCTACAAGGGTGCCCCCACCCCACTCCCTGGTGCAGCATCTCTTCCCCCACCTGTTGGGGTCATAGTGAGGCGGACACAGACCTGCAGACCCTGCTGATGTCTAGGTGACAGTGACCTCTGGTGACTGTGCGGGCATCTGTCAGACTTGTCATGTTGCTGCGAGAGGCCTGGGGCCCCAAGTGGGCTGTGTCCTGGGAGCCACGACCCGCCTGGGTATCCAGCATCATGAATATTCATACAGGCAATTGACTTGCAAATCCAAAGTAATTTACATGTCATAAACAGAGTGTGGATGTCTTTTCAGGATAAAATCTGTCAGGGAAAATGAATCTTGATTACCAGTTGTAACACGGAAACAGTCTCCATGTCCATGTCTGAGTCCGTCCTCGCGAGGCTGCTGGGAGGCACTTTGTAGGACCACTCTTCAAAGTCTCAGCTCTGGGGATAAACGTTAGCACAAATCTGGGGAGAAGGAGGCAGTGGGTTCCCTCGTGAGCTGCCCCTGACCTACACTCCTCTCTGTGGGCCGTGAGCTCCGTCTTGGGCAGGGACCCCCTGGGCTCCCCACTGGAGTCAGTCTGTGTCCATCCCAGTGTTCTGGGTGGGGAGGACAAGTTCTAGAAAGTGTGACTGCTGTTGACCAGCTCAGGGCCTCTTACCCAATGATGTGGCAGGTGGCCGGGGCCTTGAGAGGGCGGGTCCACCACCCTCTGATGGAGACTCTTGACTCGGGTCTCAGATAATGACAAAGATTCTGAGCAGATTCTGAGCAGGGTAAGCAGACCTCCCACAGGGATTAGGACTGTGACAAAGCTGTGATTGTCATGTGTCAGGCACTGTGACAGCCCAGACATGGCTGCTCCCCGCATCACTAATGAAGTTCTGAGAGCTGACTCTGACCCCTCCATCCCCCACGGCCACCCTCAGGGCTGAGTGCTGCCCCCACTGTCCCCATTTATGGAGAAGGAGACTGAGGCCTGGGTCGGGGGGAGGGGAGCTGCTCATCTCTGCCTCTTCTCCTGGGTGCTCCCACCCTTCCCAGCACCCTGTCCTCGGGGTTTAGCTTCTTGGCATAACTCCGGTTCATTTCTGGGGCTGGGTAGGTGACAGGGCTGGAAAGCAAGATTTCCTGGGGCACACCTTGTGGCTCCTTCCCGCTCCTTGGAAATCTTGGTGCATCTGGACACTTCCTGGGGTGCGGAGAAGGCCAAGGTCTGTTTCTGGGAGCCACGGCCCCAGACACAGGCTACCCCAGGGTCCCTGCTGCTCCTCCAGTGTCCCCCAGAGAGGCCGCCTGCCCACTGTTCCTGCTGGCTGGCTTCATCTTTTAGCACAACTTTGCGCATGACTCCCTTTAAATGAATGACTCACTTGACCTTGTGCAGGTCCTGACATATCCCGTTTTAGGGGTGACCCTGGGGTTCGAAGGCTGCACTTCTCTCTCCACTGTGGGCCAGAGGTGGGACCCAGGGTGGGGGTGCAGGCATCATGGGCTGTGGGGCGGACGTTTCTGGAAACTGCTCTTCAGGGCTTCTCATAAGAGCCTCAAGCTGCCCTTTGCAGTGCAGTGTCCAGTCTGAATCCCAGGGACTTTTGGTGAAAACTACACACTCATGACTCCAGAGAGCTCGTAGGAAGCAGAAACATCAGCACCTTACTAGCACTTTTTATTCTGGTTGCTTGTTGAAATGGTAATATTTTGAATAAATTAAGTTAAATAAAAATCCATTAATGAAATTATTTCTACCCATTTCTACTTTGTTAATATTGCCATTAGAAAATTGTAAATCATTTATGGCTGGCACAAGCCAGCCTGTTCCATTGGGCTGTTCAGCCACAGACACTGCCCTCAGCGGGGAGGAAGTGGCCTGTCCATGCATGTGGGAATCTTGTGTGTACTAGGGGCCATTCTCCAGAGTCTGCCCAGGCCTCCCCCACCCACTGCCACTAGGGCCCCAACCCACCCCATGTGGAGATGGTTCATCCCTCCCTTTGCCAGCTGTTCTGGACTGAAAGTGTCCCCCCCAAATTCCTATGTTGAATCACTGTCCCTAGTCATGGGTTAAGGGGTTGGGCCTTTGTGGGGTGATGAGATCTTGAGGGTGCAGTCCCTCATGATGGGATTAGTGCCCTTATAAGAGGCCAGAGGGCCCCCACCCTCTTTCTGCTGCAGGAGAACATGGAAGGCAGCCTCCCCCGAGCCTGTCTACACTGGCACCTGGTCTCACCCTCTGGCCCCCAGAGCTGTGAGAGATTGATTCTACCTTTTATAGGCCACACCATTAGGGTGGCCAGGACAGGGTGGGGGGAGCATGTATTCATCTGTTCAGTGTGTGAGTGGCTGGGAGTGCTGTGCTCAGTTCCTGGGCAGCCAGCTGGGGCTGGGGTGGGGGGAGAAGCAACTCAGTAACACATGCCATGCCCCAGGGAACAGCTCACTCTTGACCTCTGTCCTCTGGGGCCGCACGACTGCCCACCTGGCCTGCTGGGGACTACGGGGAGGCCTGTCTCTGCTTGGTGCTCCACACAGGCTCCGCCAACCCGGGCCAGCCCCATTCACAGTTATGCAAATTGCTGTTAATTGCAGGCAGGAGGTAGGGCCTCTGAAAGCCTGTCTGCTCCGTGCCAGGATGCCACAGTTCAGCTGGATCTCGCTTCTGCGTCAAAACCCAGTGTCAGTGGCTTGACACACCCCCAGTCTAACAAATGAACTGACTATGCCTTCGTGACAAGCGCAGTGCTGGGAGGGGGAATTTAGTTCCTTTCATGGGCGGAGAAAAGATGAAGACAAAGTGGCCTCAGGAAGAGATGCCCACTGCAGGGAGAAGCACCCCATGGGCTGTCGGCCCCCACCCTCCTCCACAGTTCGAGGATGGGATGGTGGCCATGCCCCTGGAGCCTCCCCAGGTGGCAGCCACCCTGCCCATTGCTACCTGGACCCCAGGGAGCTGTCTCCATCTGCTCTGATGGACAAAGCTGGAGGCTTCTACCAGACTCCAGGTACTGATGCTGACCATGTCCTTTTTTTTTTTAATTAAAAGATAATTGCTTTATAGAATTTTGTTGTTTTCTGTCAAACCTCAACATAAATCAGCCATTGGTATATATATATCACCTCCTTTCCAAACCTCCCTCCCATCTCCATCCCCATCCCACCCCTCTAGGTTGATACAAAACCCCTATTTGAGTTTCCTGAGCCATACATCCAATTCCCATTGGCTCTCTATTTTACATATGGTAATGTAAGTTTCCACGTTACTCTTTCCGTACATCTCATCCTCTCCTACCCTCTCCCCATGTCCATTTTATTCTCTGTGTCTCTTTCTCCATTGCTGCCCTGTAAATAAATTCTTCAGAACCATTTTTTTAGATTCTGTATATGTGCGTTAGAATATGATATTTATCTTTCTCTTTCTGACTCACTTTGTATAATAGGTTCTAGGTTCATTCACCTCATCAGAACTGACTCAGATACGTTCCTTTTTATGGCTGAGTAATATTCCATTGTGTATATGTACCACAACTTTATCCATTCATCTGTTGATGGGCATCTAGGTCGCTTCCATGTTCTAGCTATTGTAAATAGCGCTGCAGTGAACAATGGGATACATGTGTCTTTTTCAACCCTGGTTTCCTCAGGGTATATGCCTAGGAGTGGGATTGCTGGGTCATATGGTGGTTTTATACCTAGTTTTTTTTTTAAGGAATCTCCATACCATCTTCCATAGTGGCTGTATCAATTTACATTCCCACCAACAGTGCAAGAGCGTTCCCTCTTCTCCACACTCTCTCCAGTATTTATTGTTTGTAGATTTTTTGATGATGGCCATGACTGAAGCGACTTAGTAGCAGCAGCAGCATTCTGACCAGTGTGAAGTGATATCTCATTTAGATTTTATTTGCATTTCTCTAATAATGAGTGATGTTGAGCATCATTTCATGTGTTTGTTAGCCATCTGTATGTCTTCTCTGCAGAAATGTCTGTTTAGGTCTTTTTCCACTTTTTGATTGGGTTGTTTATTATCTTGGCATTGGGTATATGAGCTGCTTGTATGTTTTGCAAATTAATCTTTGTCAGTTGTTTCATTTGTTAATATTTTCTCCCATTCCAAGTTTTGTCTTTTCACCTTGCTTATAGTTTCCCTTGCTGTGCAAAAGCTTTTAAGTTTAATCAGGTCCCACTTGTTTACTTTTGTTTTTATTTCCGTTGCTGTAGGAGGTGGGTCATAGAGGATCTTGCTTTGATTTATATCATCGAGTGTTCTGCCTATGTTTTCCTCTAAGAGTTTTATAGTTTCTGGTCTTACATTCAGGTCTTCAATCCATTTTGAGTTTATCTTTGTGTTAGGAAGTGTTCTAATTTCATTCTTTTACATGTAGCTGTCCAGTTTTCCCAGCACCATTTATTGAAGAGGCTCTCTTTGCCCCATTGCATATTCTTGCCTCCTCTGTCAAAAATAAGGTACCCATAGGTGCATGGGTTTATTTCTGGGTTTTCTATCTTGTTCCATTGGTCTATATTTATGTTTTTGTGCCAGTACCATACTCTCTTGATGACTGTAGCTTTGTAGTATAATCTGAAGTCAGGAAGGTTGATTCCTCCAGCTCCATTCTTCTTTGTCAAGACTGCTTTGGTATTCACGGTCTTTTGGGTTTCCATATGAATTGTGAAAATTTTTGTTCTAGTTCTGTGAAAAATGCCATCGGTTATTTGAGAGGGATCACATTGAATCTGTAGATTGCATTTGGTAGTATAGTCATTTTCACAATATTGATTCTTCCTACCCAGGAACATGGAATATCTCTCGTCTGTCTATGTCATCTTTGATTTCTTTCATCAATGTCTTATGATTTTCTGTGTACAGTTCTTTTGTCTCCTTAGGTAAGTTTATTCCTAGATATTTAATTTTTTGTTGCAATGGTAAATGGTATTGATTCATTAATTTCTCTTTCTGATTTTTCATTGTTAGTATATAGAAATGCAAGTGATTTCTGTGTTGATTTTGTATCCTACAGGTTTGCTAAATTCACTGATTAGCTCTAGTAATTTTCTGATACCATCTTTAGGGTTTTCTATGTACAGTATCATGTCATCTGCAAACAGTGAGAGATTTGCTTCTTTTCTGATCTGGATTTCTTTTATTTCTTTTTCTTTTCTGATTGCTGTAACTAGGACTTCCAGAACTATGTTGAATAATAGTGGTGAAAGTGGACACCCTTCAGTTCAGTTCAGTCACTCAGTTGTGTCCGACTCTGCGACCCCATGAACTGCAGCACACCAGGCCTCCCTGTCCATCACTAACTCATGGAGTCCACCCAAACCCATGTCCATTGAGTCGATGATGCCATCCAACCATCTCATCCTCTGTCATCCCCTTCTCCTTCTGCCCTCAATCTTTCCCAGCATCAGGGTCTTTTCCAACGAGTCAGCTCTTCGCATCAGGTGGCCAAAGTATTGGAGTTTCAGCTTCAATATCAGTCCTTCCAATGAACACCCAGGGCTGATCTAATCTTAGGGGCAATGCTTTCAGTTTCTCACCATTGAGAATAATGTTTGCTGTAGGCTTATCATAGATGCCCTTCACTATGTTGAGGTAGATTCCTTCTATGCCAATTTTTTGAAGAGTTTTAATTATAAATGGGTGCTGAATTTTGTCAAAGGCTTTACTGCATCTACTGAGATTATCATATGGTTTTTATCTTTCAATTTGTTAATATGGTGTATCACATTGATTGATTTGTATGTATTGAAGAATCCTTGCATTCCTGGAATAAACTCAACTTGATCATGGTGTATGAGCTTTTTGATATGGTGCTGAATTCTGTTTGCTAACATTTTGTTGAGGATTTTGCAATCTATGTTCATCAGTGATATTGGCCGGTGGTTTTCTTTTCTGTATGTTGTCTTTGTCTATTTTTGATATCAGGGTAATGGTGGCCTCGTAGAATGAGTTTGAAAGTGTTCTCCTCTGCAATTTTTTGAAAGAGTCTTAGAAGGATAGGCATTAGCGCTTCTCTAAATGTTTGATAGAATTCTCCTGTGAAGCCATCTGGTCCTGGGCTTTTGTTTTGGGGGAGATTTTTTTAAATCACAGCTTCAATTTCAGTGCTTGTAATTGGGTTGTTCGTAATTTCTATTTCTTCCTGGTTCAGTCTTGGAAGATGAACTTTTCTAAGAATCTGTCCATTTCTTCCAGGTTATCCATTTTATTGCCACATATTTGTTCATAATAGTCTCTTGTAATCCTTTGTATTTCTGCATTGTTTATTGTCACCTCTTTTCATTTCTAATTTTGTTGATTTGATTCTTCTCTCTTTTTTCCTTGATGAGTCTGGTTTGTCAATTTTGTTTATCTTCTCAAAGAACCAGCTTTTAGTTTTATTAATCTTTACTATTGTTTCTTTTGTTTCTTTTTCATGTCTTTCTGCTCGGATCTTTATGATTTCTTTCCTTCTACTAATTTGGGTGTTTTTTTTTTTCTTCTTTTTCAGTTGTTTTAGGTGTAAAGTTAGACTGTCTATTTGACGTTTTCCTTGTTTCTTGAGGTAGGATTGTATTGCTATAAACTTCCCTCTTAGAAATGCTTTAGCTGCATCCCATAAGTTTTGAGTTGTCATGTTTTCATTGTCATTTGTTTCTAGAAGTTTTTTGACTTCCCTTTTGATTTATTCAGTAACCTGTTGGTTATTTAGAAACATGTTGTTTAATCTCCATGTGTTTGTGTTTCTTACAGTTTTTTTTTTCTTCTTGTAGTTGATATCTAGCCTCATAGTGCTGTGGCCAAAGAAGATGCTTGATATGATGTCAATTTTCTTAAATTTACTGAGATTTGATTTGTGACCCAAGATGTGGTCTATCCTGGAGAATGTTCCATGTGCACTTGAGAAGAAGGTGTATTCTTCTGCATTTGGATGGAATGTCCTGAAGATATCAATGAGATCCATCTCATCTAATGTATCATTTAAAACTTATTAATTTTCTGTTTTGATGATTTGTCCATTGGTGTGAGTGGGGTGTTAAAGTCTCCTACTATTATTGTGCTACTGTCAATTTCTCCTTTTATGTCTATTAGTGTTTGTCTTATGTATTGATGTGCTCCTATGTTGGGTGCATAGATGTTTACAATTGTTATGTCCTCCTCTTGGATTGATCCCTTGATCAGTATGTAGTCTCCTTCCTTATCTCTTGTAATCTTCTTTATTTTAAGGTCTATTTTATCTGATATGAGGATTGCTACTCCAGCTTTCTTTTACTTCCCATTTGCATGGAATATATTTTTCCATCCTCTCACTTTCAGTCTATATGTGTCTTAAGGTCTCAAGTGGGTTTCTTACAGACAGCATATATATGGGTCTTATTTTTGTATCCATTCAGCTAGTCTGTGTCTTTTGGTTGGAACATTTAATCCATTTACATTTAAAGTAATTATTGATATATATGTTCCTATTGCATTTTCTTAATTGTTTGGGGTTGATTTTGTAGATCCTTTTTCCTCTCGTATTTCTTGACTACATAAGTCTATTTAATATTTGTTGTAAATCTGGTTTGGTAGTATTGAATTCTCTTAACTTTAGCTTATCTGAAAAGCTTTTGATTTCTCCATCAATTTTGAATGAGATCCTTGCTAGGTTCAGTAATCTTGGTTGTAGATTTTTCCCTTTCAGTACTTTAAGTATATCTTGCCATTCCCTTCTGGCCTGCAGAGTTTCTGCTGAAAGATCAGCTGTTGAGCATATGGGGTTTCCCTTGTATGTTACTTGTTGCTTCTCCCTTGCTGCTTTCAACATTCTTTCTTTGTGTTATGTCTTTGTTAGTTTGATTAGTATGTGTCTTGGCATGTTTCTCCTTGGGTTTATCCTGTATGGGACCCTTTGTGCCTTTTGGACTTGATTGACTATTTCCTTTTCCATGTTGGGGAAATTTTCAACTATAATCTCTTCAAGCATTTTCTCATACCATTTCTTTTTCTCTTCTTCTTCTGGGACCCCTATTATTGGAATGTTGGTACATTTGATATTATCCCAGAGATCTCTAAAACTATTGTGTTTTTCCATTCTTTTTACTTTATTCTGCTCTTCCGAAGTTGTTTCCACCATTTTATCTTCCAGCTCACTGATTCATTCTTCTGCTTCAGATATTCTGCTATTGATTCCTTCTAGAGTATTTTTAATTTCAGTAATTGTGTTGTTTGTCTCTGTATGCTTATTCTTTAATTCTTCTAAGTCTCTGTTAATTGATTCTTGCATTTTCTCCATTTTGCTTTCAAGGTTTTTGATCATCTTTACTACATTATTCTGAATTCTTTTTCAAGTAGTTTGCCTATTTCCTCTTCATTTATTTGGACTTCTGTATTTCTAGTTTGTTCCTTCATTTGTGTAGTATTTCTCTGCCTTTTCATTTTTCTTTTTTCTTTTAGCTTATTGTGTTTGAGGTCTCCTTTTCCCAGGCTTCAAGGTTGAATTCTTTCTTCCTTTTGGTTTCTCCCCTCTAAGGTTGGTCCACTGGTTTGTGTGAGCTTCATATAGGGTGAGATTTGTGCCGAGTTTTTGTTTGTTTGTTTGCTTGTTTTTCCTCTCATGGGCAAGGCTGAGGGAGGTGGTAACCCTGTCTGCTGATGGTTGGGTTTGTATTTTTGTTTTGCTTGTGGTTTAAATGAGGCATCCTACACAGGGTGCTATTGGTGGTTGGGTGGTGCCTGGTCTTATATTACAGTGATTTCCTTTGTGTGAGTTCTCACTTCTTGATACCCCTTAGGATTAGTTCTCTGGTAGTCTAGGGTCTTGGAGTCAGTGCTCCCCCTCCAAAAGCTCAGGGCTTGATTTCTGGTCAGGAACAAAGATTCCACAAGTGGTTTGTTATGGCATTAAGTGAGATTAAAACAGATATGCAAAAACAGGAAACCAAAGATGAACCCCAGACAAATTTCAGTTACAAAATCAGGCAAATAATAATTAAAATAATGGAATATACACATATACATATACACCCATGAGCAAAGTCAAAACAGTCCAATAAAAATAAAGTACAATAGACTGACCCAGTGAACAAAAGAAATCAAAAATTATGTTTACCAGTTAAGAATAAAACTAACTAAAACACAAACTGGAAAACAAAACTAAAGCAAGGTGTCAAGTGGGGTATAAAGCAACGAAAACAAAACTAACAAATGTGTTGAGAGGAGAGGAAAGGAAGCAAGAATAGATATGCAGTTAAATAGAGGTAGATGAAGAAGATTTATATACATTGAAGATTAACTTCAAGGGGAAAATAATAGTAGGAAAGTCAAACAAAGGAATAAATGTAGAAAATATATATAATAGGTTTAAGAAAATTAAAATTATAAAATAGAAGAAAAAAAAAACAGAAGAAGAAAGAGAAAAGGAAAAAAAAGATCATGTCCTTTTGCTGTCCTCACATGAGTGGGAGGGCAGGGTCTCCCTGGGGCCTCTAAGCTCATCATGGGGCTCCACCCTTGTGACCTCATCACCTCCCAACACATTGCCTTGGGGGTTGGGATTCAGCGGTTGGACTGAGGGACATATGTTCAGTCCAAAGCAGTTACCCCTCTGTGTAGGGATGTACAGGGCTGCAACCTGGAGGTGGGAGGTGGAGTGGGCACTCTGAGGCACTGCGTGAGGACTCCAGGCCTGGTCTCTGCCCTCCAGCATTTGTAATTTTGTGAGGGACAGAAAGTGAAATCGTTAAACAATGACAAGAAAGTGGAACAGGATACAAATCTGTCTGGGAGGGGAGGCTGTCCCCAACCTGCCCGCAAACAGGTGTAAGATGCCAATGGGAAACACATGGCTTGGCCCAGCCCCTGACTCCCTGCGGCCCAGGGTCCTCACGCCAAACCAAGACAACGCCTCTGCCGTCCCCTTCAAGGCTGTCGTCCTGTTCCCCCGTTAATTAATGTGAGGCTGAACTGAGGGTAAAAGACATAAAATAATGAATGTACAGGCAGGAGAGGGCTGTTTACTCCATCGTGGCCCATGAGGCTGAGGCTGCTGACCACTCCCCCGGGGGTCAGGGGACACGTGTCCAGGGAGCTGAGGCTCTGGTCAAAGCCCATTTCTGGCTCAGAGCTTTCTTCAAAGGCGTCTGGTCTCAACACCAAATTTGGACTCCATGTTCAATAGCCCTCTTGATCAGAGTCTGATTTTCAGAACCTGCTGAATATCACCCAGATTGTTCTCCCTCCACAGAAACCAGGGAGCAGTGACTGCTGAGGCCCATGTTGGCTGAGGGGAAGTTTGTTTAGAAACATGTCCCCTTGGTGGTGACATGGATTGGGGGTGTGGGGTCTGCTCAGGATCTGGGGTGCAGCAGCTGGACAGCTGGAACCTGATGGCCTTCTCAGAGGCCACTTGGGGGGAGGCCAAGGCCTCAGTCATGAGGCATTTCTGTCATTGAAGTCACCACCTGGATCTTTGTGAACCGACGTCACCAAATCACATTGGTCCCCTCGCCCACACACAGTAAAGCTAGTCCACTGACAAGGACAGCACAGGGTTTACTGTTGGCACCAAACCCAGAGTCCAGGGCAGCTGGTGCTGAAAAAGCCTGAACTCTCTGATGGGTTTCAGGGGAGCATTTTAAAGGCCGGCTGAGAGGAGGGGTGGGCATCGCAGGGTGTGTGATCAGCTCCTGCACAGTTCTCTGATTGGTTGTGGGGAGGTGCAGGAGTGGGGCCACTGGGGTTCAGGTTATCAGTCCTCCAGCTCCAGGAGGCTTGGGGGCTGTGAGCACAAGGTCCTCAAGTAGTTGCCATCTTCAGCTGCTTTCAGCATCTGTGCCGCAACTCGGGAATGTGCATCAGATACTTTTATCTGGTGCTTCAGAGATGAGCTAAAGCAGAGGATGTGAGGGGGTTGCCTCAAGAAGGCTTCCCTGGTGGCTCAGTGGTAAATAATCCACCTGTCAATGCAGGAGATAAGGGTTCAATCACAGAATAGGAAAGATCCCCTGGAAGAGGAAATGGCAACCCACTCCAGTATTCTTGCCTGGAGAATCCCATGGAAAGAGGAGTCTGGCAGGCTGCAGTCCATAGGGTCACAAAAAGTCAGACACGACTGAGCAACTAACCCTTTCAGGAAGGCCTTAGAGTGTCCCACTTGGTTGCACCAAAGGGCTAAACAGGACCAGACATGGAAGACAGCTGTGCACACATGCAGCTCACACACACATATATTTGTATAGACATGCATAGACATACAGACACACATGCTCAATATGCCCACTGAAGTGTGACTGGTGTCTGGGGGCTCGAGGGAGGACCACTCAGACATCATCACAGCATGGACCCCTTGCAGGACGCTGGGTGCTCATCTCGACCTGGGCTCACCTACGTGGGTCCCTCTTGCTGTCCCCTCACGGTTGATTTCACAGTTACTTAAGCTCATTCAGCAGCCAGCTCGCCTCTGTCAAGTTTTAATTACATGCTGCTGGTTTTTCAAGTCAGACCCACAGGTTAGATTTGCTGGTTCATAGGAAATACAGGCAAAAGAGCCCCACCCTTCTGCCCACCTCCCTTTCTGTGTAATATGACTGGAAGGGTGGGACATCACAGGTGGTATCAAGTTACCTTTATAAAACCAGTCCCCTCCTGGCCAGCCAGCTTCTGGCAACCTGTCCCTAGGACCAGAGTCTATAAAGAAATTTAAAAAACAGTCCCCAAGTTCTGGGGTCAGACAGCCCAGTCAAATCACACAAATGACCCCTGTCCAGCATTCCCACTGCATCCCCTGTCTTCACAGGACTTCTTGTCAGTGCTTGGGGAGTAAGGGCCTGTGAAAGGTTGAGGAGGGGAACTTCAGGTAAACAAAGGAGGGTGCTGGAACATTCCAGAAGAGACACAGAGCCTGTCCCTGCTCCTCCATCCATGGCCCCTGGGCTGGGAGGTAGCCAGCTGCCCAGGGCCTGTCTCCAGGTAATAGTCTGAGTCACAGCCACCTCAAGTTCCTGCAAGGAAAGAAAGGGCTGATGAGCCTTGAGTGGGGCATCAGTAAGCCTCACACAGTCCCTGTGAGCTGCTGGCCTGGCTCTCAAAAGAGCGAAGCTCCCCTGGGCACCAATCAGCACCCACTCCAACCCCGGTCCCCAGGCCCAGACTGTCAGTAGTGCCCCAGGCACCCAGGGCCTGGGTCACGCAGGGTCCTTCTGCAGCTGGGGACCAGCCTGGGCTGCCTCCATCCCCTGGTCTTCCAGGTGGACCAGCCACCCTGTGTTTATAGGCAGGAGGCAGGTCCAGTCTGAGAAGGGCACGTGCTTGGGTTGCCTGGCCCAGCCCCAGCCTGGGTGGCTCTGCTCTTTGCTCTGCTTCTAGAAACAGAAATCACCCTTCAGGATCCCCCCCACACACACATGCAAAGGACGGAGAGCCACGCATGCTTGGGCCACCCACAACACGCAAAAGCCAAGCCTGTTCCCTGTTCCAGAGGGCCCTGCATGGCCATGAGGAGGATAGCGCAGTGGACCCCATGTGGTCATGGAGCCAGGGCTCTCCTGGGGGTGGAGGAAGAAAGGTCTCCAACAGATACAGGTGTGGGGCATGCCGACCAGCCCCCTGAGGTGTCCCCTTTCACTTCACTGATGGATGTTGTCCTAGAGTGCAGGGCAGCCAGGCCCACCCACACTGGTTGGGGCTGAGTGGATTGGGAGCGCAGGACCCCACTGTCACTTCTAAGGCACCCTCCCTCCTCATCACAGCCATCCAGGTGGAAGCCCCAGGAGGCCTGGCTGAGGGAACCCCTGGGTCATTTCCCAAGGTCAAGCCCAGAGCACAGGGTGCCCCCCATGCCCAGGGGTTGGTCAGCTTGGGAGAAAACTAGAACCAAATGCTGGTTGAGTGGGGTCTGGGGGGATGTGGATGGCCGCTCTCAAGCCCCCTCCCTGACACCGGCCACTTGGCTCCAAGTCCACCGTAATCAGATTGCCCTAAGCAAGGACAGAGCTCTAATTCTATTGAGAGGAGCCGAGACTCAGAGTTCAGGGCCTGATGTCCACGGGGAGCACAGTGACCACACGTCAGTGGACGGTAATTTGAAATTGGGAAGGAATAGGATATTTGCTGAGCTGCCCACACAATTACATGGCCAGAAAGCATTAAAAATTGTGGGGCTGGAGAATCAGCTGCCAGTGAACTCAAGGTAGAGCCACTCCCACCGGCCCTGGAGGTGGAGGACAGGGTGAGGGACAGTCACGCTGCAGCGGGGACACCACTCCTGGTAATCCGTTCCTGGAATACGCTGACACTAGCTTGGACGCCGGTCCCGACAGCACAGCAGTGCCCAGTCCTACAGGACTCATTCTCCAGCACAGCGGGGGAGTTTGCTCAATTCCCCAGAAATCCGCTCCCCACATCCCCAGCCCTAGAGGCTCTCAATTAAGACCAGGCCCCCAGGTTTTCCTGGCCCGGAGCTGAGAGCATTCTCTGATGGCTAAGTTCCTTCAAGATGCACACAGAACCTCCAAAACAGGTGTAGAGTCGGCACTGCTGGTAATCCTGAGTCAAGTTGTGGTCCCACACAGCAGGAAAACACAAACAGGAGGCTTGGCAATGACCACAGGAGCTCGTGTGTGGATACTGGGGTGACAGCAGCCAGTTCTTACTGTCCGGGAGTTGCCCTGCAAGGCAGACTTTGTTGCCATTGTGATGTGAGGTATGGGTTGGGATAAGACCATGATTCCATGTAGGTGCCCAGGTGACCACCAAGGTGCCTTCCTGCCCACATTCACAGAGGTGGGAGCCAGGCCCAGGATTAGACCTCCAGCCCCTGCCCTGCGCCTGTCCTGGCCAAGGACTTTTACAACCCTGTTGGTGGCTAATCAGCAGACACCCCACTGGTCTGAATATTCTCATGGGCTTTTTAGCCAAGAGGTGTTTGAAAACATGACAAATAGGCCTCCAGACCACAGATGGTTTTGAAGCAGTTTTGAGAGAGGCTGGAGTCACTGGAATGTGACTTGCCACCCCAGCTTCCACACCCAGAGTGATGAATGAGCCCCCACCAGCTCACAGCCAAGTTCAGGCCCCAGCACCTGGCCTGTGTGCTGCTGAGGGCAGGAGTCCCCTCCTCTCTCCTCGAGGATGAGCACGGCTGACCCAGCAGGGGTGGAGGGGCAGGGGTGGTGAGAGGCCATTTCCCTAATCCAATTGAGGGTCTCCTGGAGCCAGGCTGGTGCCAGCACTGCAGCACGGCCGGGAGCAGACAGGATGTGACTACCCAGGAGGGGCGGGGGGTGGGGGGAGAGGTAGCATGTCTCCGTGGCTCCAGCACTCAAGAGGAGAAAGACTCACACAGACAGCTGCTGCCTGCATAGGCAGTGGGGCACTTGGCAAGGCTCCTGTAGAGGTTACAGGCTGCTCACCTGCCCCTCATCAGAGGCCACAAAGAGTCTAGGAGCAGTGAGGACAGTGTGGAGTGTTCCTGATGGCCCCTGCCCCCAGCTGGCCCTACTCCCCCCACCCAGGCCCTCCCCACCCCAATCTCTCCAGTCTCTCTCCCCACCAGGCCAGGCAGTGTGGACTGTCCATGGTGCTGAACTCCGAGGCTCTCTGGAGCATTCTGTCCACTCTGAGTCGCTGGTGACCTTGGTCCACCCTCTCCCAGAAATTCCAAGCCAGAAGATGAGCATGAGAACCAGGGTGGAGCAGATGGGAGACCAAAGAAAGAGAGAGTGATGGATGGAGGTTCAGTCCTGAAAGGAGTCATGGCCTTTGCACTACAAGGTGTGCTCAAATTTCTGCAGTTACCCAAAGTGTCCTCTCTGGGAATCTGAGGCGGGGCATGTCCCCCCCTGAGGCTTTACAGATGAGGATGAGGTCCCTCAGCTTGCCCACAACCAGTGGGTGCTCTGTTCACTTACTCTCTGCTCACAGACCAGCCCCATGATGGAGGTGAGCGCCAGGATGCAGGTCACATTGGGTCTGGGCTTTGTCTTCTGTAAAATGAGAGTAGCTTCTACATGCATACTCCACAAGGTGACCTGTACACGGCGCTAAGCATGGGTCTGGCTGGTGGAAAGCATCTATCAAGGGTTATGATGTGTATCATCTAGAAAGTGGAAGTTAGAGGGACGTAGAATGTCCTCTTTTATACTGAACCAAATTCTGGTACTGGAACCATCTAATGGTGAGGGACTGCACCGTGAAGAGCAAGACCAGTGGCCGGGCAGTCAAGCTAAGCCCAAGGTGCACCCAATCTATGGAGCCCTCTCTCCAGGGTGCCCTTCCAGGCACTAAGATGACTAACTTGGTGCCTCAGTAGCGCAGGCAATTCTGGGGGAGACTCAGATGCTCTGCTCTGTGGTTGGCACTGACCTGACCCACAGAGCAGCGGGCCTCAATGTTGGTCTGTTTTCTCTCCCAGACTTTTGTCTGCTGTGGACTGTGCACCCTCTTGGAGGGGTCCCAGCAATGTCTGGAGTATCTGGGGGCCACTGAGATGAGGGATGATAGAGGGCAGTCACCTCGGATGGTGTCAGCCCCAGGAGATTCAAGGTTGTGTCACCTGGAAAGACCTTTCTGCCACCCCAGACCCAGTGTCCTGCCCCTGATGTGAGAGTGGATGTGCTGAGATCTGGTCCCCTCCACCTACAACACCCCACCCCAGGGAGGCAAGAGGGGTGTGTGGTTGGCGTGTCACCATGGGTACAGGACCTGGGCAGCTGTCACAGGATGTGCATTCATTCCATTCATTAATTTCATTTAAGGTCAAGAGGACGTGCCGAGAGCCCCCAGCTCCCAGCCCTCTCCCTGGGTCGGCCTCTGTCAGGCTTCTCTCCAGGGAGCCGCCTGGTGTAGAGCTGGCCTCTTACTCCACAGAGAAGCCAGCTGCTCTGTTCCTGCTCTCCTCACTAAACCATGACGTTGGCCCTCTCTGTCGGTCATTCTCTGTCTTGACAGCGCCCTGTGGTGCGGATACATCATAACTCATCAAGAAGCCCAGGCAGTGGGTGTTGAAGATGTTCTGGGTTCTTGCTTTCTGAGCAAGGCTGTGCTGAGTGATAGGGACACACAAGGACCCTGGAGTGACTTACATCACTGTTCCGCCTTTGGCAATGGCCAAGGGGAGGGGAGGGCTTCCTAGGTGGTGCTAGTGGTAAAGAATCTGCCTGTAACACAGAAGACATGGGTTTGACCCATGAGTTTGGCTCAGATGGTAAAGCGTTTGCCTACAATGTGGGAGACCCGGGTTTGATCCCTGGGTCAGGAAGACCCCCTGGAGAAGGAAATGGCAACCCACTCCGTTACCCTTGCCTGGAAAATCCCATGGGCACAGGAGCCTGGTTGGCTACAGTCCTTGGGGTCGCGAAGAGTTAACACATGACTGAGTGACTTCACTTTCACTTTTTCCTGAAGGAAGGCAAAGCAACCCACCCCAGTATTCTTGCCTGGAGAATCCCATGGACAGAGGAGCCTGGCGGACTGCGGTCCATAGAGTCGCACAAGTAGGATACAACTAAAGCAACTTAACAAGGACGCATGCACAAAGGGAGGGGACTTTCAGCATTTGCTGGGTGAGGAGGGTTTTTTCCCTGAGGTTAGAAGGAGGTGGTCCCTAAACCCTGGGCCCAACTGGGCTGGTCGCCTGCTGGGAGTGACCTCTGCCCACCCAAAGAGGTCATCCCAGTGGCTCCACAGTGGAAGTTCAGACAGGAAGTCCCTTCTCTCCACCTCCCTCGCCCCCCGCAGCCTCAGAAGCTGCTGCACAAGCTGCTGGGTTTTGCCAACACCCTGAGCAGTGTTTTGCACCTTCCCACTCACCACGGACTGCTTGCTGAGCTGTGAAGCTTGGGAGTCCAGAGGCCGGCTCTTTACTAAACACAATGGAATCAATTAAGGGGAGACAGGCGGCACAAAACCAGCTATGGCTCCTCAGAGAAAGAGTGCACAGGATAATAGCCTTGAAGAGGGTGGCAGAGGAGTTGTCTTGGCTTGAGGACCCTGGGCTGTGGAGGGCCAGGGGCTGCGCCAGGCCATGTGCTTCCCACTGGCACCTTGGACCTGTTTGTGGGCAGGTCAGGGACAGCCTCCCCTCCCAGACAGACTTGTGTCCTGTTCCACTTTCTTGTCATTGTTTAACCATTTCACTCTCTGTCTCTCACAAAATTGCAAATGCTGGAGGGCAGAGACCAGGCCCGGAGTCCTCAGGCAATGCCTCAGAGCACCCACCCCACTCCTTCTCACCTCAGGCTGCAGCCCTAGTCCTGGGTAACCCAGCATGAATTCTGCTTCTGGCCCTGAGCCTGGCACTGTCATTGTCTCTCTCTTAGTGATGAGAACGCTGAAGCCAACATGCCCCTCTGGGACCGCCTGAGGTCAAAGCTAACCAGTGGACAGGTCAGGGGTCCTGCAGCTTCCTGATGGTCCTGTCTGACTCAGGAGTGTTTGGAGGGTACAGTGGGACAGCAATTTCTCCTGGGACTGAGAGAATTTTTTCCCACTACTGAACTTTTATAGCAGAATTTTCCAGCAGTGCCTAAACTACTTTATTTTTTTTTAATTCCAATAGTATATCATGATAGCAAAAATTTCATAATTTCTTCTAGCAGACTTGTGGCTTTTATTTCTTAAGGGCAATAAAGGAATATTTATTTTGCACAAGAAGGACTGAAAGTCCAAGAAGGATGATTGCTGGCAGAGCTGGATCCGGGTGTTCAGTGTCCCCAGGGTGCTTTCCTTTCCCCTGTTGTGGGAGTTTCACTGTTAGGCAGGTCCTTCCCTCAGAGGTGAGAAAACAGTATCAATGGCCACAAAAGCAGTTTCCTACTCAGCAGACTCCCAACCCTCAACCTGAGGTGAGATCTCTTTCCTGAGCATCAGGCCTGGGGCCGTTCTCAGAGGATAAGCATGACTGCTACAGAGGCGAGCATGCACCCTGCATTTGTCCAAAGAGGACCCACCTGGGCCTTATGGACTGTGCTCATTGTTCAGGAATCCAGAAGGGGTGGGCGGTTCCTGGGCAGCAGAGGGAGGTCCTGGGAAGGGACAGTGGATGCAGCAGGCCCTGAGCTTCCACCCCTAGCTCTGCGGCCTGTCACCGCCTTCCCCTGCTGCTTGGACGCCACCTCCACCATCTACCATGTTTGCCTCCTTGGGAACGTTTTGGGCCTCTCTTGCTCCCCTGAGTGATTTGCACCAAACAAATCTTGTGCCGTGTCTGTTAGTGAGCTCCCATAGTGAGTAAGGCCTCCCTGCTGGCCTGCCATCCTTCCCTCCAAAAGTGTCCTGGCCACTCTTACATTGTTTTTTCCAGTTGAATTTTAGAGTCTGCTTCTCTATGCCCACATGGTCTCATGTGTCATTGGGACAAACACACAGATGAGGCTGAGGCTGGGCCCTCCACACCAGGGCATCTCTATCTGGAAGGAAAGGTCTGGCTGCTCCTCCTTCCCCTTCTGTCTCTCCTGTGGCTGCACCTCCGGTGTTTCCTGGATGGCTTGCACAGGGCTGAGCAGATTCACTCCTCTTTGCTTGTAGCTGGGAGTGGGCTGCTCCCCTAGTCCCAGAAGTGGGGTGTAGAGTGCAGAACTGGGTGAAGCCTGAGCCCCCATCCATGCTGGGAACCCTGGCAAAATGAGGCAGACCCCTGGCACCGCCACAGTCCAGGCTGGAGAGGCAGGAGAAGCCTAGGGAAGGCACCCCCTCTTTCTGCACTAGCAGGAATCCCCTGCTGGCCAAGCCTTGTCCTCAAACCTCTATTAGGGGGCTGCAGTGCTGGGGCCTTCACCCCACCCTGGAACCTCAAGGTCAGTGCCTGGCCTTCTTCCAACTCAGGGATCCACTGGGGCCTCAGACCAGACTCGGCAACCCACCAGCCTGGGCCGGCCTTTGTCCATCGCTCTCAGCCCCCATATGTGGCTGTTTCACTGTCTGTGCTCAGCAAGGTGTGGTATTTCAAATGTTTTGACATTTAAAATCTGTGTTGGATACATTCGTTTTGTTAAATTATACCTGGCTATGGTGACTCATGGGAATTGATTTGTCTCCTGGGCCTGCACCCCTACCCAGCCCCCAGCCCAGAGCTGCCCCTCAGCTTCACCAGCCCCTCATTGTTCAAGTCTCCAGACCTGTCCCCCAAGCTCGGTGGGGCTGAGCACTCATAAGACAGAGCCAAATGCAATTTTACACCAGAGGGTGTTACTCCCCTCTTCTCGTAGAGCTCAGAAGGTAAGGAATCTGCCTGCAATGCAAGAGACCCCAGTTTGACCCCTGGGTTGGGAAGATCCTCTGGAGAAGGAAATGGCAACCCCCTCCAGTATTCTTGCATGGAGAATCCCATGAACAGAGGAGCCTGGCAGGCTACAGTCCATGGGATCGCAAGAGTTGGACATGACTTAGAGACTAAATCACCACCACCACTGGGAGGTGGTTCAGGACCGTGGGAGACCTGTTCCCCATCACCGGTCAGGGTCACACACATCCCCTGGAGGTTTGTGTCCCTATTGGGAACAACAGTACTTTCTCAGAGAGGCCACAGCCTCTCGGGCTGAGCAGGTGCCTGCGAAGGTGGATCAGCCTAGTATTGCCGAAGGGCCGGGCTCTGGCTCAAGTTCAGGTGTGAGCCGGTGATTTCAGCAAGACTGTCAGCACCTCGGTCTCCCCAGAGGCCAAGAGAGGCAGAAGATGGAGGTGCCAACAGGAAGTGCTCTTCAACGCACTGAGAGGCAGTGGGGAAAGAGGCAGTAGGCAGGGTCCTTGCTTTGTGTCCTAATATGAGCTGTCCACATGCAGGATGAGGGACGCTGGGTGGGCCATGCTGAAAAGAGGTCAGGCGGGGCCACATCCTTGTCCAGACCTGGAAATACAGAGCCTAGACCCTCACCACAGCCAGGATGCTCCAGGCTGGGCCCTGTGCTGGGGGCCCCCTGAGGTGGCAGAGTCCACAGACCCTCAAGCCAGCCGGCGGAGCTGGCCTGGAGATGGGCAGATCCAGCAACTCCCGCCTCCAGCCCCTGAACCTGGGCCAGTGGGCAGGCGAGCACCAGGGCACATCCCCGCCTGGGGCTCAGGGACACCCTCCTCTGTCTCTCTGAGGGCCAGCAGGCGGGTGGGCCCCAGGGTGCATCCCCACCCAGGTCTCAGAGCCACTCTCCTCCCTCTCGCGCAGATCAACACCTTCATGTCCTTCGTGTTCCCCATGGTGGTCATCGCCTTCCTGAACACCGTCATCGCCAACAAGCTGACCGTGATGGTCCGCCAGGCTGCCGAGCCGGGCCAAGTGTGCACCGTCGGGGACCAGCACCGCTCCTTCAGCATGCCCGTCGAGCCCGGCCGGGTCCAGGCCCTGCGCCACGGCGTCCGGGTCTTACGTACGTAACTTCTGGGCCTCGGGGTGGGTGTGGGGGCGAGCTTGGTACCACAAACAGGGAGGTCTAGAGAGCTGGGGAACCGAGCGTGTCAGGCCGAGGCTTGGATGCCAGTTCTTCCGAGGATCAGGCTGCTCTTCATTTACTCACTCGTCCTCCCACTCACCGATTAGCAAGCCTCCGCATGGCTTCAAATCAAGGAGTTTGCTCACAGAGCCGGGGCTGCAGAGTTGGGGTCCTCATGCATGCTAGGCCAGCTGGAAAGGCCAGAGGTACCGTCCCCCCTCACAGGTTCTAACAGGGCGTCCTGAAGTCCTGGAGGGTCAGGTGGAGTGGACCCTCTGTTTCTGTGAGTTGTGAGGGTCCAGCCTCCATCCCTCTGTCCCTGGCCTGGTCTGGGCCTGCAGATGGCATCATGAGGAAGGGTCCTCAAAACCACCTACCCCTCCCCACTCTCCTGAGGCAGCCCCGGCCCACTCAGCCCCCCAGAGCATCCACCCCCACCTTACACCGGCCCCAGCAGCCCCTCTCCCATCTCCCGCTCTGCCCCGGGCTGCTAGCCCCTCACCATCTGCAGCCACTAGTCTTGAGAGGAAAAGGTCCCAGCAGCTCTACCCAACAGGAGCATGATGCCTGCAGGCCCCACATGAGATGTTAAATGGTCCAATAACCATGTTTTTAAACAGTAAAAAGAAACAGGTAAAATTCATTTTGTTCATTTATTACTCCAGTATTTCCCAGATATGATAACCTCTGCCTTCATCTGTGTCCTAAAACTGATGGGAGAGTCACTTCGGGCATGTTTAGCCCTTGGCCTGGCTCGGCTCCCTGCAGCCTGGTGTCAAGTGACCAGCAGGTAGTGTCCAGCAGGCAAGGCCACAGCATCTCTATCTGCTGTGTGTGGATAGGCCTTCTGGAAATCCTGGTGCCTCCAACCCGTGTTTTCTGCTGCTTCGAGCAGGCAGCTCCCTTATCAGGGCCTCTCCACCCCAGGCCTGCGGTCTCCGGAGACCCCCAAGTGGGTCTCGGGGGCTGTGGGGTCAGGACAGCAGTCTGGGTGTGGGCCCCAAACCCAAGACCCCCCACAGATCCTTCTACAACCCCAAGACAATGGCATTATCTCAGGGACCACGCTTCTCTCTTCCCCAAGACAGCATAGTCAGCCCCAAGTTTTCCCAAGCAGTTGGCTTTTTATTGCTCTCTTTTTCATTCTGGTAAAATATACCCAGCGTAAAATTTACCATTTTGACCATTTTAAGTGCACAGTTTGGCAGCTGTGTAGACAATCATATCACTATGGGGCCATCACCACCATCCCTTCCTGCCTTGTAAAGCTGCAACTCTTCCCGTTAATAACAAGCTCTCACCACTCCCCCAGCCCCTGAAAACCACCTTCTACTTTCATTCTCTATGAATTTGACTCCTCTAGGGAGCTCATATAAGTGGAATCATACAGTGTTTGTGGATTTTGTGACTGGTTTATTCACGTGATGTGGTAGCCTCAGGGTTCATCCACCTTGTAGCCTGTGCCAGAATTTCCTTTCTTTTTAAGGCTGAATAATCTTCCACTGTATGCAAGGACCACATGTTTATGCATCCTCTGTTGATTTTAGCTCCTGTGAACAGTGCTATGAGGTGCTGGTATCTGAGTTCCTGCTTTCAGTTATATATATATACACACACGCACACACCCTGGAGTAGAACTGCTGAATCACATGGTCATTTCTGGGTCGGGAAGATCCACTGGAGAAGGGATAGGCTACCCACTCCACTATTCTTGGGCTTTCCTTGTGGCTCAACTGGTAAAGAATCCGCTTGCAATGCTGGAGACTTGGGTTTGATCCCAGGACCTCTCCCTCCAGCTCCCTGAGGTCAGTGTCTCCATGTCTCAGGTGCCGTGGTCATCGCCTTCGTGGTCTGCTGGCTGCCCTACCACGTGCGACGCCTCATGTTCTGCTACATTTCAGACGAACAGTGGACCCCGTGAGTACAGGAGGCAGGGACCGAGGGGGTGAGGCTCAGGTCGGGGGCGTGCTCCCCAAAACAGGTGGGGCTGGGGCACTGAGAGGGGCTGCTCAGGGTAGGGGTGGGAGTCAGTGTCCCCCAGCAGGAGCTCGGGCATGGCTGTGATGGGGCAGGGGGCACAGAAGGCCGTGGAGGGACAGACACCCCTGGAAGCTGCTTCAGAAAAGGAAAGCAGGTCCTAAGACAGTCAGTAGGTTTGGGGGAGTCTGGAGAGTGAAAGGAAGGGCTGGCCCTGCTGGCTGTGGGTAGAGAGATGGCAACCGTCAGGGTCCCTGTAAGCCTGGAGGAGTCATCCACCAGGAGGACCTGGGGCTCCAAGAACATCACGCCCATGCTGTGATGTTTGGGCACTGGCCTTCCCACAACAGCGGTCTGAATCCTGCTGGGTGAGCTCCTCTGCACAGCAGGGCTCCAGGTCAAGGATCATGGGCTCTTCCAAGTGACAGGGAGCCGCTGGGGAGGGCACAGCTAGGCTGATTGAGGAGAAGGTGCAGGGAGTGGAGCATAGTCCCAAACACAGGGTTTCTGAGATTCAGGGCTGCCAGGTGAGGGAGTGAGGTCCCGGTGCATGGAGGCAAGCAAGTCGAGGTGCACAACTGTCTGAGCTGTGTGGAGGGGCTCCTACCCTGGATGTTCCATTAATGCCAGGCCCCAGCTGAGCCTAGCAGCCCTGGGGGGCCTGGGATCTTGCACAGGAAAGGCACACCCACAGGGCAGCAGGGAAAAGTGGAGACTGTGGCCAAGGTAAGCTGCACACCCTACCTTGGGAGGGGGGCCGCAGCTCAGCTGACCGGTGCTGGGCAGGAGTGTATACAGAACAACCTCTCAAGAGAAACCAGAGTCGTGGAGGTTATTATGAAATATCCCCACACTGGCCAGGGCCGCCCTGTGTGTCTGGGCCCACCGGCCTGAGTGCCCTCTCCCCCCAGGTTCCTCTACGACTTCTATCACTACTTCTACATGCTGACCAACGCCCTCTTCTACGTCAGCTCCACCATCAACCCCATCCTCTACAACCTCGTCTCCGCCAACTTCCGCCAGATCTTCCTGTCCACCCTGGCTTGTCTCTGTCCCCTGAGGGGGCGCAGGAGGAGGGGGCCAGCCTTCTCGAGGAAGGCCAACAGTGTGTCCAGCAACCACACCTTCTCCAGCAACGTCACCCGGGAGACATTGTACTAGCACCGGGCAGGCTGGGCGGGAGCTGGCAGGGGACCAGGCTGGGGTCACTCAGCCTCCACCCCCATCCACCCAGCACCTGGGAGCTGGAGGGAGTCATCCCAGGGCCTGCTCCCAGGCATCCAAGGTCCAGGACCCGGCACCCATATCCCAGAGGGCCCATTTCTTTTCAGTTTATCCTCTCTCCCCATCACCTCCCTCCTCTCTTCTTTGAAAGCAAGAGAGATTGCTCTCCTCCCAGATCTAAAAATGGCCTTTAATGAGGAGAAATTTGTGTTGGGTGATAGGCAGTCTTCTTTGTTCTCAAACTAATGGATGTTTAGGGAGAAAAAAATGAAAGGGGCAGATCAAGGCAGGCCGTTGGGCAGCCCAGTTGACATTGGAGGGCAGTGACCCCAAGAGCTGGCGCTGAGAAGAGCCCAGCCGGCAGGACCACCACTGGCCTGGTGCTGCCGAGGGCCTGTGTTATACCTCCAGTCAGCTCAAGACCAAGTCAGCTCCTTGTGCAGCAGGCATTCGACACCCCCTTCAAAGTGTTGTCACAGGAAGTTTTGATGCCACCAGAGGGCTGGGGTCAGCCTACCATTGCCCAGCCCTGGGCCTCCCCATCCTCACCTGTCCTCCCCTGGCCAAGGCAGCAAAGCCCTGCAGGGACATCTCGGGCAGCTCAGCCTCCCAGTTCTCCATTCTGGCTCTGCAGAAGCAAGGCCAGGTCTGTGGGGTCCTGGTGGCCCAGTCCAGGACAGGGACATCCCCATGCACTCTCATTTCTGCTGTCCAGCTGAGCTCCTGCAGCCTGGCTCCAAGCTGCTTCAGGGTGGACACTTGAGGTGGAGGAGGGTCGACCATGTCTCCAAGAGATGCCAGCCCTGGAGCCACAGGTGAAGAGGAGGAGCCACGGGTACAGGCTGCCTGCTGGCCGGCAGCCAGGCAGAGACCGAGACTCGTCCGTCATGCCTGGCCCCAGCTCAGATGCCCAGGACAGCAGGCGCCTCCTTGGTCTCTGGGAGCCAGTCCCAGACAGGACGGCCCGGCCCCAGGAAGGTGCCCTGAGCCAGAGGAGGGTGGCCCCGGGGGAGCTGCTCTGGACCAGCCGGACTAGGAGTGGCCAAGAGACCGAGGTGAAACATAGACCTTTTAAAGCAAGTCATCCCTGGGCCTGGAACACATTGGCCCAGAAGGGAGACAGTCAGACCGATGGTCAGACGGGCAGACAACCACATGGGTGGCACTGACTCAGGATCTGAGAGCTGCTCCTGGTCTGGTCTCAGCCTCCATCCACAGAAACGGCACATCAGATGCTGCAGTGTCCACAGGCATGTCAGATCTGGGCTCTGCTATTGATCGGGGGTCACTTGACCCTCCCAAATCCTCCCTCAAGCTGTTCAGCAAGAACCAGGCCAGGAGAGTCAGCCCATAGCTGGTCCCCATGCCAGGCAGCCCTGCCGTGACACAGTGGCCATCAGCGCAGAGGACAAGGCCAGCCCAGAGCTCCCATGTGGGTGTCACATCTGGACAGGGGTAGGGGAGCCCCTGCCCTGCTCAGCAAGTGGGCATTGGAGTTCAGCAAAGACAGTCTGGTCCCAGGTGCTGGCTTCAGGCAGAGGACCTGGACTCTTTCTGACAGACCCTTAGACCCTTCTGGCCTCCCTGGACCATGCACACACTGCAATTCCCCAAGCCCTGGTTTCCCTGTCTGAGTAGTGGGCATGGTAACTCCACCCATTCAGCCAGAGCTGAGCGTGATGGCTCTGGAGGACCAAGCTTGGACGATGGAAGGATGGTTCACCGAGGTAAGGGTGGAGAGGATGTGGAATGAGATGAGACGCCCGCCACCCAGACCCTCCTGGGGGCACACGGGCAGGGCCTGCCACTGAGCTCTGAGCCCACCTTACTGTCTGCCCACTTCACGTCAGTGGGGACCCGGGTCCATGCCCTGTCAGACACCCTCCTGAACCACCCCAGCTCCTGGTCAGGTCACCGTGGAATGCCAGAGGCCAGCTCTGTGTGCTGTCCATGTCCCTTCGCAGGGTCCAGTGTCCATGAGCCTGGTAACCAGTGATGGCGAAACCCCACAGTGTGCACTGCCCAACCACCCTAATGTCCTGCAGTGACTGGGACACCCCCTCAATAAAGAAGTAAAGGAGCCTGTGGGCCTGTGATGCACCCCCACATGCGAGAGGGGCCCCACGGACCTGCCAGCAGCCATTCACTCACTCATCAGACAGTGACTGTGTCAGCGACAGCCTCTGCTGGCCCTTTTACCAAAATAAACGTGCTTTGGTCCCGTTTCCCAGAGCTGGGGGGCTGGGGACCAGGACCCCCAGCTCAGGTCCCACCTGCCCACAGAGCTTTCAGCAGCAGCCTGTGAGGGGCCTCTCCTGAGCACAAGGTCCCATGGGGCCTGAACGTGGAGACCTGGGTCCACATTGGCTATGCAGCGACACCTGCCACCCAGTGTCCTGATCTGGGGTCTGAGCACAGGCGAGGCCCACCCAAGGGGGTGCGGGGCCCTGTGACTCTTTGACCTCAGTCTCCATGGCCCCTCTAACCAGCCTGGCTCCTCCCTGGGGGCCAGCAGATAGGGGCCGGGTCAGGGAGGGGCACTCACCTGTCCTTGGACACAGCCAGAGCCATCCTCCAGCAGAAGGGCTCCTGAAGCAGGGTGTCCCCTGCTGCCCTCTCCTCTTCCCCTGCTCTGCCTTCATCTCATAGCAGCAGCAGAGTCCCTGGGGACCCCAACATGGGGAGGGGAGGGGCAACATGGAAAGCATCTTTCCAGATTGCCAGCCTCTGCCTTTCTCTTCTGTCTCCTCGGCCAGCAGTCTTCCCCACACTGCCCTTCATTCGTTCATTCACTTGCCAGCTGCCCCCATGAGCCTGGTTTCCTCAAAGCCTCCCCATCCAAAGGGACACGGGGCTGAGTGTGAGCTTCAAGTCCTCTGTGCTTATAAGCCATCCGCCCCATCAGCAGGGAAGTCTCAGGATGCCCACTCTCACTGGCAAGCTCCAATAAGTATGCTGACATTTTACAAGAATAGCCAAAGGAATAAAACTCTAACAGTGGAATTTCAGGCCAGTCATGAGGAGAGAAATTTGGGGTCAGTGGTAGCAGTCCCAAACCCTTGATACCACTGTCCCACAGGGCCAGAGCTCTGGTCAAGCCACTCCCTGCCTCCTGCAGGTTTTCTGAGCTATGGTCCCTGTTCCAGCACAGGGAAGGGGGAGGAATCCACTCTCCTACAGGAAGGCACCTCTGGCCCCATCGCTGTCGCTAGGCAACAGGAGGAGGGCCTGGGAGAGAATTCCATACATTTTGAAATACATTTGAAGAAAGAAAAAAGCATCCGGTGGCTGGCTGCTGGAACACAGGGGAAGCTCTTCTCCACCACCCTGACTCCTCCCCACCCTCTTCCTCCTCCCACCCTCTCCTTCCTCCCATCCCCTCCCTCCTCCCACATGTCCCCCACCGCTTCCCACAATTATGATTTGAATTCCAATTTCTATCAGAACACCATGGAAACCATGTCCAGGCTGAATTGATGAAGGAGAGAATGGGAGAAGGGGAAGGCAGGGGGCTTGTCAGGGAAGGAGGAGTGGCAGAGTGAGGGGCCGAGAAGGGACTGCACTCCAGCTGGGAGGGCCCCCCACCACACATATGCACCCCCACCATGCACATGCATGTGCTCGCACATGTGCCCAGCCAGCAGCAGCCTCCACCTCCCAGGCCTCATTCATCGGCTGAGGTTGCCAGTTCTCAGCCTGCAGTCTGGCTTTGGCCAGGGGTGGGGGCCAGCACCTGGACACTGTCTTCCTGACCACCTGGGCCCCTCAGCCCCACCTCTGCTACCCTCTTTGGAGTGAAGAGAGACACGGGGGCCCTCGTTGTACTCTCAGCACCCTCAGGGATCCCCAGCAAAGCTACAAAGAAACTTAAAGGGAGTTGCCTGCCACAGCCAAGGATGCTCAGGATGGGGGTGGGGATGGGGGTGGGAGTGGGAGTGTGTGGGCAGCTGCACGGGGTCCAGCTGGGCCATGACTCTAGATGTCCACCACCCTAACCCCCTTCAGTCCTCAAGGAATGTGAGCTCAGCTCTCTGGGGAGAGAAGTGGACCCTGGATGGAGTAGGATGGCTGCAGAGGATGTCTGAACCTGGTCTCCACCCGGTGCCCTCCCCACTCCATCTAGCTTGCTGTGTACACATTAACTTTCAAGATGCAAAACCTTTATCTTTTATTATAAAAGCGATTCACTCTTTCATGAAAAAGTGAAATAATATGAAAAATACAAAGTATAGGGTGAAGTCTCAGCTTTGTCCCACCTGGAGGTGACCGTGGCTGACAGACCGGTGAGAACACCACCCAGGGCACCACCATGTGCTACCACACAAACACCCTGGTGCTTGAAGAGAACACACACCACCACTCACAAGACACACACACATGCACTTACATACACACATGCAAACATATGCACATGCACGCCCTCACATATACATGTATATACATACAGGCACACACATGCACACGCAAGCATATACATATACACATGTGAACATATGCATATACACACCCTCACATAACACACATATACAGACATGCATGCACATACATGCATGCAAACATACTCATGCCCTCACATATACACATACATACACACATGCACATACACGCTGTGTGTGCATGTATGTTCATATGCATATGCTCATATACACACATACCTGCACACCACACATACACGTGTGTATACTCACACATATATACACACGTGCATATATACACTCATGCCAACATATACGCATGCACACACTCTCTTATACACATATGTACGCATACATAGACATGCATATACATACTGTGCACACATGGAGGTACTCGTGCATACATAGTTGCACATGTATGCACACATGTGCATGCCCACATACATATATACATGTGCATACACATATGTATGCAAGTGTACACTCATGCACACCGTCATACACACAGATACACATATATGCACACATCCTCACACGTGCACACTTGCACATAAATACACATACACATGTGCATATGTGCATGCATGTGAACACATATGCATGTGCATGCTCATACACACATGTGCATATACATGTGCATTGTACATACATATGCACATACATATACACATGACTGCAGCCATGTCAGTGCACACAGCACTCCCTCTTTCTTTTCTATTTAATCTATTAAAATTTTTTTAACTTTTTATTATATATTGGAGTATAGCTAGTTAACAGTGTTGTAATATTTCAGGTGCATAGCAAAAGGACTCTGCCATACATACACATGTATCCATTCTCCCCCAGACTCTCCTCCCATTCAAGCTGCCACATAACATTGAGCAGGGTTTCCTGTGCTATATAGCAGGTCCTTGCTGGTTATCAATGTTCTTTTCTTTTTTATTAAATTTATTTATTTCTAATTGAAGGATAATTGCTTTACAGTATTACCTTGGTTTCTACCAATCATCACCATGAATCAGTCATAGGTTCACCCACGTCCCCTCCTACTTGAACATCCCTCTCGCCTCCCTCTCCATCCCACCCCTCTAGGTTGTTACCTCTAGGTTTTTCAGACACAAAGTTAAAATAAATTTCTGACATTCAGATGTTTCCAAAAGCAACTCTCCTGTGCAGGTAAAAAGTCCCCAAGAGTCCAAGCAGAGGACATGCTGTATCTCAACAGACTTCAACTGACCCCTTGGGAGCCCAGAGATGGGACGGCCCTTCAGGGGTGTCCTGCGGGGCTGGTATGGGAGGCCAGCAGAGAGCTGTGCCAGCAAGGTGGCAAGCACTGCAGGCTGTCCATCCTCATCAGTCACTTCTCTCGGCTCCCATTACCCTTCATCACTGATCCCTCCTCCCGGCAGCCAGACTCCTCTGAGCAGCCTGGCCATCTGTCTACATTAGAAAGGGGTGCTCCTGCAGGGCTGGGGGGCAGCGCCATGACTCCTGCCTGATGGCCTAGACCCCTGACCCTAGGTGACTCTAGGGCGGAAGAGGCCCAGTGCCACCCACACAGACCCCCCACAGCTGACAATGGTCCCCATGGCCCAGATGCCAGTCTGCACCTGTTTCCATCATGCAACACATTTAATAAGCACCTACTATGTGCACCCAGGCTGGAGGGAGCTTCTGGTCAGGGGTTCAGGGTGGAGGCCGGCTTGTCCTCAGCCCAGGCCCCACCTCTGCAGCCCCATCACCACCAACAAGCTGTCTCTCTGGTCCTCCAACCCCCTGCATTAGGGCTCCAGGAGGGGCCTGGGATGCAGCACTTACCCAGCATTTCTGGGGCCTGCCTGGCATGGACTAGCCACTGCTGAATGTCCCAGGAGGGCCAGGAGATGCCCCCTCACTGGCCTTAGTTTGCTGGTGGGGGAGGGACCTGGGGTCCCCCAGACACCATCAGGTATGGGAATCCAGTCTCAGTGTATAAGGAGGTGAATTTTAAGGCCCGCTTTCCACCCTGGGGTCCCTGGGATTGTGAGTCCCCTTCCCCCACCTCAACCCTAGCCAGAGTACCCTGGCTTCAGCCTTCAGGGCCCCACGAAGCCAGAGAGGCAGATTCTTCCATGGCAAGATGGCATCTGTGATCAGGAGGATGAACGCAAAGGATCCTGGCTATCTCCCACCCACATTTAGGGGTCCCAGCCTGGCCTAGGATGCCCCGTCCCTACTGCTCATTTGCTGCTAAAACTTGCCGAACCCCCCCACCCCAACCACTCCCCTTCTGAGCAGCAGACTGTCTGCAGCCCCCATGTGCCCCACTTCCCCTCCAGTGCATCCTAGGCCCATTTATGACCACAGAATCTCCCGTGTGCCCTGTGGGTTCACCCCAGCTGCACCTCCGAGGAAAGAACTGTCAGCACAGCCGTTTCACAGGCGCTGAGTCTGCAGAGTGGCTGAGCAGAGAGGGAGGAGGTGGGGGGTGGGGGTGAGGGGTGGGGGAGGGTGGGCATGGTCTGGCTGGAGAAGCGGCAGGCTGGGGCCAGAGTCAGGACCTCTGGTGCCTTGAGCACCCCGTGGTCTCAGTGTGGCCCATGGGTTCTGCAGAGGGCCTGCCGGATACCTCCTTTCTGGCCCCTATGTGGGTGAATAGCCACTGAAAAAGAAAACAGAAATTCCCTGCTGCAAACAGGGAAAAAGTGTCCCCACTCCTCTTCAAGTGTTTATTTTAGAAAGCTTGGTATTGTGCTTTCCTTTGAGAGGAACAAGCCTCTCTTTAAAAGCAGAATAAATAAATAAATAAAAATTTTAAAAATAAATAAAAATAAAAAATAAAATAAAAGCAGAATAAGCCTGTTGCCAGCTCCCAGCCCAGTCTGTGTTCCTCGGGGGCTTAGAGCCATCTCTGTCTCAGATGCAGTCATGAAGTACAATGGCGCCCCTCTCCCAGCCCCTGCAGAGGCAAGAGCCTGGCCCCAAACTACCTCCTGCCTTAGAGACACTAGAGGTATCTTTTTCCTTTGGAAAAAGCCAATTAGTTAACACAGATGGTCACCCCCATTACCAAGTAGATTTAGGATGAACTGTATGTGACAAGGGCTTCCCACGTGGCACAGTGGTAAAGAATCCGATGCAGGAGACGCAGAAGTGAGTTTGATCCCTTGATGAGGAAGATGTCTTGGAGAAGGAAATGGCATCCCATTCCAGTATTCTTGCCTGGGAAATCCCATGAACAGAGGAGTCTGACAGACTACAGTCCATGGGGTTGCAAAAGAGTCAGACATGAATTTTTAAAACACACCTTTTTCATACATATATGAACAATTTTTCTAATAGGTGATTCATGCACACTGTGCAGCAGGAAAGAGGTGCAAAGCTGATGAAAAGACACGTCATGGCCCTTCCCTTCTTCCCCTCTGGTTCTCCCTGGAGGCAGCCCCCACAGGGACATGAGTGACCGGCTGGCCCTTCTGTGAGCACCCAGCGCTCCACCTCTCTCTACAGCTCAGGTCCCTCCACGACAGGTTTGCTCCCTGGAGCCAGGTTCCAGGTGGAGGCACTTGGCAGGCGAGGTTAAGGTGGGGAGAGGCTCCTGGACTCCCAAGTGGGTCCAGCATGGTCGCAGGAGCCCAGCCTGGACAAACGGGCATTGGCTTCTTCCCGGAGCCTCCCGCGTGGAGCCCAGCGGGCAACCCTGTGATCTTAGTCTGTAGGACCAAGCAGAGGGACCATCTGCTCTGCAAAACACGAGGTGGTAAATGATGCTGTTTGGTGCTGCCATGTCACGGTCACTTGTTGTGGCTGCTGGGGAATCAGGAAATTGATACACAGACTGCTGTGTGCTTCGCCACAGCTCCTGCAAACCCACATTCTTTTCCATTTCTTTGCTGCTGATGCTGCTACTCCTGCTAAGTCACTTCAGTCGTGTCCGACTCTGTGCAACCACATAGACGGCAGCCCACCAGGCTTCCCCGTCCCTGGGATTCTCTAGGCAAGAATACTGGAGTGAGTTGCCATTTCCTTCTCCAATGCATGAAATTAAAAAGTGAAAGTGAAGTCGCTCAGTCGTGTCCGACTCTTAGCGACCGCATGGACTGCAGCCTACCAGGCTCCTCCGTCCATGGATTTTCCAGGCAAGAGTACTGGAGTGGGGTGCCATTGCCTTCTCCCCTTTCTTTGCTGTTATAGAAACTTTTGCAATGTGTCCCTGCACCCTGTATGGTGAGCCTGCTGTGCAGGTCAACCAACTCGTGAGCCCTGAGTTAACCCTCTCCTGTGAGCCTGCAGAGGTTGCGTCTACACAAGAGCCTGCCACTGGAGGGGAGCTGACTCAGCCGCCCCAGGTCTCCCCCGACGGGGACCGCTGCCTGATTCTGGGTGCTACGCTGCTGTAACCTGCTTTGTCCTGAGCTGGTGGCATTCTGAATCTGTTGGGGGCCACGAGGGAGATGGGACAGTGTCTCTGGCTCCCTGTCTGCAGGGAGGGGACACCTCTGAGCTCCAAGACCAGCAAGGCCCTGCTCTCCACAGCACTCCCAGGGATGATGGCTGGAGGGCAGGGCAGGCCTGGGTCAGCACAGTCAGCAGTGAGGGGGCAGCAGGGGAAGACATGGCCATCCACACACACTCCTGCTAGTTCCAGGATGCAGCTGGAGAAAAAGGCGCCAGGTGTCTTTGGGGGTGATCCCGGAGCAGGTCAGGGGGCAGTGAGAACATCTGTGGGTCCTGGGGGCTCCACCAAGGACCTCTTGGAGATGGTGCTGGAATGCCGATAGGCTCTATCTAGAGGGAGCAGGGGCTTGCACCAAGGCCCCAAGCAGCAGCAAAATCTGCTCTAGCTGTTAGCATCCACAGGTGTACAGAGCAAGCCTGGGGCAAGACAGCTGCACATCTGGGGCATTCCTCACTCAGACACCCAAGCAGAGGGACCCAGTCCACCCCTGGCCTCTCCAGGTAGGAGCAGGCCTGGCCCACCAGCGGCACTAGGCAAGTATTTGCCAAATGAGGCAAATCTATATGGGCTGAAATGGAACATATTTGCAATCAATGGTTGTGTTAAAAATAAAGTGAAGGGCCAGCAGCAGACAGAGTGGGCTTCCATTTGGGCTTTTTTTTTAAACAAGGGGAATTACAAATGGAAAACCAAGCTTCGGGGAAGAGGGCATGGATGGCTTCTCCACACAGACTTTTTAGCCAGAATGTTCTTTACCATGTCATGATTAGTTGTTTTTATAATACTCATCCTCATTAGCACAGAAATGCTATTTATATTCTCCAGTTCTTTATGATGAAAAATGTCAAACCTATAGAAAGGCGGAGAGAGTGTACAGTGGGCACCTGGATGCACACCAGCTGGATTCAACAATCGTGAATTTAAAATTCTGCATTTTCTTTTAAGTCTGCTGGGAGGTCAGAGATCAGGACACAGCAGGAGGGAAAGCTGGGCCTGAGGGGCACATAAGTGCTAGGAGAGGACGGGGGACAGGAGGTGCTGATGCAGCGGGAGGGGAGTGGGGGGAATGGGGGTGGGACAGGGTGACTGAGAGCCCCCAGCATCCCGGCCTGAGGACCAGGTGACAAGGCAGGAGAGAGGGGCAGCTCCACGTCCACTGCAGCCACCTCCAGGTCTGGGGGCTCCCCCTCGTGGCTGCTTCTCTGGGGGAGCTCCTGACCAGGAAACAGAGGCACCTCCCCCACAGCCCCCAGTGGGGCCTCAGGGCACGTTGCATCTGTTGAGGACTTTGTAAGTCAGTTGTGATGTGTCAGGTTTTTGGGAAGAGATGACAAGTGCTGAAATCTCCCCCAGAGGAGTCACAGTATCGTTGCTCACTGTCTCAGGCTGGGCAGCCTTATGCGCCAAGGATTTCAGGAACTGGGAGGATCCACAGTGCAGCGGAGCACCAAGGCCATGGGGGCAGCTGGCCAGGGATGGGCTTCTTCCTTGAGCCCCCCTCCGCCTGGTACACCCATGGAATTGGGCTTCTGTGTCCAGGCTCAGACCACGGGGACCCCACCTTCCCCCAGCCTCCCCAGGATGACACGTCCAGCAGCTTCCCTGAGGCCTCAGAAGACAGCAACACCCACATTCCTCCTCCAGCTCCATGACCAGAAAGTAGATTCTCCTTAATTACTTGGAAATTTCAGACAAAGGCAAAGCCCAACTTCCCGCGTCCCTGGTGAGGACAGTCATCACAGCGAGTAGGGCTGGGCCAGACGGGCTCCAGTGCCCAACAGACAGGAAGCAGCCCATGTTACCATGGAGGGGACAGGCTCACAGCCCTCCACCCTGCCTGGGACCAGGGGGACTGCTGTCCACTTCTCAGACCCCGAGCCTCAGATGGAGGAACTGAAGGGTCTATAATGGGGCACAGCCTGGCTTGGACAGACTGATGCCAGGAGCTGCTGGGCTCAGAGCCTGTCATTCGCCTCGATCCCAGGAAGGCCTGACACTGCCATCTGTTCTGACTTAACCAGCTCTGTACGAACGGCCGCCCTGCCCCAGCCTCACACAACCTGAGATCAAGGAGGGTGTGTGTGGGTGCCCTTGACAAGGAAGGGCAGGGGCCCTGGGACCCAGTTACAGAACTGGAGCCCTGGTGATGGGGGGTTCTCAGAAGAGAGCTGCATAGGAACCCTTCCTGGAAGTACCTCAGCCCTCCCACCCATCCATCCCCGATGGGGCGGCCTTCCCACCTGCTGAGGCTGATCCAGCTGGTGACAATCAGTGTGACCCCCCTTCCCAGCACGGGGCCTGGACTGGAGGGACAGAAATGGAGAGCAGGGGACCCCACCTGTCCCAGCACCCCTGCTCCCTGTCAGTTTGGGGAGCTCTGACACCTGAGCCAGCTAGGATCCCTTCTGCTGCCTCCCAACACACAAAGGAGAAGACACAGGACGGAAGAAAGGCCTCCAGCCAGGATGGGCTTGAGCTCTCTCATGGAGAGTTTTCAAAGCCTCAGTGCTGTCCTTGAGAATGTATGTGGAAACCTGCCTGCTGGGGCCATCCCAGCCATCCTGCATTGTGCCTCCTCGGATGTGCCAGGAGCTGCCCTGGCTAATGCTGGCAGGAGCTGAGTGCCCAGAGGCGGGCAGGAGTCCTAACCAGGACCCCAGATGAGGTGGGTAACACGCGGCTGTTTGAGGACAGCCCCCACCTTACGCTCCATCCCGGGACCGACCACACTCACAGCCTGCACTGTCCTGGCTCCAGGCGGGTGGGGGCTGCCCAGGATCACAGAGTGGGTTCTGCTGCTGCCAGGAGCCCTGGGGAGCCCAGGCTGAGGCTCGGGGTCCCCCCCTTCCTGTATAAGATGGAGGGACAGGTGGGTCTTCATGACCTCTTTTCTCCAAACAATGTTGGAAGCTTCCAGAAGCACCAGGACCTATCTCTATATGAGTTCTCAGAATCCCAGAGTGGCCCCCATCCCATCAGGCTCCCCACCCCATCGCTGGGGCTATGTGGCCCTTTCAGATATTCCCCCAGTGCTCCCAGGAGACCCCCGGTGACCCCATGAGATCCTCCGAGGGGTCAGCCCTGATAGTCCTCTCATTTCCCCTCTGCCTTCCCCTCACCACATGCTGACCACCTCCATCTGTGAAATGGAAATCATTTGCTTTCACAAAGCAGGTTTGGGGAATTAGTTTAATCAGAAAGGCTTGCTCTGAAGTACTAGAAAGGCCAGGATTTGGGAATCGATCATGTATGAAATTACACAATGCTGTTTTTTTAAATGAAACAAAGCCTACTGCTGGTAGGTTTCCTTCACATATCTTCTCCCCCCTTCCATCTCTCTGTATTTTTAAATTTCAAATAATTTCAAACTCGAGTTGTGTGACTCCTATAAGAGTGTTTTGCCCAACCCCACCCCCACCTCCAGACACACGAGGTTGCTGTGTCTGCCCCACATTTGCTTTTCAGCTTCTGTCTCTCTAAGGATCCTCTCCTGGACTGTCTGAGATCACTGCCTTCGTGGACTTGAATTATTCAATAAAAGTAAAAAGCAAGTTCAGACGGCACAGCAGGTCCAGAGGGGAGGATCACCGGGTGACAGCCTTTCCCGGCGGCATCTGGCTGAGCACTGCATTCTCACAGGTGTCTGGGACCCTGCTGGGCCAGGTCCACCTCAGATTCCTCCCATTACCCTCCGTACTCCCTGAGGGCTCTGTCTCAGGGTTTCTTCCTAGGTTTTCCAGGTCCCTGTGGCCTGGTAGTGTGCATGTGCCTGCTAAGTCACTTCAGTCGTGTCTGACTCTGTGCAACCCCATGAACTGTAGCCTACCAGGCTCCTCTGTCCCTGGGATTCTCCAGGCAAGAATACTGGCGTGGGATGCCATGCCCTCCTCCCGGAGATCTTCCCGACCCAGGGATCGAACCTGCATCTCTTATGTCTCCTATTTTGGCAAGCGGGTTCTTTACCACTCTCCCCACCTGGGAAGACCTGTGGTCTGTTCTGTTCAGTTCAGTTCATTTCAGTCGCTCAGTCGTGTCCGACTCTTTGCAACCCCATGAATTGCAGCACACCAGGCCTCCCTGTCCATCACCAACTCCCGGAATTCACTCAGACTCACGTCCATCGAGTCAGTGATGCCATCCAGCCATCTCATCCTCTGTCGTCTCCTTCTCCTCCTGCCCTCAATCCCTCCCAGCATCAGAGTCTTTTCCAATGAGTCAACTCTTCACGTGAGGTGGCCAAAGTACTAGAGTTTCAGCTTTAGCATCATTCCTTCTAAAGAAACCCCAGGACTGATCTCCTTCAGAATGGATCAGTTGGATCTCCTTGCAGTTCAAGGGACTCTCAAGAGTCTTCTCCAACACCACAGTTCAAAAGCATTAATTCTTCAGCACTCAGCTTTCTTCACAGTCCATCTCTCACATCCATACATGACCACTGGAAAAACCATAGCCTTGACTAGACGGACCTTAGTTGGAAAAGTAATTAATGTCTCTGCTTTTGAATATGCTATCTAGGTTGGTCATAACTTTTCTTCCAAGGAGTAAGCGTCTTTTAATTTCATGGCTGCAGTCACCATCTGCAGTGATTTTGGAGCACAAAAGAATAAAGTCTGACACTGTTTCCACTGTTTCCCCATCTATTTCCCATGACGTGATGGGACCGGATGCCATGATCTTCGTTTTCTGAATGTTGAGCTTTAAGCCAACTTTTTCACTCTCCACTTTCACTTTCATCAAGAGGCTTTTTAGTTCCTCTTCACTTTCTGCCATAAGGGTGGTGTCATCTGCATATCTGAGGTTATTGATATTTCTCCTAGCAATCTTGATTCCAGCTTGTGTTTCTTCCAGTCCGGCGTTTCTCATGATGTACTCTGCATATAAGTTAAATAAGCAGAGTGACAATATACAGCCTTGACATACTCCTTTTCCTATTGGAAACCAGTCTGTTGTTCCATGTCCAGTTCTAACTGTTGCTTCCTGACCTGCATACAGATTTCTCAAGAGGCAGGTCAGGTGGTCTAGTATTCCCATCTCTTTCAGAATTTTCCAATTTATTGTGATCCAGACAGTCAAAGGCTTTGGCATAGTCAATAAAGCAGAAATAGATGTTTTTCTGGAACTCTCTTGCTTTTTCCATGATCCAGCGGATGTTGGTAATTTGATCTCTGGTTTCTCTGCCTTTTCTAAAACCAGCTTGAACATCAGGAAGTTCATGGTTCATGTATTGCTGAAGCCTGGCTTGGAGAATTTTGAGCATTACTTTACTAGCATGTGAGATGAGTGCAATTGTGCGGTAGTTTGAGCATTCTTTGGCATTGCCTTTCTTTGAGACTGGAATGAAGACTGATCTTTTCCAGTCCTGAGGCCACTGCTGAGTTTTCCAAATTTGCTGGCATATTGAGTGCAGCACTTTCACAGCATCATCTTTCAGGATTTGAAATAGCTCAACTGGAATTCCATCACCTCTACTAGCTTTGTTTGTAGTAATGCTTCCTAAGGCCCACTTGACTTCACATTCCAGGATATCTGGCTCTAGATGAGTGATCATACCATCGTGATTATCTGGGTTGTGAAGATCTTTTTTGTACAGTTCTTCTGTGTATTCTTGCCACCTCTTCTTAATATCTTCTGCTTCTGTTAGGTCCATACCATTTCTGTCCTTTATCAAGCCCATCTTTGCATGGAATGTTCCCTTGGTATCTCTAATTTTCTTGAAGAGATCTCTAGTCTTTCCCATTCTGTTCTTTTCCTCTATTTCTTTGCATTGATCACTGAAAACAGCTTTCTTATCTCTTCTTGCTATTCTTTGGAACTCTGCATTCAGATGCTTATATCTTTCCTTTTCTCCTTTGCTTTTTACCTCTCTTCTTTTCAGAGCTATTTGTAAGGCCTCCCCAGACAGCCATTTTGCTTTTTTGCATTTCTTTTCCATGGGGATGGTCTTGATCCCTCTCTCCTGTACAATGTCATGAACCTCAGTCCATAGTTCATCAGGCACTCTATTTGTCAGATCTAGGCCCTTAAATCTATTTCTTATTTCCACTGTATAATCATAAGGGATTTGATTTAGGTCATACCTGAATGGTCTAGTGGTTTTCCCTACTTTCTTCAATTTAAGTCTGAATTTGGTAATAAGGAGTTCATGATCAGAGCCACAGTCAGCTCCTGGTCTTGTTTTTGCTGACTGTATAGAGCTTCTCCATCTTTGGCTGCATAGAATACAATCAATCTGATTTCGGTGTTGACCATCTGGTGATGTCCATCTGTAGAGTCTTCTCTTGTGTTGTTGGAAGAGGGTGTTTGCTATGACCAGTGCATTTTCTTGGCAAAACTCTATTAGTCTTTGCCCTGCTTCATTCCACATTCCAAGGCCAAATTTGCCTGTTACTCCAGGTGTTTCTTGACTTCCTACTTTTGCATTCCAGTCCCCTATAATGAAAAGGACATCTTTTTTTGGGTGTTAGTTCTAAAAGGTCTTGTAGGTCTTCATAGAACCGTTCAACTTCAGCTTCTTCAGGATTACTGGTTGGGGCATAGACTTGGATTACTGTGTTATTGAATGGTTTGCCTTGGAAACGAACAGAGATCATTCTGTCGTTTTTGAGATTGCATCCAAGTACTGCATTTTGGACTCTTTTGTTGACCATGATGGCTACTACATTTCTTCTGAGGGATTCCTGCCTGCAGTAGTAGATATAATGGTCATCTGAGTTAAATTCACCCATTCCAGTCCATTTTAGTTCGCTGATTCCTAGAATGTAGCCGTTCACTCATGCCATCTCTTGTTTGACCACTTCCAATTTGCTTTGATCCATGGACCTGACATTCCAGGTTCCTATGCAATATTGCTCTTTACAGCATTGGACCTTGCTTCTATCACCAGTTACATCCACAGCTGGGTATTGTTTTTGCTTTGGCTCCATCCCTTCATTCTTTCTGGAGTTATTTCTCCACTGATCTCCAGTAGCATATTGGGCACCTTCTGACCTGGGGAGTTCCTCTTTCAGTATCCTATCATTTTGCCTTTTCATACTGTTCATGGGGTTTTAAGGCAAGAATACGGAAGTGGTTTGCCATTCCCTTCTCCAGTGGACCACATTCTGTCAGACCTCTCCACCATGACCCGCCCGTCTTGGGTTGCCCCGCGAGCATGGCTTAGTTTCACTGAGTTAGACAAGGCTGTGGTCCTAGTATGATTAGATTGACTAGTTTTCTGTGAGTATGGTTTCAGTGTGTCTGCCCTCTGATGTCCTCTTATAACACCTACCATCCTGGGTTTCTCTTACCTTGGGCGTGGGATATCTTTTCACAGCTGCTCCAGCAAAGCGCAGCTGCTGCTCCTTACCTTGGACGAGGGGTATCTCCTCACCACCGCCCTTCCTGACCTTCAACGTGGGATAGCCCCTCTAGGCCCCCCTGTGCCCGGGCAGCCAGGGCTCCTCGGGCGCGGGGTGGCTCCTCTCTGCCATCGGCCCTGGCCTCAGACGCGAGGTAGCTCCTCCTGGCTGCTGCCCCTGACCTCGGACGCAGGGTAGCTCCTCTTGACCCTTTCTGCGCCATCACAGCCTGGCACTCTCGGCCCTGCCCCTGACCTTGGACGTGGGGTAACTCCTCTCAGCAGTGCTTAGTGCACTGATCGCAGGCGCCTGTGCTTAGTGGTCTGTTGGTGTCCCCCCAAACTTCATGTGTTGAAACCCTAACCAGCAAGGTGACATGTTAGAAGGTGGGGCCTTTGGGGGTGATGAGATCATGAGGATGGAGCCCCACGATGGCATTAGTGCCTTTGTAAAATGGACCCCAGAGTGCTCCCTTACCCCCTCCACCTCTCAAGGACTCCAGGAGAAGATTCTTCTGTACAGCTGGGAAGAGGACTCACCGGACCCACCTGTGCCAGCTCCCTGATCTCAGGCGCCCAGGCTCCAGGGTTGTGAGAAATAAACATCAGTTGTGGATAAGACCCCAAGAGTGTAGGGCGCATTGCCGCGGCCCAAGCTAAGACACAAGGTGACTGTGAGAACCTTAAATCTGCTGTCATCTTTATTTTGTGATTTTTCAATGTTGCACAGGTTCTCAACAATGGTAGATTTGCGGCAGATGCTCCTTCCTGACACCACCACCCCCCCCCTCATTTCCCTTGGTCAGAGTGTCACTTTCCATCTTGTACGGGATGCCTTTGAACTTTCAAGAGCACAGTGGAGCCTGGAGACTGCCCACCACCCCTGCCGCCAGTCACCACATCCCATCACATATCTGATCCGGGACTTTTGCCTTCCACTGCACGACACAGTCAAGACTTCCTCTTTGGTCAACAGAGATTCTAACCAGGTAATGCTGATCCACAGCACCTAAAGTTTATGATGATGGAGATATTATTTTCTGAGAAGTCTGGTGTTGTGTCAGGCCCGGGATAGGGATGCAGGTCCATCGCTACCCCCCACCAAGCACCTGCGCCTGTTCTCCCCTCAGGGGTCACATCTGGCTTGCGTACCCCACACGGCCTCTTTCCGGAAGCTGTTGTGCCCAGAGAGGCCATGAGCCTGGCAGCACCTGGTCCCTAAGCTTGAAGAACACACAGGCTGGCTGGCTCCAGTTTAGCATCAGTATCCCTGTGAACATCGACAGTCAGAGGTAGCCATCACTCTGGCTCTGAGTCTCTAGGGGCCAGGCCTATTCCTCTTCTTAAACCCCTGTCTTTTGTTCTTGTCCCTGGGTCTTGAGAGGTCACCAGGAGAGGCCTTTTGCATCAGTTCTGCCTGGCATCCCTGAGCTCAGTGGGCACCTCTTTGCTGCCCTGCATTGCGTCCGTATTTGAGCTGCAGTTCATACCCAACTGGGGCCCATGCTCACGACGCGACCCTCAAAGCCCATGTCCTCCCTTCTCAAAGTGGACAGAAACCAGGCAGAGGCCCAGATGCTGTGGCACCCAGGTCCATAAAAAGTGTGGAGCAGAAGGGATCTTAATGCAGAGTGACTTTTCTTGCTGTTGAAATAATCGCTCCTTTACAAAGACAACATTCGCCGTCCTTCACGTTGACCCAAAGAATCACTTCCTTCTGCTGTTTGTGTGCAAGGAAGCAGAGCTGGCTTCTGGAAACTGAATTACTGGGAAAGATTTTGTCATTCTGAATACATTCCGGCCTGGCCAGTGCCACTGAAACTGACTTGAGAGCCAAAATAACTGGTCACCCCGGCACAGCCTTCGCAGCATCTCGCGATCATCACATCACCATCCTGCGGCAAGTCTGAAGTCGTAATTGTCCCTGGGCTCCAGCAGATCCAAGCAGATGAGAATCACTGTGGAAAATGATGCTTGACTCACCATCAGCAGTGGGAAACCATTTAAAAGAAGAGAACAGAGTGTGAGGGGATCAGGAGGGCCTCTGGGGGGGCAGACGCAGTGCTGAAGTGGCTCTGAGTCATCTTGGGGACAGGGGTCTTCACACCTGACTTCAGTGAAATGCCAGCCTCCGGAGATCAAGGTCTGCTCCTTGCCCATCCTCCCGGGGTGAGACTACATAATGGGAAAAGCTGAGAATGAAGCCTGTTGTCAGCAGTCACACCCAGCTCTGTTTTCACTTCTGCACCTGGGAGCCCCCTCCCCACACCTCAAACCCCCCAGCCCTCAGCCACGATCCTCTCTCCAGAAGACACTCCTGCCAAGGGGTCCCTGGGACTGCAGGAGGAAGGGGGAAGGGAAGGGAAAATGAGTGCTGTCCCAGGGGCCCCACCCTTAGAGAGGTAAGAAGTGGGGGTGGGTGCTCTGGTGTCACAGGAACAGAGCACACAGCCTGGCCCCTCACCTGGAATACCCAGCCCGTCTCATTTCCCCACCACAAAGGGGATGGTGATAACCCCTGGCCGGGAAACCCTCCCTCCACTTCCTGTCTGCTCAGTCCCTGCTGTCACAGGTGAGGCGACCAGTTCTCACAGCTGCAACACACCAGCCAGACAAAGACCATTCCAGCAGGACCGGCTCCGATGACAGCCAGCTGTGACCCAGGGCTGTGACAGGCACACATCCCATGACAGGCAAAGTGTGCAGTCACTTCCCCCAAGAGACCAGAAAATAAAGATGGTAAGAAGCAGCTCAGTTCATTCCCCACTTCGCTGGAAGGAGCGAGGGAGGCAGTCGGGGGGCATCTCCCACCAAGGTCCCCTCCGAGACCTCTGGGGGGGGGGCTGTGTGTACGTGCATGTGTGTGCACACACATGTGTGTGTGCACACACGTGTGCGTGCATATGCACGTGGAGGCAGAGCCTGCACTGCTGACAAGTCCCAGGTGAGGCCAAGACTGCTGGCGAGAGGCCAATCGAGCAGCCCAGGTCCATCAGAACTTGCACACCCTCCCACAGGCCCAGGGACTCGAGGAGCACACATGGGCAGGCTTCCAGGTGGCATTACCTGGCACAAACAAGCTGAGAATCCGTCCCTCAAGAAGGATGGCTTGCACCCTTCCTGGGGCCCTGGGCCCCTACAGTACCAGGGCCTGGCAGCCAGGACCTGGCTCCCCCTGGCTGTCCTCAGTCCCCTCTACACATCCTAATGAGCCCCCCATAGAGCCAGGGCCAGCCTGTCTCTCACTCTGCGTCACTTCAGTGGGAGGCCAATGGAATACCATGGACCTGGCAGTTGCAGACCAGAAGATGATTCAGTCAAAGGCAGCCGGATCATCAGATAGGATATGGGATGCCTGGTTAACCTTGAACTTTGCATAAACTGTGGGTAATTTGGGGTATAAGTCTATCCTGTGCAATGTTTGGGGCATATGTATACTGCCAAGTTATTCATTGTTTATCTGAAATTCAGATTTGACTGAGCATCCTCTGTTCTTACAAGTTGAATCTGGCAACCTCCCCGAAAGAAGCCAACCCCCCAGTCAGGAGAGACCAGCAACTGAGCCTTGGGCCCTCCGGGTGGCCTGGTGGAAACTGTACGAGGGAAGGGTGCTAACCACGGAGGCTGGTTCAGCGGGCAGGATAGCCATCCTCAGGGTCATCACAGTGATTCCTTGTGTCCCTGGTCTGAGGAATTGGACTTCCTTTTCAAATCACCCTAACTGGCTCCCTTGGGTGGGCCAGGTCCCAGAGAGCAGGAGACGCCTTCTCTCAGTCCCTGCCTGTAGGAGCCTAGGTTTGAGTCTAAATAGTGTGTGGGAAGCGCCCCCTAGAGGCGTAATGTGGGGATGCAGGAGTCTGCCCTTGCAGGCTCCTCAGCCCAGGGACTAGGGTGACAGCTGTCCTCCAGGTCCAGATTTCAGGAAGAGGCCGGACGACCGCCGTGGTTGAGCAGATTGATGTGGGCAAGCAGGACCCCCAGCAACCCCCCAGCTCCTCCTCCCAGGTCTCGGCCTGGGGACCAGAGGGAGGCCCCTGGGGTGGCAACCTGGGACCCGACAGTTGAAGTCTGGGCAGGAGAGAGACAGGCAAAGGCGGGGGGCATTAGTGGCCCCTGGGGCACAGGAGGACCAGAACAGGCCTGCCTGGCTAAGAGGAAGCTAAGAGGAAGGGGTCACAGGAGGGTGGCTTCTGGAGCCCAGGTCCTGTCTTTGACTAGGGAACTGTGGCAAGGTTGCTGATGGTGGATAGATGGAAAGGTAGGTAGGTTGTAGCTTTATCTCTTTTCAAAGTTTGTTTTTAATACAAAGTACCTTTTCTTCTTTATCCATTCTCTGTGGATTCTGTTCCCTTATCTTGGGGCTTACTTCCGCAAGGCTTCCTCCTCACCACACACACGTGCACACACACTCACTCACACCCCCACCACGCACTTCATGTCAGCTTCCCTTCTCCCCACAAGCCTCTCCCAGAGCTTCCTCCCTCAGCCCATCTGCAGCCCCCAAGGGTGTGCCCACATACCTCCCACCTTACCCAGGAAGGGCAGGGAAGCCACATAGCTTCTCACACACATGGGGTGCAACGACTTTGGCCTCACGGCTGCCACGGGACTCTACCTGCTCTCTCACTGTCAGATGGGGAGGAAGCTCAACGTCATTTTCCCTTAATTAACTTTTATTGAAGTATAATTGATGTACAATATTATATGTTACAAGTGTACAATATGTGCTTAATCACTCAGTCATGTCTGACTCGTTGTGACCCCATGAACAGTAGCCCACCAGGCTCCTCTGTTCATGGGATTCTCCAGGCAAGAATACTGGACTGGGTTGCCATTTCCCTCTTCAAGGTGTACAATATAGTTGTTTATAATTTTTAAAGTTTATACTCCATTTATAGTTTTTATAAAATATTGGCTAATTCCCTGTGTTTAGTAATGTGTTTGTGTAACATATTTTATACATGGTGGTTGGTCCCTCTTAATCCCCTGCCCCTGTATTTCCTCTCCCCACTTCCCTCTCCCCACTGGTAACTGCTAGTTTATTCTCTATATCTGCATCTGCTTCTTTTTGTTACAGTCACTAGTTTGTCTCATTTCTTAGATTCCACATATAATTGATAACATACAGTGTATCCTTCTTTGTCTGACTTAGTTTCTTTCACTTAGCATAATATCCTCCAGGTCCATCCATGTGGCTGCAAATGGCAAAATATCATTAATTTTTATGGCTATGTAGTATACCATTATATACATATACACATACACATACATATACCAGTTCAGTCAGTTCAGTTCAGTCACTCAGTCATGTCTGACTCTTTGCGACCCCATGGACTGCAACATGCCAGGCTTCCCTGTCCATCACCAACTCCCAGAGCTTGCTCTAACTCATGTCCATCAAGTCGCTGATGCCATTCAACTACCTTATCCTTTTATCTTATCCCCTTCTCCTCCTGCCTTCAATCTTTCCCAGCATCAGGGTCTTTTCCAGTTAGCTGACTCTTCACCTCAGGTGGCCAAAGTTTTGGAGTTTCAGCTTCAGCATCAGTCCTTCCAATGAATATTCAGAACTGATCTCCTTTAGGATGGACTGGTTGGATCTCCTTGCACTCCAAGGGACTCTCAAGAGCCTTCTCCAACACCACAGTTCAAAAGCTTCAATACTTCGACACTCAGCTTTCTTTATAGTCCAACTCACATCCATACATGACCACAGGAAAAACCATAGCCTTGACTAGATGGGCCTTTGTTGGCAAAGTAATGTTTCTGCTTTTTAATATGCTGTCTAGGTTGGTCATAACTTTTCTTCCAAGGAGCAAGTGCTTTTTAATTTCATGGCTGCAGTCACCATCTGCAGTGATTTTGGAGCCCCCCACAAATAAAGTTTGTCACTGTTTCCATTGTTTCCCCATCTATATGCCATGAAGTGATGGGACCAGATGCCATGATCTTCGTTTTCTGAATGTTGAGTTTTAAGCCAACTTTTTCACTCTCCACTTTCACTTTCATCAAGAGGCTCTTGAGTTATTCTTTGCTTTCTGCCATTAGGGTGGTGTCATTTGCATATCTGAGGTTATTGATATTTCTTCCAGCAATCGTGATTCCAGCTTGTGCTTCATCCAGCCCAGTGTTTCTCATGACGTACTCTACATATAAGTTAAATAAGCAGGGTGACAATATACAGCCTTGACATACTCCTTTCCCTATTTGGAGCCAGTCTGTTGTTCCATGTCCAGTTCTAACTGTTGCCTCCTGACCTACATACAGATTTCTCAAGAGGCAGGTCAGGTGGTCTGGTATTCCCATCTCTTTCAGAATTTTCCACAGTTTGTTGTGATCCACACAGTCAAAGGCCTTGGTGTAGCCAATAAAGCAAAAGTAGATGTTTTTCTGGAACTCTCTTGCTTTTTCCATGATCCAGCAGATTTTGGCAATTTGATCTCTGGTTTCTCTGCCTTTTCTAAATCCAGCTTGAACATCTGGAAGTTCATGATTCACGTACTGTTGAAGCCTTGCTTGGAGAATTTTGGGCATTACTTTGCTAGCATGTGAGATGGATGCAATTGTGTGGTAGTTTGAGCATTCTTTGGCATTGCCTTTCTTTGAGACTGGAATGAAGACTGATCTTTTCCAGTCCTGAGGCCACTGCTGAGTTTTCCAAATTTGCTGGCATATTGAGTGCAGCACTTTCACAGCACCATCTTTTAGGATTTGAAATAGCTCAGCTTGCATTTCATCACCTCCACTAGCTTTGTTCGTAGTGATGCTTCCTAAGGCCCACTTAACTTCACATTCCAGGATGTCTGGCTCTAGCTGAGTGATCATACCAGTGTGATTATCTAGGTCATGAAGATCTTTTTTGTATAGTTCTTCTGTGTATTCTTGCCACCTCTTCTTAACAGCTTCTGCTTCTGTTAGGTCCATATTATTTCTGTCCTTTATTGTGCCCATCTTTGCATGACATGTTCCCTTGGTATCTCTAATTTTCTTGAAGAGATCTCTAGTCTTTCCCATCCTATTGTTTTCCTGTTCCTTTGCATTGATCACCGAGGAAGGCTTTCTTATCTCTCCTTTCTATTCTTTGGAACTCTGCATTCAAATGGGTATATTTTTCCTTTTCTCCTTTGCCTTTTGCTTCTCTTCTTTTCACAGGTATTTTCAAGGCCTTCTCAGACAACTACTTTGCTTTTTTGTATTTCTTTTCTCGGGGATGGTCTTGATCCCTGCCTCCTATACAATGTCATGAACCTCCGTCCATAGATCCTCAGGCATTCTGTCAGATCTAATCCCTTGAATCTATTTCCCACTTACACTGTATAATTGTATGGGATTTGATTTAGGTCATACCTGAATGGTCTAGTGGTTTTCCCCACTTTCTTCAATTTAAGTCTGAATTTGGCAATAAGGAGTTCATGACCTGAGCCACAGTCAGCTCAGTCTTGTTTTTGCTGACTGTATAGAGCTTCTCCATCTTTGGCTGCAAAGATTATAATCAATCTGATTTTGGTATTGACCATTTGGTGATGTCCATGTGTAGAGTCTTCTCTTGTGTTGTTGGAAGAGGGTGTTTGCTATGACCAGTGCGTTCTCTTGGCAAAACTCTATTAGCCTTTGCCCTGCTTCATTCTGTACTCCAAGGCCAAATTTGTCTGTTACTCCAGGTGTTTCTTGACTTCCTACTTTTGCATTCCAGTCCCCTATAATGAAAAGGACATCTTTTTTGGGTGTTAGTTCTAGAAGGTCTTGTAGGTCTTTATAGAACCATTCAGCTTCTTCAGCATTAGTGGTTGGGGTATAGACTTGGATTACTGTGATATTGAATGGTTTGCCTTGGAAATGAACAGAGATCATTCTGTTGTTATTTGTGTTCTTTTTGATGACAGCCATTCTGACAGGTGTGGGTAATATTGTGGTTTTGACTTGCATTTCCCTCATGATTGGTGACATGAGCATCTTTCCATGTGTCTGTTGGCTATCTGCATTTTTTCTTTAGAAAAATGTCTATTCAGTTCTTCTTGCCTTTTTAAAATCAAGTTATTTGTTTCTGATGCTAAATTGTGTGAGCTATTTATGTATGTTGGATATTAACTCATTATCAGTCATGTCATTGGCAAATACTTTCTCCCATTCGGTAGATTGTCTTTTTGTTTGGTCAATGGTTCTCTTTGCTGTGCAAAAGCTGTTAAGTTTAATTAAGTCTGACTTGTTTATTTTTGCCTTTGTTTCCTTTTCTTTAGGAGACTGATGCCCCCCAAATCACTATGATTTATGCCAAAAAGATTTCTTATGTTTTCCTCTAGGATTTTTATGATTTCTGGTCTTATATTTAGGTCTTTAACCCATTTTGAGTTTATTTTTTTATGTGGTGTGAGAAAACTTTATAAACACATTCTATTTACCCATAGCTGTCCATTTTCCTAGCACCACTTATTGAAGAGACCTGTCCTCCACCGTATATTCTTGCCTCTATTGTTATAAATTAATTGATCATAATTGTGCAGGTTTATGTCTGCACTTTCTATCCAGTTCTGTTGATCCATGTGTCAGTTTGGGGCAGTACCATATTGTTTTGATGACTGTAGCTTCACAGTATAGTCTAGTGTCAGGACATGTGATTCCTCCAGATTCATTCTTCTTTCTCAGGATTATTTTGGCTATTTGGGGTCTTCATGTTTCTGTACAAAATTTTAAATTAATTCTGTGAAAAGTAACAGTTGGTATTTTGATCCAATGTCTTCTTTGCTGGGGGAAGAGCTGCCCATCTTCCACCCTTCCCAGGGTTCTGGAGGTCTAGGTGCCCAGAACTTTTGGTGCAAGCCCTTGGTCTTAGCTGATCCCTGCAGTATGTCTAGGAGTGGTGTCTGAGCCATGTCAGGATCAGGGACCCTTGTGCACTGAGATCAGGAGTGAGGGGCTCACAGTCAGGTTCCCATTGCACCTGTGGCCTCTTTCTGAAGTTCTGCCATGTCCTCATCCCCAGGGAAGCTCCCTTCTCTTCTGCTCCTTCACATAAGATCTTACATCTTCTTCAGTGTGATCCTCCAACTATGGGCTCCCAGCAGACAGGGCCCCCACCCAGACCCTCCCCACACCCCTGTGCCAAGCTCTCAGGAGGCAGTTATTGATCAATGATCACCTGGTGACTGCCTCCTTCCCCAACAGCTGTTTCATCCCTCACAACACCTACCCCTTGCTTTTGTAACCAGGTGGGAAGAAACTGACCTTAACAGAGGAATTTTCACAGCAGCTCTCTACTCACAGATTAAACGGGCTTCCTTCAGCTCCAACTCTCATGATCACCCCAGAAGGATACACAGGTGGCCCACACACATCTCTCTACCCAGTTGCACTTCTTTGGAACACTTTTTCTTCTGTATGTTATTCTGAGGAGGCTCATCCTAAATAGGACTTCCCAAGTGGCACTCGGAGAAGGCAATGGCACCCCACTCCAGTACTCTTGCCTGGAAAATCCCATGGACAGAGGAGCCTGGTAGGCTGCAGTCCATGGGGTCGCTAAGGGTCAGACACGACTGAGCGACTTCACTTTCACTTTTCATTTTCATGCATTGGAGAACGAAATGGCAACCCACTCCAGTGTTCTTGCCTGGAGAATCCCAGGGACGGGGGAGCCTGGTGGGCTGCCGTCTATGGGGTCGCACAGAGTCGGACATGACTGAAGTGACTTAGCAGCAGCAACACATTCTAAATAAGTTCCAGGTGGCCCAGTGTCCCACACTGGATCACCAATGCAGTAATCTGAAGCCCGACATCTGATTCATCACAACCCAGAGGCTAAAGGTGCAGGCACAGTGTTCAGATTCCTGAATCCGGCCTCAGTCTGGCTCCAGTTGTACTCATGTCTGTGGGACACAAAGAAATGAGCCAAATCACTGGGATTAGGCAAAGTCCTGGCAGCTGAGCATGGCATTTAGCTCCACCCTGACACTGGGCACAGAGGTCGGCTTAATACTCATGGGTAGAGACAGTCCCACACAAACCTGGTGAAGCAGACAAATGGGCAGTACCCAGGAGGCTTCATGTAAGAAAGATGTGGAGAAGGCAGTTTCCTTTTGCCCAGATCATCCAACCTGTCTTTCTGCATCGAGTCTGACTGAAGATACACATTCTAGGATCTGCCTGGAATGAAAGGAACCGGGTGTCTGTGGACCACAGCTGCTGGCTGAACACAGCTCAGCTACAGTGGCCACCAGAGAGAACGAAAACACAGCCCAGCACCCAGGTGACCCCAGGCAGGAGGAAGAGATTGCATGAGAGGCACAGATGGGCTGAGGCTGTCTTGTGGGCATCAGGGGTAGCTTCCTAGAGGAGGAGGCTCTCCAGATTGAAGAAGGCAGGAATTGGGTGGGGATAGAATGAGCAGAAGGTGGACCTGGTGGAGGAGCAGGGACCCTGAAGTGTCTGGGAAGTGTAGGGAGATTAATGATGAGGGCCACTGTCTGTTAGTGCTTTCTGTGTGACAGAGCCCGAGTGAAGTGGCTTTGGGCTGTGCTCCATTCCACCTCACAGCAAGCCCTGAGGGGAGCCCCACTTGTGGGTCAGAGAGAGGAAAGAAGCACAGGCCCAGCAAAGTCACAATGTCCCTCCACATCGTGGCTCCAGGACAGCCGGTGGCACTGGGTCACTGAAATCCTCCCTGGGCCACATGTCCCCACTCTGTGGGGACTGGCATCACCAGCAGCGCTCTTCACACAAGGGAGGACAAGACTGAGTCCCCACTGTTCCGGGGGTGAGGCTGGCCAGAGCGGTTCCGAATGCCGGCTAAGAAGCGCGAGCGTGTGCCCAGGGCACCCCAGGATAAGGCGCCGCCGTTAGTTGCACTGCAAGGAGGACACCTGCGGCCTGGAGAGGCTCAGCGTTTTGCCTGGCTCACACGGCTGGCAAGCCGCAGAGCCAGAAAGGGACCCGGAAGGCCGACCCTATGTCTACACCCAGGGGGAGACGAAGAGCAAGAGCGCTCCTCGCCTTGGGTAACCGCCCGGAGCACCGCGTGGGCGTGGCCTGACGGAGAAGGGCCGGGGAGAAGCCCTCGGGGGCGGGGATGGGGCGGGGCGGGGCGGGGAGGAGCCGGCGGTCTTGATTGGGCGCAGCTTTGAGCTTGTCACCTGACTGCCCAGGCCGGCCGCCCCATTGGCCCCGCCCCTCCCGACCAGGGTTAACCCCCAGGGCCCAATGCTGGTCACCCTGGAGGCCCCAGGCGGGAAGGCTGTACCCCGACGTCCCTGCCCCGGTGTGCAGGAGCCTCTCTGTGCAGCGCTCAGGCCAAGGGTCAGCTGGAGGCAGTGGAAGCCCTTGGAGCCCCCACTCGCAGGAACTGTAGGTCGCCTGTTCTTTTTCTTCTTTGCTTCTTACTGAGGTGCAGCTTGCAATCCCGCCATCGTAAGCGCAGAGTTCAGCGGGGTTTACCCCGAGCTGTGCAGCTACGGGCACAATCTAATTTAGGGCATTTCCATCCATCTACGCAAACCCACTCCTTCGCCTGATCCGCCTGCTCTGCCGGCGCTGCGCCGCGAGACCGTGCCGCCTGGGGGCGCGGCGACCCAGCGCTCAGCTGCGCCTGCGCCTGCGCCGCGGGAGAGTCCGAGAGCGAGCCCGTCGAGCGCGCGCCCACGCCGCGAGTGCGCCTGCGCGGAGCTCGTGGCCGTGCCCGCTCCCGCCCGGGGCTCGTCGCTGGGCGGCGGGGCCATGGGGGAGGCCGAGGTGGGCGGCGGCGGCGCGGCCGGCGACAAGGGCCCTGGGGAGGCTGCCACCAGCCCGGCCGAGGAGACGGTGGTGTGGAGCCCCGAGGTGGAGGTGTGCCTCTTCCACGCCATGCTGGGCCACAAGCCCGTCGGTGAGCAGAGCGCCGCGCCGGGGCGGCCCACCCGCGTGGGGGCGGGGCGGCCGGCAACGGTCGGGGACGCGCGCTGGGCGGGGCCTCCTGCGCTTGCACCCCGCCGACCGTGCCCTCACCTGCGCACCCTGCCCCCACCTGCGCACCCCATCCATGCTTCCTCCAGCAGTCCCCCACTCCTGCCCACGCTGCCCCCTTCTATACCCTACCCCCACCCGACTCTGCCCCCTTCCTGTGCCCAGCCACCCATCCCGGCTGACTCCAGCCCTCACGTGCACCCCCACCCCTGTGCCCTCGTTACACCTCCGCTGCACACCCCTGCCTTTTCCTCTCCCACCTCTCTCCGCTGCACCTCCTACCTCTTCCACCCTCCACCTTTGCCTCCCTACACCCTTGCAACCACTGCCCGCTCTCTCCCCCTTGCCCCCTACCTCTTCGCTACCCTACCAGCTGGCCTACCCCTCCCCCACAAGCCGACCCCTTCCTTCTGCAGGGGTGAACCGGCACTTCCACATGATCTGTATCCGAGACAAGTTCAGCCAGAACATCGGTCGGCAGGTCCCATCCAAGGTCATCTGGGACCACCTGAGCACCATGTATGACATGCAGGCACTGGTGAGCTGGACCCCCGCAGACAGAGCTGCTGGCAGGGAGCCCCCTCCACACCGCCTACCCTGCCTTTGTCCCCACCCCCCCCACCCCCCACCACCAACCACGTCCTACCTTGACATCCAGGATGTCCCACAGGTGACCAGTTGTTAAACAAGATAGCTCTGGGTAGTTTTATGAAAACACAAGCTTGGTGACAGTAGCTAGTTATTGCACTGAATCTACCTTAGATTTTGGGGGGGAGTCGAGGTTCAGTTAAGATCTTTCCAGGAGATAACTAGGGAGCTGAGGCCTGTGTGGGAGGGGGCTCTTAGGTTGTCAGTCCTGTGGAAAACTCCCGAGTGCTATAAGCAGGGAGGTGACCGGGTCTGAGTCACATTGAGATGAACATGGTGGTTTCTGTGAGAACTAGGCCAACCCTCAGGGAAGACCACCCTCAGGGAACCCCCAGATGCTGGGTCTGAGGGAGAGCAGGTCAACTTGGTAACCAGGACAGCAGAAAAGACAGGTGGGTGTTCCCTGCAGAGGAACAGCAGGAGTCAGGGCCCTGTGGCAGCAGGCGTCAGGACTCGGGGCTGCACCCGCACCCCACCCTGTGCCCCTCCCTCCTCCCTCCCTCCCACCCTGAGCTTCTAAGTGAAGCTCAGACCCTCTTGTGTCCTTAACCCTCACCACCACAAGTTCCCTGTTGGCCTTGGGAAAGTCGTTTGCATCTCCTTGTCCCAAGGCAGAGAAGGAAGAGAAATGACAGTACTGCTCTGACCCCGAGCCTGCAGTTAGCACCCAGGAACTCGAGGTCAAGCTGTTGAACTGAAGCAGGCCGCCCGAAGGGCTGTGCCCACCCGTTGGGGCACCACTCCCCCAGAATTCCAGTGTTCAGCAGCTTGGCAGGACCCCCCATGCTTGTCATGTTGGGGTGTCACCTGGCCCCCAGACGCTTCCTGCATCTCCACTCCAGGCTGGGGCCCAAAGCTGGACACAGAGACAAGTATGGGAGGGCCCCTGTCCTGAGGGGCCTTTGGTGCGGTAGACAGGACAGATGGCTCTCAAGTGCAGACGCTGGCTCAGAGGGTGCTGAGGCAGTGATGCCCCGTACAGGGTACGGTGATACTCTGCTGTGGGGGCCACCAGGGAGGCTCTCAGTCCAGGACAGGTGGCCCTTCCTTCCTCAGTTCCTTGGACCCCAGCACCGCTATAGAGCTGATGCCATGGTCACCTGGGACCTTGTAAATATGGGTCTGTGGATCTCACCCCACAGGATGACCGTGGGCCCAGGAGCTCTCGGGGTTTGTGAAGCTCCCAGCTGGCAGGTGGCACACTTACTCACTGACCACCTGGCTTGCAGCTCAGCTCCCAAGTTGGGGACTAGAAGCCCTGTCTCCTGAATCCCCTCCCAACCCAGAGACCCTTCCCACCAGCTCACCTTTCCCTTTGTCTGGTGGTGGTGTTTCTGGCTCTCTGTCCCTCCAGGCCTACGTGATCTGGGGAACAAGTGGAGCCTGGCGAGCATTCCTGGTGGCTCCTCCATTTTGCTTTGTTTGCCTGGTTTCCACGAGAGAGAACAAAGGCCTCAGGCCCCACGCCTGCCCACTGCAGCCCCTCGGGACAGCCATCTGTGCTCATTGGTCACTCCTGAGTTGGCTCTTACATCTCTAGTCACATTTTCTTTTAAATGTGATATTTAAAATCATATTTTCTTCTTTGCTTCTAAAAAAAAAAACACCCTTGTTTGTCATCAGCACGAGTCTGAGATTCTTCCGTTCCCAAATCCAGAGAGGAACTTCATCCTTCCAGAAGAAATCATTCAAGAAGTCCGAGAAGGTATGACTCGGGCAAGGGCAGATTTGGGAATGGGAAAAGGTGTCAGGGTGAAGGTCACGAGCCTCAGAGAGTGAGGGTCAGTAGTTGGGTGGTGCTCACCCTCCAGGATGGGGTGGTCTGGGGGCCTCCAGGACAGGGGCAGACACCTCCCAAGTCGTCAGCAGCCCTTGGCCTGAGCCACTGTGGTCAGACAGGGCCACGGCACTCAGCATTGCGGGCTCCAGGTCATCATTGGTCATCTCCCCACAGGAAAAGTAATCATCGAGGAGGAAATGAAAGAGGAAATGAAAGAAGATGTGGACCCCCACAACGGGGCTGATGATGGTAAGTGTGGAGCTTGCCCTCCCACCCTGGGGCCCCAGGGGCATGGACCCTAGCCCAGCGAGGCCTCCCCATCACTAGCAATGGGGTCATTCGTCTGTCTCAGCAGCTGAGAAGGCAGCTTCCATCTGCTCGGAGAGAGCCTCTCACACAGGGGAGTCACTCTCGGAGCCAACCCTGGGGGGTGGGGGTGCAGGAGGCTCCCTGACTAAAGTAGAATGGGTGGCAGCCTTCTCAGTGCAGGGTGAACCCCGAGAAGCAAAGATGGGCACAGCCATGCAGGCACCCCCAGCTAGGGAGGAGCCTTTTGGGGTCAATGTCATGTACATAGGTATAGATTTTTGTAACTGAACAGGAAGATGAAATAAAATTTTGGATATTCTGTTTTCAGCCAAATGATTTTGTCTCCCAGTTTTTTCATCTTCAGGAAGCTTGGGGAAAGCAACAGAAAAGTCCAGCAAAGACAAAGAAAAGAACAACTCAGACTTGGGGTCCAAAGAGGGGCCAGACAAGCGGAAGCGCAGCAGGGTCACCGACAAAGTCCTGACCGCCAACAGCAACCCCTCCAGCCCCAGCGCGGCCAAGCGGCGCCGGACGTAGATACTCGCAGCAGGCGGGTGCTGTGGTCTCCAGGCAGTGGGAGGGTCAAATGCCACTGGCCCTGCTGCCTGCCCTCAGGGGCCAGAGGCTCCTGAGGTGCCACTCAGACCGTCTGAGCTCGGATGGCCCCCAACGCCCAGGACGGGTCCCACTCAGATGCTGAGACCCGGGACGTGAGAGCCCAGGCCGCGTCCTCTCTGGACACTCGTGGGTTCCATCGCATTGGCTCAGCTGCACCTGGGGCCAAGCGTTGGCATGGGCCTGAGGACCAGGCTGCGTGGGCGGAGAGCGGGCACAGCAAGCAATAAATCATGGACTGCCTCTCTGCTCTGAGGGGCCCGGGTCTTCCCATTTCTCCGTCTATCCACCGGTCAAAGGCTCGCTCTCAACTGACTGCAGCCTCAAGGGAGCGTCAGGCCGCAGGCGCCAGCCCTTCCACCACCAGGGAGACTGAGAACTGGGTACTTTGCCTCATTCACCTGTACTGTAATGATGTATATAATTTGGTTGGTATTTCACTATTTAATTTTTAAGAAGCCTATTTTACTAGGGTTTTATATGAAAAAAGTACTGCAGAAGTTGAACCTGTGTTGTATTTTTTGCTGAGATGTTTTGTTTTAAGGTAACAGACTACTGAGATACTTTTCACTCAGTTTTTATATGCCAGATACAGAGAATTTGTAGCGGTTATTTTTGTATTCTTGGGTCACTCCACTGGCAAACAGACCAAATGAATGAGCAGAGGGAGGCAGGCCGAGGGCGGATGCAGCCTGGGCACCAGGCTGACCGAGACACACTTGCTTTTGACTGAGGGACATTAAAGCACAAAAAAGCAACTGGAGTTGTGTGATTTTGATACCACGGTTAACTTTTCTTATAGTAGGAGGTTGTCTTTTTCCAAGATTTATAGCTGAAGCTAGGCTTTGATGTACTTGGATCACTTGATACAATGAATATACAAACTAGTAACAGGTCTAGAGTGGCTACTTTGTTGCATGTGAGCATCCCTTCAAATAAAAACTGTGAAGAGAGGCACCCGGTCTGGAGTGGTGCCTGGTGGGGGTAGTGCTTGCTGCCCCCCAGCATGAGAACTGGGGTGGAGCTCAGGCCTCCCACGTGAGAGAGGAGGCACTCACCCTCATCCTGACAAACCAGGAGGACACTGGTGCCACCCCTCCCCCCAACATCAGCCACAGGCGGTTGGAAATCTCTGAGCCCATGGGGCACCGTGGGCTGAGAGGTGGCCTGGTGGGGGTCGGAGGCCTGCACCTGCTGCCCCAGTAGGGCCCGGAGTGCCTGGCACGGAGTGTCTCGTATCAGGTCTACTGATCCTGAGCAGCCCTGGCCTTCAGTCCTGACTGCCCTGTGCAGGATGCTGAGGCAGAAGCTTACACCCCAGTCAGACCTGGTGCCTAAGGGCCCCATGGGGTGAGATTTCAGGAGAAGATCACACTTTCAGAGGGGCCTCCTACCACAGGGAGTGGCATCTAGATGGCACCGTGGTGCAGTCAAGTGTGACTGGCACTTGTAAAGCAGAAGCTGGGCCCCATCTGAGAACAAGTAATGTGTGTGGCAGCAGGCAGTCTGGGAGGCTGTGCTCTGAGTGCTGCAGCCTGGGGCTACAGCCCTGTGTCCTCCAGTACATGCTTGTCTGTTTTCTGGTAGAGGTGGGGGGTCCTGCCCACCAACCCAAGTGCTCTCAGAGCACCCCAGCACCCATCTGTGCCTCATAAGAGGGCCCCATCCCTCCAGAAGTCACAGCCAGGGTCTAGTCAGCCAGCTGCAAGTCAGCTAAGAAGTCCAGGCCTGTGGCCACAGTCTGCAATTGGCCAGCCCCACACAATGCCTGGCAGCTTGCCTCTGTTGCCTGCTCCTTGGGACACCTACCCTGGCCATCAGTGGCAGAAGATTTGCAGAAATGCCCAGAACTCCACACCTTTGGGGGAGTCACCACTGTCCCTGAAGGTTGTCCAGGCAAGATGGTACCCAGAGAGGTAACGGAGGTTGGTAAGCCTGCAAAGAGTTGGCACCAGCATGAAGAAGGGTCTTCAGCCATGCCTATGGACAAGACTGGCAGGTTCTGTCCAGCTCTGAGCTGTCCCCAGCTCAAGGACTGTCACATCCTTTGGCATACCAACCTGAGGCCTGGCAGCCTGCAGGATTGGGCAGGGCCTCAGTCTCTGTTGACCAGCCCTGAGGGTGACCCCGGGTCATTCCTGTCTCTGAGTGTCTGGGTCTTTACCTGCTGCCTCCAAGTCAGTGACGGCAGCACCCGTGCTCTCTTACAACCATTACCTGCAGCAAAGGGGACAGCAGGTCAGGCCCACGAGGACACTGCACTATGGGACTCTCAGACAACTTGGGGGTATCCTCCTAGGGGCACACTTCTGGGGGACATCTGCTACAGACAACCTCGGGGGGGCACCCTTCAGGGGGACACCCTCCCTGAGGTCATCCTTGGGGGGATCATGGTGCAGAGAGGTGCCCTGCAGGGGAGGGTGTTCGGAGGGGAAGGGACGTTCTGGGGATGCTCTGGGGGACCTCCTCAGGGGGCGGGCTTCCTGTCTACATTCTTCTGAGGAGAACATGGGGGTGGGGCAGTGGTTCTGGACATCTTGCGGGTAGGCGTCCTCCAGGGTGGAGGAGGCCATTCTCCAGGGGAAAAGGGATCTGGGAGGGTCCTGAGAGGGTATCCTGGAGAGCACCCCCCAAGGGTCCTCTCCAGGGAGAAATCCATACCTAGGTGGGCATGGAGGGGGACAGCCTCGGGGGAGAGGGGAGCGTCCTCCGGAGGGGCTTTTTCGGGGGGAGGGATATTCTCGATGTGGGAGGACAGGCCTCCTCCAGAGGTACATCCTTGGAGAGTACATCCTGGGGACGGTCCTCCTCCGGGCTGGGCGGACCGAGACGGCAGCCCCGGGCCCGCCTCCGACCCGCCCCCCGGCCCGCCCCCGCGCTTCCTCCCTGTTTCACTTTCGCTTCCGCCGGAGCGGGTCCCACCGATACCGGAGCATGGAGGACCCGGACTGCGACTCGACCTGGGACGAGGATGAGGAGGAGGACGGCGAGGGCCCGCGGGCGGAAGCCGGCGAGGATGGCGAGACCGGCGCTCCGGGGAACGCGGAAGCCGAGGAAGACGCGCGGCCCAGCGCGCTCCAGGTGCCGCCCCCGCGCCCTGGGAACCCGACGCCCCTGGGGAGGCCGCGGCGGCAAAGGGGGCAAAGCCCGGCTGCTGGCAGGCCGTTCCCCGCCCCGCCACGGGGCCAGGTGTGCAGGCACCTCCTAGAGACCCGGCTTGGGGTCCGCCTTCCCATCTCCAGCGGTTGCCCTCTTCCCGCCCTGTCCTCCTGATACTCGCGTCCTGGTCCCCAGGACACGCTGAGGTCCGCCCCGACCCGCTCCCCCGCGCGCTCCTCCACCAGGGCACCTTGCAGGGAATCCGGGGCCACCCTCAGACCCTTGTCCCCAGGGCCAGATCGGCGCAGTGACACTTCCTCCAGAGGATGGCCCCAGCACATCCTTGACTCCCCTGTCACATTCTAGCCTCGGGCCCTTGGCTCCGTCCTCTAGACAGACCCAGCCCTGAGCTCTGGCCTCCTTCACCGCCTGTCTCCTGGAGCTGCTGCCTCCACCCCGGGTTCCCCTGCCCAAGACTCCACCCTTCCCCAGGGCCCAGAGCCCCCAGCCTGCCCCACCCGGTTGACCCTCACTAGGAGCAGCACCTACCCGCTCTGACTGGGGCTGACCTCATGTCGTCTGGAGGTGGCCTTGGAGGCTACATGTGTGTGGCTTGCCGGAGCCGGGGCAGCTGGTGTGCCCACCGGCTCCTCGATGTCACCACTGGTTACTTGTCATAACCATGGTCATTCAGCATCACTGGCAGTTACTTGCTGGTACTCACCGGGTGTCACAACCCCTGAGTGGGTGCCATTGCTCCAGCTGGGGTTCCAGGTGAGAGCGAGGGCCCCAAGTGATAGTTGTCACGACGTGTCCCCCTCCCTCTGGGACGAGGGTATCCTGGCACCATATCTGGGGAAGCTTGAGTTCCAGCCTTAGTGGTCTCAGTGATGGATCGTCAGTGCTGCAGATAAGCACTCTGGTGTTCAAATTTCTCTCTGGGTCTTGGAGCGGTCAGTCAGCGAGAGGAACCCCAAGGGGCTCCTGGGCCTGTCGAGAAGGCTGGCGACCTCGGCACATTTCCAGGGCTTCAGGCGTGCACGAGTTCCTAGGGTAGGTAGGCTGGGCAGGGTTCAGGGTCACAGGTCACAGGGCAGGAAGACTCCACCCTTCCCCCAGGCGGATGCCCACTGGACGTGGTGCAGCTTAGGTGGGAGGACGCCATCCTCACTGTAGCTCCATGGGCCACACTCGTAAAGCAGTGGTTTGGCACGTGGACCTCCCTGTGAAATGCCCATGGCCCTCTGACCTCTTCCCTGTCCCTCTGCTATGGCTTCTCTCCTTCTACAGAGTCCCAATCTCCTCTCCATTACCCCATGGTCCTTCCTGGCTGCCGCACACTGGGTTCTGGTGTGGCTTTTTGGTGCTTCCTCCTGGACGCTGTCATCTGTGCACCTATGGTGCTGGCCCTGCTCTGAGCTGTGCACGTGACCAACATTGGTCAGGACCCGCCCTCTGGACTGACCCAGGGAGGCTGAGAAATGGATACAGATGAGGGGTGGGGCAGCTTCTGCTGAGTTTCATTTTCACCCACTGTCCATTGACCTAACCAGCCTCTGGCTAAGAAACCCCCTTCAGAAGCATCTGGGGCTCTAGGTGGCAAGGCCACTGCGCTTGAGTATACAGCCCCTTAGGTGTCAGCTTAGAGTGCAGGGCAAGGAGGAAGTGTTGGGGGAGGTGGGGTTCCCAGAGGAGGTCCTGAACTGTGATGCCAGCAAACAAGGGAGGAGAAAATGATGCTGGAGTCGTGGGGCACCCCAAGAATGCACATTGGTCTGGAATCCTGAGGGCTCACTCCAGCTACTCTGGCCCCTCTGATATTGCTGGCAGCTAGGCGCAGTCCTTGCTGCCCTCATCAGGGTGGGGCCTCCCTGGGGTGGGTCCTGCTTGCTGGCTTCCTTGAGGAATGGGGAGGCTCTCTCCGCTGGGATCTGATCCGTTCTCTCTCCCCAGCTCAAGGTGACAGTGTCCCGAAATTGGCGAGCTGCACTGGACACACGCCGGTACCGGCACCACTACCCGGTAGGTATCTGTGCACAGCCCTACCCCCAACACCCACCCCTGCAGCCCACCAGGACTGAATCCTTCCTGTAATCACGGGGTGACAGCACCACACCCTAACTCCCACCACAGCACCCTCACCTTTCACACCATGACAGCGCCAGCCGCCAGCTCATCCACAGGAGGCCCCACCAGCCCATCTCATGGCTTCTGTTGCCCTCAGCCCCTGCCCTCTGCACCCAAGAGTCTTAGGGAGTCCTTGGGCTGTCTCTGGGGTGCAGATGAAGGGGACCTCCCAGCCCTGGCCTACACTGTTGAGGAGAGGGTGGTCGTCACTGGTATTCAGAGGTGGCTGCTATCTCCCAAGTGTGAAGGCTGGTCCTCCCCTGTGTCATGGGGGACCCAGGTTTGGCCCTTGGGGTCTTCACCAGCCCTCAGGATATCTGGAGGTTCACGGGCCAAAAGCGAACACCTCCTCCCTCCCACCCGCCCCAGGAATGCTTCAGTATGAGGGGTCCTTGGAGGCAGCCTGTTTGGATGACACCTTGTCACCTTTCTCTGGCTCTGTAGGATCTGGTAGAAGGAGATGACAATGGTGACATGCTCAACCTGAGTTTCTACAAAAATGAGATTCGGTTCCTGCCTAACGGTGTGTACCTGCCCAGCTGCCGGCAGCTCCATTCTGGGGGTATTCCTCTCTTCTCTGCCTGTCTGGTCTGCTGGGACATGGTTTGGACCTGTGGCTTTCAGATATACCCCCACAGCACCGCCCCCCCACCCCGCCCCTAAGTTGTTGAGGGACTCCCAGGGCCCCAACCCTTGGCCTGGACACAGTGGCCACCATGCTCCCAAGGGCCAGGCGATGAATGCTGGTAGCTTTGCAGGCTCACAATCTCTGTCATGACTACTTGACTCTGCCTCCATCGTGAGGAAGCTGCATACATAAACTAACAGGAAGGATTGGTTTTTACCTTTTTAAACAGTTGGGAAAATTTTATGATACAATAACATTTATGACATGTGAAAATCATATGAGATTCAAATTTCAATGTCCATGGTGAGGTTTTATCAGAACCCATCCACATGCGTGTTGTCTATGGCTCCTTTGCTACACGCGCCAGGGGCCGCACAGCCTCAAATATTCCCCTCCAGGCCCTTTGCAGAAAGTGGGGGGGTGCCCTGCGGAGACCAGGCTGCAGCATGGGCTTGGTAGCAGGCCCTGTGTGAAGGCAGAACTCCAGCTAGCAGCCTGTGGTTTGTGGGGTGCAGCAAGGCCGCCCTTCTGCAAAGACAGGTGCAGGTCTGGGACCACTCGCTCTTACCCAATGGGGCCTCCCAGGTTCTCCCAGAGTGCCAGCATGGCCTGCCCACTCCGGTCTGTCCTCTATCAGCCATAATGGTTCACCTTCCAGATTGCACAGTGGTGGTCAGCCTAAATTGGATTAACATCACAGGAAGTGTGCACAACCTGAGCCCCAAGGTCCTCATGAAAGGGGCGAGGGGAGGGGCTTTCAGCAGTCCCCCTGACTTGTCTCTGTGGGGCTCCCAGGCTGTTTCATTGAGGACATTCTTCAGAACTGGAAGGAAGACTATGAACTCCTGGAGGACAATCACTCCTACATCCAGTGGTGAGTGGGCGGGGCTTCTGAGAAGCGGCTTGAGGCCCCGCCCATACTGGATCCTGGCTCTGCCTCTTCCAGGCATCGCGCTTACTAAGCAGGCGCACTGCCCTCTGTGCCCCATGCCTGGCTCTGCGGGCGGGGGCCAGCTAAGGGGAGACTGGGTCTGGGTTCTCCAGCTGGAAACAGCCTCAGCTACTGGGGGTTGACGCTGGCTTTGGGGGATAGCAAGAGCAGTCGACTAGCTGGCTCGCTGGAGGCCCCATGAGGCTGTCCTGAATCTGTGCGCAGAGCCCCTCTGCCGCAAGGGCGGGTTCTAACGGTGTCTTAAAGTGCCCTCCGGACGCTGGCCTGCAAATGCAGTGTCCTTTAAGGACGGCTTGCAGGCGACCGACCCAGGGCACAGGATATCCCTGAGAATAATTCCGCAGCATTAATAGTGGGTGGCAAAGAAGAACGTGAGAATGAAAGAATGGTAGGGAGGCGGGTCGCTGTCTGGCAGGTGCCCTCCTGCTGCGCGGGCAGGCTGGGCTCTGGGTGGGCTGGGACTCCTGTGGGTGGGCTGTCCTGGGTCCTTATCCTGGGCACTCCCCCTGGAGCTCTCCCATCCTCACCCTTTGACTTTATTGCCTGGGGAGAGATCACAGCATGTGTGGCATGCGAGGTCCAGCCAGCCCTGCTGGAGTTGAGCAGAGAGCCCTGGGGGCCGCATGTGCTGCTTACCAGGCCTGTGCCATCCCTTCCCTCACAGGCTGTTTCCACTGCGGGAGCCAGGGGTGAACTGGCACGCCAAGCCCCTCACGCTCCGGGAGATCGAGGTGAGCTCTGGAGGTTAAGGTACAGGTCACGGCTAGCCACAGGTGTTCACGGGTCCCTTGGGGAACAGAAGCTGAAGGACTCCCCTGCCCACAGTTTTATTATCTTCCCTCATAAGTGGTCCTTGCCTCTGGCCCTCAGTGGTCCTTGCAGGCTTCCAGAGAAATCTGGCTGAGAGGGTTGCTCTAACAAGCAGAGTTAGAGTGACCAGGCTTTGCCTTGGTCAGCCCTGGTTTGGGCTGGATTGATGATGCCTGGAGAGTGGGGAGGGGGCTCTAGGAGCTGGGGAGGCCGAGCAGGTGTGCCCAGGAGACAGGATGGGTGCTTACAGTCCCGTGTCCAGCCCTGGGGTCCCTGAGATCTTCCCACAGGTTAGGGAGTTCCTCTCAAGGCTACAGCACATGCCTCAGGCTGGGGAGATCTGGTGCCAGTTCAAAGTCAAGTGAGCAGCCCTGGGCTCCTGCGCCCTGGCCCTTCACCCTGACAGTCTGAGCCAAGGCCCCAAATGAATTTGGGCCTGAGGAAGGTGTCCAGCTCTTGCCTGTGCTGCACTGACACTGAGCTCTCTGCCACCCTTGGGGGCTTTTCCAGGCATTTAAGAAGTCTGCGGAGGTCAGGAAGCGGCTGGTCCAGGCCTACGAGCTCATGCTGGGCTTCTTCGGGATCCAGCTCGAGGACCGAGATACCGGCCAGGTGTGCCGAGCACACAACTACCAGAAGCGTTTCCAGAACCTCAACTGGTGAGCAGGCCAGGAGCTTGGGGGTCTGCACAGCTGGTCTCTGATTGTGGAGGATCATCTCTGGGGAGGCGGACTGCAAGGCAGAGCCTGAGACTCCCAGCATCCTCTGAGCTTGTGGAGGTGGGGCAACGGCAGGGTGGGGGCAAGACAGAACCAGGTAAGGATGGGACCAGGTCGGACAGGACGGGAGAGGGAGTGGGGGAGTAGGGGTGAGTGCCACCTGATTCAGCTGTGGGCTTCTTGACTGGCCTGCCACCCATGTGGGCATGGGTTGGGTTGCCAGGGGCTCCATCACTTTTACTACATCACTGAGCATCCCACCTGGGGGTTGTGGCAGACATGTTCCCCTCTCCCCCCTGGGATGCACTGGGTGGAGGGGGCCAGCTCAGGGCACATGGGCAACAGACCCTGCCTCTAGAGGGTCCCCATCTGGTTCTTCTCCAGCTGTGCTGGGGGTGGGTGTTCCATGGGACCAAGGAGACAGTCACCCTTCTAGGGAACACATCACAGTCCTTCACCTACACGATCCAGGCCCACAGACCATCTTCTCAGGGACCTGAGGACAGGGTAGAAATGGGGACTGACCTGTGGGCTGGAGTGTCTCTGCTGGTGGACACCAGCCTCTTGGGGGAGTGTGAGGGGGGCTGGAGAAGGGCAGTCTTTGGCTGAGCACTGCCCACGCACGTGCAGCCCCACCAGCACCTCCTGTCCCCACCAGGCACAGCCACAACAACCTCCGCATCACCCGCATCCTCAAGTCTCTGGGGGAGCTGGGGCTGGCGCACTACCAGGCACCCCTGGCCCGCTTCTTCCTGGAGGAGACGCTGGTGCGGAGACAGCTGCCAGGCTTGCGGCACAGCGCCCTGGACTACTTTGTGTTCACTGTGCGCTGCCGGCACCAGCGCCGCGAGCTGCTGCACTTCGCCTGGGAGCACTTCCGGCCCCGCTGCAGGTTCGTCTGGGGGCCCCAGGACAAACTGCAGAAGTTCAAGCCATGCTCACCGCCCTGCTCACCCCAGCTGGCCTGCCCCAGACAGGCGAAGGAGGAGGAGAGCCCTGGGGAACCCCCCATCGAAGCCGGCACCCAGAGGCACACCTGCGGGCTGGGGAAGGACGAGGAAGTAGGCCCGCTGGCCGAGGGTCCCCAGCTACCTGGCACAGAGTCCCAGGAGGTCAGAGCCCTGGAGAGGGACCAGGGAGATGAGACCAGCGAGGAGCAGGGACCAGAGTCACCAAACCCCAAGGAGAGCAAGAAGAGGAAGCTAGAGGCGAATCTGCGGGAGCGGGCCCTGGGGGAGCCAGGTGCCAGCGCCTCTGAGGTGGAGAAGATCGCCCTGAACCTGGAGGGCTGTGCCCTCAGCCAGGGCAACCTCAGGGCAGAGACCCAGGAAGTGGTCAGCCAGGCCCCAGAGGAGGCCAAGCAGCCCTGCCCCCAGCCCCCGGGGGCCAAGGTGGCCGATGAGGTAAGGAAGCGAAGGAAGATGGACCAAGGTGCCAGTGATCACCCAGAGGCAGCAGCCAATGGTGGCACCCTGACACTGGCCACCACTAAGCCCCCTGCCCTATCTGAGTGCTCAGAGGCTGAAGAGGGTGCAAATGGGGTCAAAGAGGAAGCAGAAGGCCAGGCAGGGCTGGAGCAGAGTGCCCCTGGGAGCCCAGCCACTGAAGGACCGGAAGTGGAGAGGGCAGAGCCCACAGAGGGGGGCCCTTGTGTTCATCCCGGAGAGCCTTAGGGAAGGGGATGCCCGTGGGCCTCCTGGCCCTGCCCTGCCACAGGCCTGGGAGCCATGTTGTCAGCTGTTCTCAGTGTCCAGCTCTGTTGGCCTGTCCCTGGTGGTCACTGCAGCTGCAAGGAGGCCAGACCCAGCCCTTGGAGAGGCTGAGGCTTCAGCCTTCTTCCTTCCACCTCACTTCCCACCTCCTCTCTCCTCTGTGCCATCACCCATCCCCCGCCCCCCCAACCTTTGTAACTTGGCCCTTCAGGGTCTAGAGGGGTGGGAGGGGGCACTCATTTTCTTACTGTGGTACAGAGGCCTTTTCTGAATAAACTCATTTGACTTTGAGTGTTTCGGTATGGACGGCAGCCCGTGGATGGCCAGGGCAGGGGAGGGGCTGGTTTCATGAGTAACTCTGGCTGGGCTCCTGGGTGCACATGGCCAAACTGTGTCACCACTTTGCTGTGGAAGTGCCTGGGGCGCGACCCTGGTACAGCCCTCCTGAACATGTGTGCCCCCCAGTGTACACCCCCCAAAATGCACCCTGACCCCATGGCCACCCAGAGCCTCTGGGGCTGCATTGGGTCCCTAGGCTGCCTTTTGTCAGCGATTCAACGGCGTGGAGCAGTGTTGGGTGTGCCCTGATCTGGGGTTCTGTGATGCACCTCGGAGCACAAGCTCTATGGTGGTTCCATGGCCCTGCCCCTCTGTCCCCACCCTGGCAGCCACAGCCGCCCCTCAGCCCATGGCTCCTCCACACAGGGACCCTGGGCCCTCCAACCTGGCATGGGAACAGAGTGCACCCCTCGTTCAGCAACCCCCAACCCACAGGGCATGCTGCCCTCAGCCTGGCTTTGTCCCCTGGCCAGGACTGACCTCTTCCATCCTGACACGTAGAAGTGATGGAGGTCACACCTGAGGGTGGGGGCAGGAGGAGGGAGCCTAGTTCATTCTGTGAGTCGGGAGCTGGGACCTGTGTCCCGCTAACATGCTCCCCCGACAGCTCCTGTCCTGTGTGTGGGGGCGGGGGGAGATGGACAAACTTAAAGTCACTTGTTGGGGCTACTGCGGGCCATACAGTGACCCCAGGGGTCAGGGTCCTTATCCAGACCATTATCGGGCTCAGGTTCAGATGGAAAAGCTTGGAGCCTGGAAGGAGAAGACCACGTTGGAGCAACCCTCGGGGAGGGGAGTATCTGTGCCCAACAGCGGGACCTGGTGATAGGCTGGCAGGCCGCTTAGACCCACCTGACCTGCAAGCTTCAGGGAGAGTGATGGCCCAAGGACAGGTGGGCAGTAACCCTGGACACTGGCTCGTAGATGTGAAGCCGGCCCCCTGGCCTCTCCCCAGGCCACTGTGGCTATTGGGGCTTCAAGACAGGGGCTGCTCTCCAAGGGAGGGTGTTTCCTGGCAGCAGGTGGGAGGGTCTGCGTGGGGCTAGGATGGGGGAACGGGATTCCAGGCACCCTGTCTCTCCTTGACTTCACAGCAAGGCTTCCCCAAGTCTGGTCCAGCAGGAGCGCTCTGGTGCCCCTGCGTGTCAGGCATGGAAGTACAGGAGGAAGGGGGGGGTCGGGCGAGAGGCCCTGTCAGTAGGGGTGGGATAGAGTGGCTTGCCCCGCCCCCAGTCCCACAGCCCGCCTTCCCCGGCCCCCCCGCCCCCGTGAGGATGTCCTAGGATGACTCCTAAGGTGAAGTCGCTCAGTCGTGTCCGACTCTTAGCGGCCCCGTGGACTGTAACCTACTAGGCTTCTCCGTCCATGGGATTCTCCAGGCAAGAATACTGGAGTGGATTGCCATTTCCTTCTCCAGGGGATCTTCCCGACCCAGGGATCGAACCCGGGTCTCCCGCATTGGAGGCAGACGTTTTAACCTCTGAGCCACCAGGGAAACTAGGATGATTCCTAGAAGGCAGGAATTTTGGAGATTCTCTTGTCCCTTCCTGATATAATTATCCCTCCCTTTAGAGGCAAAAAGAGAAGGGGGCGGCAGAGGATGAGATGGTTAGATAGCATCACCAACTCAATGGACATGAATTTGAGCAAACTCCAGGAGATAGTGGAGGACAGAGGAGCCTGGCGTGCTATAGTCTATGGGGTCACAAAGGGTCGCACATAACTTAGCGACTGAACAAAGATTGGAGGGTGTGGCCAAGCCTGATGAGCGGCTCACAGATAAACCCAATGGGGAAGGGAAGGGAGGTTCTTAACTGTGTGGTCTGCCTCCATGCACCTCCTCCATCGACTCAGAAGCTCTGAGTTGCCTCCTGCAGAAATTCTGAAGCCTTATTTCCCAGGAAATTCTAAAGATTCTGACACCAGGCAGGGGGGAGCTGGGGATTCTGAGAAATCGGGGCTCTGAGGTGACCTGGATGTTTGAGTATCCCCCTGGGGGACACTGACTGCCCCTGGCCTCAGGTGCTGCCCCTCACCCTACTGTCCCCATGCGTTTCCAGGTGAAGCACAGCTCACCCAGCTTGTGAGAAAGGAGCAGCCAGCCCCTGTCCACTGTGTTTCTCTCGAGCCTGGGGTCACGGGGGCACTTCCTTTCTCTCTGGGGCCCCCGCTTTCCTCTCGGGGTGGCAGTGCCGGGTGACGGTCTGGGCTTTGCCAGTGCTGGTTCAGGTACATGGACTACTCAATACAGTTAAAGTTTGGGGTGAGGGCCCCAGTGAGGGGCGTTCCAGCCTGGCAGGCATGGCCCTGGACCTCTGCTCACAGCAGGGACTGGGGTCCTTGGTGGGCCCTGTCTGGTCCCTGGCACAGATGTGTTCACTCTCTCTGAAGGACTTCCTGGACCTTGGGCAGCGGGGTCCTGAGAGGGAAGGGAGGTCCTGAGATTCTCAGGGAGGAGAATGTGACTTGGTCAGCCCCTTGACAGGACCAGGACTGCCCCTTCTTCAAAGGAGCCTTCAGTGTGAGGCTCTCCCTCCACACCCTGGTGCAGGACCAAGTGAGAAAAGAGCCTCTTTCTCTTTTGCTGAAAGGTGTGTGTGTGTAACTCACCGGTCCCAGGATAATTTTAACTCAGAGGCTGGCCCCAAAAATGCCACTGGGTTTCTTTTTTCCCTGGCTGGCTCGGCAGGGAGTGGGGCGCCGCAGAAGCCCCCGCCCACCCAGGTGGGGTGGCTGAATGGGGGGCTTGTGCGAGGGCCGGCGGGGCGGGAACTGGTGTCTGGCCGGCCCACCACCAGCCCCGCCCGCCGAGCCCAGCTCGAGGCCCCTGCCTCCGCTGCCAGCTCCTCTCAGAGTGCAACTGCAGCCATGGCTGGAGCCCCCACCCTGGCCCTGCTGCTGCTGGGGCAGCTGCTGGCCACCACCGTAACCTTGACGGAGGCACAGGTGAGCATGGGACCCGGGGCATATGGGGCTCGCCTTTGAATGCAGCTAGGGTGGGGGTCTGTGTCTCTGTGGTCACCTGTTGAGCAGCGCAGCCAGGGAATAAGCTCCCCACTTGCCCCCTGTAGCCAGTCTCCCTGAGTCAGGGAAGGAGCCAGGAATTCCGGGGCACTTGGGGATGGCGGGCACAGTCTTGTCACTGCAAAGTTTCTGCACCACCTGAGCACAGGCTCACCATTGCCCGGCTGAGCCCCCACGGGCAGGGGGACAACCTGGGGATGAGTTCAGGGACTGCCCCATCCTCACCCAGCGGGTGTGGTGCCAGAGCTGCGTCTCCACCAGAGACACACAATGTGGCCTTTGTTCCTCATGGGCCTCGGACGTGGCCCCTCTTGGCCCAGCAAGGTGGCAGGGGACACTGCAACAGCCCGGGGGTCTGAAGGGGAATGAGGGAAGGGGCGGTGCGGGCCCCTGCACAGGCCCGAGCTCTTCTCCGGACTGGGAGGAGGGGGTGCTCTGTCAGGCTAACCCCAGGGCCAACCAGGGGGACCCGCAGTGGGAGAGCATGGGGTGCCACCACCTGATGACGTTTCTCCGTTTCAGAAAGTGGGACCTCGAGGCCCCCCTGGTCCCCAAGGGCCACCCGGGAAGCCAGGCAAGGATGGCATTGATGTGAGTTTGGGGGGGATGATGGGGGAACTTCTGTGGGGTTCTCACTCTGGTCCCAAACTCCCTGAGCCCCAGGCCTGATGGAGAGAAAACAAAGTCCACCTCCCAGAGCTGGGGTGATGTTGGGGGTGATGAGCACCCCTGTGGGATGTGAAATGGGACGAATGATCCTTGTTCCTTCTTGGAGTGGACCCCTCAGGGGTTGTCTCCCCAGAACAGGTGGGGGTGGCTGTGAAGTGCTCTTTGGGTTGGAACTGTGGGGCCTGAGGCATGTGTCTCTGGGTCCCTAGAGGGCCCACACTCCTCTTTTCTGGAGGTGAAGGCCCAGGCATGGGGCCTATGCCCCTAGCAGGGTCTCCGTGGCTACTAGAGGTTGGAGCCAGCCTTGAAGGGGCTGGGGGCCTGTCATCTTCAAGGTGCCCCAGCCTAAGTGTAGCCCTGGCTGTGTGGAAGCAGATGAGACCCCACAGCCTGCCCCCAGATCCAGGTGGGGTGAGAGCCCTGGACCCAGAGAGACCCAGCCAGGCCATGAAAGTTAGGGCCCTCCAGGCCTCTCCTCACCAGTGCTGTTCCCCGGTGGAGCCGCCTTGACCAGTTCTCAGCTCCTTGAGTCCCAGGGGCCTGCCCGGCTCGTGATGGCCCAAGTCTCCCTCCTTCCATCCCCTCCGAAGGGCCATTGCCTAGTGCCGCAGTGTTGGGCCCTGGACCCAGGCAGCCTCTCCTCCTGGTGGGGCTGGGCCCCTTGCACCTCAAGGCTCTGCAGCCAATAGGAGCCAGGCCCCATTGTTCCCTCTAGAGATGTTTCCATGTAATACCTGGCCTGGAAGCTTTGGGTGGTCATCAGAGGGGAGGGGTGCTGGGGTGCCTTCCTCTGTGAGTGTGGGGGCTGCCACCTCTGACTAGGTTTCAGGCAGGTGGAGGGGTGGGCTTCTTGATGCCTCCCATCATTTCTGGGGTGTTCCTGTGCCCTCAAAGTAGGCTCAAAATCCCCAGTCTGTCCAGCTAACCCCTCTCCCCACCACCTGCCCTCTCCCCACCACCCACTGCTGTGCCTGCCCCTGGAAGGGAAGGGCCCACCGGTGTGGACGACAGGATGAGGGGCTCCATCTTGTCTTCTGGAGCCTTCTCTGTCCCAGCTCTGCTCCCCAGGGATGCTTGGTCACGTGGGCATGTCCCCTCTGCAGGGAGAAGTTGGTCCTCCTGGTCTTCCTGGGCCCGTGGTGAGTGTCCTGGCTGCGGTGTGGGCTGTGTGTGTGTCGGGGGGTGGGGGGTGTGGGGATGGCCTCCTAGTCTGGAGGGGAGGGGTGGGCCTATAACAGAGGGCTCATTGACATCCCTTCCCATCACGCTGGGCCCTGGGTCACCAAAGGGGAGGCCTGGGAGAAGGGGCAGAGCAGAAAGGGGTGGGAGGGGAGTAGGTGGGACTTGGCGCCTCTCAGGGCAGGGTCCAGCTTTTGGAGCTTGTTCCGGCCAGGGGAGGGGTCAACACAACCCTGCACTTCCAGCTTGTCAGAGGTCCCACAAGTGACTCTCCTGGAGCTGTTCAGGCCAGGAATTAAGGGCTCTAGGCTCACAGAGGGGTACCTCAGCCCTTCACTGGGAAGGCTGAAGGGTCCAGATGAGTATCACACAGATGTGGCCAAAGACGGGTAGGGGGCCGCTGGAGGAGGTGCCAGTGAAGGCGGGCAGCCGGGCCAGGGTCTGCGGGCAGCGTGGGGGCAGGGCTCTGGTGGAGAGGCCCTCCTCGGGCCCCACTGGAGGATGTCTCTCTTCTTGGTGAAGGCCACTCTCTGGCTCAGCTTCTGTCATGCCTCTGCCCTTTCCCCCCACAGGGACCAAAAGGGGCCCCAGGGAAGCCAGGGAAACCAGGAGAGGCCGGGCTGCCTGGACTGCCTGGCGTGGATGTGAGTGTGCCCACTCCTCCCCTCCCTTCCCTTCCCCCTCCTCTCCTCTCCTCATTCGAGCCCTCACCCCCTCCCGCCTGGAGGGGCTACATCTCAGCGCCCAGGAGTCAGGTTTAATTGCTTCTCTCCAGCTGGGCCAGCTCAAATAGGAGAGCCTGGCCCAAGAGGATCTCCGGAGGTCCCCCAGCGGGGTCCCTTGGCCTCCATCCCAGACCTGTCAGTGTCTGGCCCTGTCCGCCAGACGACAGCGCCAGCACACAGGAGGGGCGAAAGTCCCGCCAGCTCTCGCTTCTCTGGGAACAAAGACCCATTATCCAGTCCCCTCCGAGCCCCTGGCGGCTGCATCAGGGGTCCTCAGGAGCTTAAGGCGGGGCCCCAGGATGGGGGCTTTGTGAGCACTGGAGGGGGTCCAAGAGGGGAACTCTCCTGCTCCCTGGGCTTGTCCACTTCAGCAGGAGCTCTAGCTACTGGCTTCCCACCAGCTGCCCCCACCCCCCCCCCCCCCCCCCCCCCCCCCCCCCCCCCCCCCCCCGTCCCCACCCCCCCCTCCCCGCCCCAACACAGCACACCAGGTGGACGGTGGGTGTGGCTAGTGAGAGGAGGTACCAGTCTAGTCTTTGTGACCTCTCTGGACTGGCTTTAGTTAGAGAAGGGCCCACGGCTGGCTCTTTCCCCTGGCGGGGCACATCCTTCCTGTGTGACCCCTCCAGCCCTCCTTCCATCTGCTCCCCAGGGTCTGACCGGGCAGGATGGACCTCCTGGACCCAAGGGCGCTCCTGGAGAACGGGTAAGGCAGGCACCACATCCAGTGGCTTCAGCTTGGAGTTGAGATCCCGGCCAGGGGCAGTCTGGCTGAGCACCGCCTGTCCACGGGGTGGGGGTTCTGAGGGCAGCTGCCATGACTGGACTGGCTGGGCCCCGCCCCTGATGGGTGGAGGGGGCAGGAGGGCAGGTGGACACAGGGTGGTGTGTTCCCTGTCCCCACCCCATCTGGTCAGAGCTGCCCCAGCCCTCAGACCATGTTGAGGGGCTGGCGTGGGGGGGACATGGCTGGCCTTCCTCTTCCCATGGTGAACCACTGCCCCTCTCTCTGAGGGGCCATGGTCATGGCCCAGCTTGTCCCCTGAGTCTGACCAGTGTCCACCAAAGCCTCTTTCTGGTTGACTAACTTCTCTTGTGGTACTGAGAGCAAAGCTGAACCCAACACTCCCTCTCTGTCCCCGCTTTAAGAAATGACCGTTTCCCAGCCCTGGAATGCAGAGGACAGGGGCTGGGTGTGGGGGGACCCAGGACACAGCACTGCCTTTGGGAACTGGGCTACGGAGCTTTCTAAGTAGAAACAAGGAAGAGTGGCCGCCTTCAGGAGGGCAGGTGCTTTGGTGATGCCAAGGAGGGTGTGGGAGATGGAGGAGGGTGGGAGAAAGTGGGCTAGCTCCAGGTTTTTCTGCTGGGAGCCTGGGACACAGGAGGGGAGGGGCCTCCAGTACAAGGACCTTGAAGTGGGGATGCAGGCAGGAGAAGGGCCAGGAGGGTGCTGCTGACAGGCAGGTGGCTGCTGGAGCTTTGGGACTCTCTACTGTGGGCCAAGTTGGGAGGGCTTCCTGGAGGAACCGGCTATGGAGCTCCTCTGTGTGGCGTGGGTCACACCTGGTGGTTCATCCTGCCTGCAGCAGTGCTCCCAGGAAGGTGGGACCGGTTCTGGCTTTTCCTCTGCAGGATTGTTGGTAAAGGGCTGGACCCAGACCCCCGAGACATCAGAGGTCCCCCCACCGCCTGCTGTTAGTCTTCTGTGAAATAGGAACCCCTCCTCAGGGGAGATGGACTTGGGAGGGAGGGGAATGGGTTTGCACACACTGGCATGGTGCCTCTGCCAGCCCCTCTGACACTTAATTTCCTCCTGCAGGGAAGTCTGGGACCCCCAGGGCCACCTGGGCTGGGGGTGAGTACTGGCGTCTCCTCCTGGTGGGAGTTTGAGGGCCCCGAAGCTCCCCAAATGCGACCCCTCTGCAGCTTCTTCTGCGGTCCTGGGTGCCATCTGGGCTGTATCCTCTCATCCCCAATGACTGCCCTACCAGCTCAGGGTGATGGGGTGGGTGGTGGGCAACCCCCTCCCATCCCCAGCAAGCCCTGACCCCATTCTTGGCATTGCAGGGCAAAGGCCTCCCTGGACCTCCTGTGAGTACTTACAACCGTCGTGCCCACCCCCCTAAAGCATGCCCACCACACTCAGAGCCAACATGGTCACCAGGTCCCAAGCCAGGGTGAGGGTGGGGCTTGGTGGGGGGAGACAGAGTCCCTGTACCTGAAGAGAGCTGGCCAGCCCTTGAGGGGATACAGGATAGAGTCTGAACTGCTCTGGGTCCTCAGAGCTCCCTGGGTGCAGAACCCCCTCTCTCACTTCTTACCTTCCCAGGGAGAGGCAGGGGTGAGCGGCCTCCCAGGTGGAATTGGCCTCCGGGGCCCCCCGGTGAGTGACTGTCAGGACTCCCCAAAGGCAACTGTGGGGGGGCTTTCCCTCCCCTTTCCCTGCCCCCTTCACCTCCTCCCTGCACCCCTCCTCTTCCTCCCCTCTTCCTTGGTGGGCCTCAGTGGCTAAAGTCCAAGGACAGAGTGGATCTCGAGATGCAGAAGGTGGGGGAGGGGTGAGCAAGTGGGGGGCACCATAAGTGCATTGTCCTGGATGGGGGTGGGGTGGGGGGGTGAGGGGGCTCATCTCTGGAGGAGGCTAGTCGCCTCACCCCTGGTGGGGGCTGCTCCTGCTCTTTCTAAGTCATAACCCCTCCCACAGGGACCCTCAGGACTCCCAGGCCTCCCTGGCCCCCCAGGACCTCCTGGCCCCCCTGTGAGTACTAGGCAGAGGCTCTCAAGCTCTTGGGCGAGTCTCAGGCATGGGTGACTGCTTGGTGGGTGGGACTCCCTTGTCCCCAGGGTGCCCATCCTCAGGCCCCCCAGGCTGCCAGCCCCAGGACCCATGTCTGCATGGAGAGTCCTGGCCATACCCCAGACAGGGGCTAGGGCCAGGCTGGAGCAGTGCATCAGCTGACCCGGTCTAGTGGGGCTCAGGCCTGGGGCCACCCCACCCCAAGGGCAGACGGTTTTTGTCACTGTCATGCACTCTGCAGAGGGGCCAGCAGTAACTGGCACTGGGTACTGGGGGATGAGGGGCCCGAGCGCCCTGATGGTCTCGCATGGCGGGTTATAGGGAGAGGGTGGAGGGCTGTGTCGAAGCTGGCATCTCTGTTTTCCAGGGTCACCCAGGGGTGCTTCCCGAAGGTGCTACTGATCTTCAGGTGGGCTCGTGCAGCCTTTTCAAAGCCTTTTGTGGGGGTGCCTGTCTTGGTGGGAGGGGCCCCCATCTGGAGAGCACAGGAAGGCAGGGATGGGGGCTCCCTAGGAACAGGGTCAGTGCAGGCGGCACCAGTTCTGGGTGTAGCATCCCCCCCACGCTGCCCTCTCCCCACCCCCACAGTCTAGCCTTGCACCATCGCATCTCCCTGGCATGCACGGTAGTGCAAATGGAAGTTAATTTAAGCAAAATCACATGTTGACCAATTCCGCTCCTCCTTGGCACAGCCAGGCTTTGCATGTGAAGGCCAGGTTTTAGCCACGCAGGGTAAGCTTGACCACCTTGATGGGGAAGACAAAAACTTTCAGGCTACAGTCTCATAGTTGAGCTTTGTCTCTCACATAAGAACAGTGACTCTGGAGCGGTTGTAAGTTATTAAACAGAGGGCCTGGCCTGGCCCGGCTAGCCCACTGGTGCCCCTGCTGGCCCTTCTTGCCCCGATCTGTGTCCTTGAGGGCTTGACGTTGGTGTCCCTGGGGAGGCTTCAGGGGCTCTTCTGGAAAGAGGAGAATGACTGGGAGCAACTGGGGGGTGACATCACTGGCTCTACCAGATGAGCTGCGGAATGATACAGAAGCCCCCACACCAGCCCTGGGCTTGCCAAGACCCTGGGGATGCCCAAGGGTCATATACGCCTCCCTCTGGCACCTCCATGCACTATGGGGACCCTGAGCAGGGCTGGCTGCCGAGCTGTGTGATGAAGGCCCCTTTGTGAAGCCAGCAGCCACTCTGCTGAATAGCTACTTTGAACCTGTGCTGGGCCGAGACATAGGAGCTGGGTGTGTGGAGGCAGCCTCGAGGTGGTGGCTGCAGCCTGGCTCTGCAGTGCCTCGCTGCACCCCGCGGCGGCCCTGAATGAGGCTCTGTCTCGGCCCCCAGGAGGCCCCCGTGTGGCCCGAGGTCCCCTTCACCCATGCCAAATGGCGCCCCAGGGCCTCCATGCTCTGACCTCAGTTCCTGCTCCTATTCTGTTTGACCGGGAGGGGTCTGACTGCTCTGTTTCCCAACAGTGCCCGGCCATCTGCCCGCCAGGCCCCCCAGGGCCCCCAGGAATGCCAGGGTTCAAGGTGAGCAGTCACTGAAGGTTGACACAGACCCCAGCCCACCCCTACACTCCCTAGGAGGTGGCCAGGCCCCGACATGGGCAGAGGTCAGGGGGTGGTGGGGTCACAAGGCTGTTGCAAGAAGCAATGGGGGCTGGGGTCCCACCCTGCTGGGGGTCCTTGCTGTGTCCCTGCCCCTCAACACTGGTGACCCGCTGGGATGGGGGCATCGAGAGACAGCATGGGGAGAGCTGGTCTCAAACCCCCACCCCATCCTGGCCCAGCACCGCTCCTCCCACCAGGGCCTTGGCTTCCCCAGCCAGCTGATGGGCCTGATTGGTTTGGGCTGCTTGGGGGTGGGGCCGTGACTGTCTGCCCACCGCTGTCTTCCAGGGACCCACTGGCTACAAAGGGGAGCCCGGAGAAGTCGGCAAGGATGGCGAAAAGGTGGAGGCCGGCCGTGGGGTGGAACCTGGCAGGGGGGTGGGGAGGAACGGGCGCTGGGGTGGGGTTGGGGTGAGGGGTTGGGGTGACTGAGAGGTGCTGGCTGCTTCCCAGGTGGGCAGGTGGGGGCAACCTGACTGAGCGGCTTCTGTGAACCCCCCATCCCCCCATTCTGGGCCTGCCTGCCAGAGCCCAATGGTTTGGGGCAGGGTCTCTGCACAGACCACCACCACCTGGCCTCACACAGAGGTTCCTTGAGCCGGGGCAGACCCGCTGCCCCCCTCCCTCGTGGCCACTGCCCTGGCGAACATGTGTCTGTCCTTACCCGCAGACCAGGGCCCCTCTACCGTGGTGGGAGTGGCCAGACTGCCACGTGAGCGGCTGACCCCCACCACGAGGTGGCCGGGGAGGGCTGGGGTCCTTGCTGGGAGGGAGGACAGGGTGCGACCTCTCTGGAAGACGGCCAGTGCCCCCTCGGCCTCGGAGGCGCGCAGCTGTGAGGTCAGGGCGGCGCCCCCCACTGCTAGGGCTTGGGCAGTAAGTAGGAGGAGAGGGCAAGGAGGAGAGCTGGGGCTGGCGCCACCCATCACCACTTTCTGCACCTCTCTTGCAGGGTGACCCCGGCCCCCCTGGACCCCCTGGTATCCCGGGCACCGTGGGGCTGCAGGTGAGCAGGGAGAGGGGTTGGACAGGTGAGGATGCGGGGTGGACGGCTCAGGGCTATGAGGAGTGGTCCACCAACCCCCAGGACGGGACTGGGTGGGGGTCCTGAGACCAGGGTCTCCGTGGTTCCTGGGGGTGTGCACTCCTGGGGGACTGCTGGCCCGGGCCCTACAGCTCCAGCTGTCTCCCTGCAGGGTCCACGGGGCCTACGAGGACTTCCAGGGCCACTTGGACCCCCCGGGGACCGGGTAAGTCTACAAGCACCCCCCCCCCCGCTCATCTGCCCCTTGAGGGGCTATGGGCCAGCCTGAGGTGAAGAGGCACTGGGGGCCACCTCCAAAGGTCAGGTGGGCCCCATGTGTGGGTCCTCACCCGTGACCATGGACCATGGGCTCTCTGGACTCCACTCACTGGATGGTTCCCCAAACTGGAGCCTGTGAAGGCTTCTGTGGGTCCAGGGGGGTGGGAGGGGCGGATGGGGGTCATTGGGGGGGGCTTGGCAAATGTGGGGAGGGGAAAAGGCCTGGGGACCCTAGCGGGGGTGCTGATGGGGCCAATGCTGGGGAGCTCCTAGGAGGGTCTCTCCAGATGGACCTGGGTGCTTTAGGGATGCCCTCAGGCTTCTGATGAGAGGCTCAGGGTCTTTCTCCTCCACAGGGTCCCATTGGGTTCCGAGGGCCCCCCGGGATCCCAGGAGCCCCTGGGAAAGCGGTATGTGTGTGTCTGGGGGTGAGTGGGGTGGCCCCTGCAGGCCCAGCTCTGTTCTCTGCTCTCTTCCTCACCCAGTCGCCTTCCCCAGACCCACTGGGCTGCCCCAGCCCTTTCCGGGGCTTCACTGTCCCATGGGCTCACCTAGGGGACACATGTGTCACACCTAGGCAGGCACCTATGTGCATGCCTGAGGGGAATGACTGGGCACACCTGGCGGGGGGGTGAGTTTCCCAGAGGAGTCAGCCTGGCCCGCGTGGGAGATCTGCGCCCTGTTTCCAGGCATGAAGTGAGGTGGAGGTGTGGTCGGGGTCCCTCTGGCCTCTGTGACGCTCAGCAGTGTCACCTGCCCCCCACGTTGTTAACTCTTTCCCTGTCCCCCCTTGTCACTGCAGGGCGACAGAGGAGAGAGGGGCCCAGAGGGGTTCCGCGGCCCCAAGGGCGACCTTGTAAGTGAGAGAACCTGGGTTCTCTGGGTCCTTCCTGGGCAGAACCTGGTCCATGGGGGTGGGGGAGGCACACAGACAGCAAGTCTAGGGAGGCCTGGGGCGGCTGCCCTCCTGTGGAGGTAGGGGGAGCCCCTGGGTAGTGCCAGGGCCGACCTGGGGAGAAAAGCCTTCCCCCCTAGCCCAGGTAGCTTCCCCAGGAGGCCCCGGCCTTGTTTCCCCTGTGGCTCCTTGAAGCTACTGTCACCTAACAAGCTCCTCTTGGGAGTGGCCGGGCAGGGGCCAGAGGACCACTGACGTCCATCAAGAGGCCCTGGGCTGTGAGGCCTGACCTTGTGCCAGGACTGCCCAGTTGAGAGATGGAGCAACAGAAAACACGACTCTCGGGTTAAGTGACACTGAGATAATCAGGCATCTGATAATCAGGTCATTGAAGTGACTGTCTCCACACCCATCTCATCTTCCCCCAGCTTGAGAGCATCCCCAAGACCCTAAGATAGCTCCTGCTTGATGGCCCTTTTCTGCTAAGGGTTGGGCCTGGCCCCCACAGCTGTCCCCAGCCAATCCTGAGTCTAGGAAGTGGTGGGCAAGGCTCCTGCCCCCCTCCCAGGACCCAGTGACACACCTGTGAGAGCAGTCCCCGAGGCCTGACTGTGGTCCCTCCGTGTCCCCTAGGGCAGGCCTGGTCCTAAAGGCATCCCCGGCATGTCTGGGCCCGGTGGAGAGCCGGTGAGTGTCTGCAGCTGCCAGCGCATGGTGGGGCGGGGTGGGTGACCTGTGAGGCTCTCCTAGCCCCGTGCCCACGTTCAGCCTGGACCCACACTTCCCCCTGGCGCCCTGGCTCCTCCCCCACCCCAGCCTGAGAGGACAGGGTGGCACAGCCGGTGGTGGGAGGCAGAGTTAAAGGAGGGGAGGGGAGGGAGAGACCCTGGCTGCCATCCTGCCGCCCTCCCAGCACGTGGCTCTGTCTGTGGTTCCAAAATTGGTCAAGCCTGTGGGACTAGGAAGGCCAGATCCTGGCTCCCAGGCCTCAGTCTCCTGGTCTGTAAAGCGGGCACAGCAGACTTTCCCTGGGGTGCTGTGAAGAGTCTGGGTGCATCCTCCCTGCCTTCACCTGCATGATTGGAGGGCAGCACAGGTCACCACCTGCCTGAGCCCGGGAGCGTAGACCCACGACAGGGCAGTGGGGAAGGGCAGGGCCTGGAGGGGGCCCACAGCCTCACACCGTCCCATCCCCAGGGCATGCCAGGCAAGGACGGCCGGGATGGTGTGCCAGGACTCGATGGCGAGAAGGTTGGTCCTGCCTGGGGGTCTGCAGGGAGGAGGAGGGTGCGCAGAGCATTCAGCCTGCAGGACCCCAGTACGTGTCCCACAAACCCCACAGGGAGAAGCTGGTCGCCACGGCGCCCCGGGAGAGAAGGGGCCCAACGGGCTACCGGTGAGTGCGTGCCGCTACTGGGTGGCCATCTACCCCGAGCAGGGGTGTATGTGGGGTCTCTGCATCAAGGCCAGGGAGGCTGCGGGAGCCCCTCACTCTCAGGGTGCTCTGCCTCTGACCTTGTGTGCTGACCTCTGACCTACAGGGTCTCCCCGGACGAGCAGGGTCCAAGGGTGAGAAAGGAGAACTGGTATGTGGTTGCTTTCTCCAGGGGATGGGGAGAGGAAGGCGCAGCCGACAATCTGGGTCCTGGGGGCAGAAGGGGCCCTCCCCCGCAGGCAGGCACTCAGGGTTCATCCCTCCCCCGCAGGGCAGACCTGGAGAGCTGGGCGAGGCCGGCCCCTCGGGAGAGCCTGGTGTCCCTGTGAGTATTTGCAGCCCTTTCCCCCTACTCACATGTGTGTGAAGCCCGCTGACACCCTCTGTCCCTTCTTGAGTGTAGGGAGATGTTGGCATGCCCGGTGAGCGTGGAGAGGCTGGACACAGGGGCTCAGCGGTGAGTTGGGGAAATGAAGTCTCAGGGGGCAATGGGCTCGGGGCCTGTTTCTCTGTGGGCTGGGGTGACATCTTGGCAGTATGAAACGGCTGAGTCTGTGAAAGTTGGGACATGGTGGTGGCTGGGGCCCAGCGGTCCTGTCCTTGAGACTGTGCTGAGGGTGCAGAGGCCCAGCACCCAGCACCAGGCCGAGGGAGCAGCCCCGCCTCAGGCTCCTCCATGGACCCAGCAATGACGCCACCAGCATCAGTGCCCAGGGCAGCGGGAGAATCGGTGCCTGGTGCCAAGTCCAGCTGATGCACAGGGTCCCAGGACCTGACCTCTGCTACCCCAGCTGCCCCTAGGATGCCCCCTCCCCAGCAACTGGGCCAGATGGCTTGGGGTCCAGTCCTTGTGCCTGCCCAGCCCCCAAGGGGAGGTGAAGCTGGACTAACACTCTCCCTCTGTCTTTCAGGGGGCACTGGGCCCGCAAGGCCCCCCCGGGGCCCCTGGCGTCCGTGGCTTCCAGGTGGGTGAGGTTTGGGGCCAGGGAGCCCAGGTGGGCCAGCCAGGCTTGGGGAGAGTCAACACTGGGCTCCTTTATGGAGCTGACGAGCTGGGCCCTTGTCTGTAGGGCCGGAAGGGCAGCATAGGAGACCCCGGCCTGCCGGGCCCCCAAGGCCTCCGAGGTGGCGTGGGCGACCGGGTAAGTGCTGTCCCAGCAGGAATCCCTGCACCCCAATGCCCCTCATCCCACCTCCCACAGTTCCACAGCACACTCAAAGGCAGTGTTGGTGCCCAGTAGTCAGCACTGGGGGGGTCCCCGTTGTCCCTGAAACTTGGGGGCTGGGGGCATCAGGGAGGAGGCTGGGGCAAGCTCCTGTCACGCTCAGGGGCCAGGATGCCAAGTGTCCAGGAGGGGCCCTTGTGTGTCAAGCTGGTCCTGGCGCCCCAGTCGGGGAAGGGTACCAGCCCCCTCCCCCGCCCCACTGTGATCCTCTAATGCTCATCACCCCTTTCTGACCAGGGCCCGGGAGGAGCTGCCGGCCCCAAGGGCGACCAGGTGAGACATCGGTGGTCAGGTCAACTGGGGGGCTGCCACTGTCTTCAGGGCTGGGGGCACTTCCTTCTCTCCCTCCCTCCTTCTAGCTTTGTTGCTTCCCCTACTCCTGGCCCCCCAGGCTGACAACTCAGAGCATCCATCCAGACCGGGGTCAGTTGGCTCCTGGGTACAACAGAGGCTGCCTGTTGGCTCCTGGGTACAACAGGGCTTCTCAGGGACCCTCAGAGTAGGGATGCTCCCCGCTGGCTGTCTGGGTCCCAGGAGCAGCACCTTCTCTCTGGAGGGCCCAGGGTGGGAGAGGGGCCCACAGCTCTGCTGCTGACCACCCCCACTTCTGGAGCACCAAGAGCACCTAAAATGGTCCAAACCCACCTGAGGCTCTGCTCGCTGTCTGCCTGGCACCCAGGCCTGGGTCTCGGGCACAGTTCCCGCCACAAATGGGGGTCGGCAGCTCAGCACTCTGTCATTTCAGGGCATCGCGGGTGCTGACGGCCTTCCTGGGGATAAAGGAGAACTGGTGAGTGTGACAGGCGGCCTCTCGCCATGTTGGGGTGGCGGGGAAGGGTGCGGGGAGGGCAGTATCTGCAGGTCTGTGGGGTGGGGGTGGGGCCGAGTCGAGGCCCGAGGCAGAGGGTGGGACCTGTGCTGTCCCCTGTGGTGGGTCTTCTATCCCCCACCCCCTCTCCACACTCCCTCTGTGACTTTTCAGTATGAATTAGCCAGAGCTGAGGCTGAGCTACAGAAAATGCTGCTTCCACCGAGCTGATAAAGCGAAAGGCTGATAGAACTGACAGACAGTCACACTTCAGGAAGGAAGTGTGGGAACAGGCAGGGTGTCTGGGGACAGGGACCTTCATGGCCCCACGTGGCAAGGGTCTCTGGCTCTGTGACCAAGCCTTTCTTTAAGTCTGGAAACGGCTCAGTACAGGATCCTCGTCTCCAGCAGAACCTTGTAGCCCAGAGCCAACCTTTCCAGCTGGGGTGCTGGGCACCAGCTGTGGCTGGAGCGGAGTTGGCGTCGGGCTCTCACCGGACAGCAGCCTTGGTGGAGGAAGGGTCCTGGGCCATCTGGAATCTGGCAGATTCCCAGGTTCACAACTGGAGAAGGGGAGCCTCAGCCATGGAGCCCCTCAGCTCTACCTTGTAAAACAAGAGTGAGAACAAAGCAAACATGGGTGAGAAGCGCACTGCTGCTAATAACACTGCTTAGGGAAAATAAGGTGGCTTCCCTGATGACTGAGACGGTGAAGCGTCTGGCTGCAATGCAGGAGACCCGGCTTCGATCCCTGGGTCGGGAAGATCCCCCAGAGAATGAAATGGCAACCCACTCCAGCATTCTTGCCTGGAAAATCCCATGGATGGAGGAGCCTGGTAGATTACAGTTCACGGGGTTGCAAAGAGTCGGACACAACTGAGCAACTTCACTTCAGGGAAAATAAGTTTAAAAACATCAGTAGCTACAATACAATCTTAGCAATATAAAAACAAAAAAAGAATATACAATATTTATGAACATAAAAGAAACATACCTAGAGTAAGAAGGAGTAACCCCTGTGGATGTTGTCATGTAATCAGACAGCAGCTTCATGGGTGACTTGCTAGTAATGGGCAAAGCTGGCTCCTGGGGAACTAGTTCCCACAGCCAACAACACGTGAGTAACTGAAGTGCACAACTTCCTTTCTGCTCTTTTCCAGGGTCCCAGCGGCCCTGTTGGCCCCAAAGGAGAGGTGAGTGCCTGGCAGACACTGGCTCCCTGGCCCCCTTGGGGCCCCAGGCTGGCTCTGGGGCACTGATGGCCGTGTGGGTCAGAAGTGGGGAAACTGCCAGCTCCAAGGGAGAAGCCCCTGCAGGTGGCTCGGCCATGACCCCCTCCCTGCTCCTGTTTCCCTCCAGTCCGGCAGTCGCGGGGAGCTGGGCCCTAAGGGCATCCAGGGCCCCAACGGCACCAGCGGCGTAGATGGCGTCCCTGGCCCCCCTGGCCCCGTGGGCCTCCAGGGCGTGCGAGGCGTGCCCGGCATCACTGGAAAACCTGGGGTCCCGGTACGTGTGCCCCGGGAGCCAGTGCTCCACTGTGTCGGGCTCTTCCTGGATCTGGATCAAGTCCTTTCCAGACAAGCCAGGTTCCTGGTGTTAGTGGGGGTGCCCCAAAGAGAAGCCAGTGGGCCCCCCAATATGATGATGGATTTGGGGGTGAATTTCAGGGGAAAGAAGCCAGCGAGCAACACATCAGGGAGCTGTGCGGGGGGCTGGTCAGTGGTGAGTGTCCTCCATCCCACCCCACCCTGCCTGGTCCACGGTGCCTGTAGCCTCACCCACCCCCAGCCGGGTCCCATCCTCATCCCCAGCCTCACCCTCATCCCATCCCCACCCCCGACACCACCTCCTCACCCCCAGCCTCACCCTCACCCCACCCCCCCAGCCTCACCCTTACCCCACCACCACCCCTGCCATCCCCAGCCTCACCTCCACCCCACCCTCATCCCCACCCTCCATCACCTTCCAGCCAAGCCCACTGCTGGTGTCCCTGGGGTCTGCACTGGGTGGGCTCCTTCCCCTCAGCATTTCTTAGGGCTGTGATTTGCTCTTCAGCATTTCTCACAGACAGCATACTGACACCATTTCTCACAGACCTAAAGCAGTTACAGCCCTTTGCAGTCAACGAACAAGCTTTCTTTGAAGGGCAGTGTGTTCACACTTGATGTAACACACTTCTGATGAATACATGCCTGATCTTTGTTTTCCAAAAGAGCAAATCGCGCAGCTGGCCGCGCACCTGAGGAAGCCCCTAGCACCAGGCTCCATCGGGCGCCCGGGTCCTGCTGGCCCCCCGGGCCCCCCAGGCCCCCCAGGCTCCATTGGTCACCCTGGGGCTCGAGGGCCCCCTGGATACCGAGGTCCCACAGGAGAGCTTGGAGACCCTGGACCCAGAGGTGAGTGCAGCCCACCCCACCACGCAGCCACACGCCGGAGCCCCCCACCAGTATCTCCGCGCAGAGTCTCCACGTTGAGATGCTCCCTTATGGGGACAGGGCAGGGAAGAGGCCCACAGGGGAAACTGACACAAAGCCCCAGGGACCCCACCCTTCCCCTCCCCTCTCCTCCCATCTCCTCCCCATGGGCTCCTCTAAAAAAGCCCCAGAGGTTAAGCCATTGCTAGAAATGCCTGGGGTACAGCCCTTCATGCTTTGGGGCCCAGCTCCTTATTAAACCCAAGGGTATGACAACATTTTCCAAAATGTGATGTTCTCCTCAAGTTTCATTAGAACAACATTTGGGGGAGGACGGGCTGAGAAGAATGTGAGGAATGAACCAACAGGAGCCTCATTTATATGTAAGAACAGTTCCTGTAATGAAAACTGGCATGTGCGAACATTTTCTGTGGCAAAAGGCAAAAGTTAATGAAATTGAGAAATGCATCTTAAGAACTAGGAAAGGTAATTTAGAAAGAGGCGGAAACCTTGACCCCTGCCGTGGTGCCGTCGAGGGAAGCTCAGTGCCCACACAGTACCACGGCTGTGGGAACTGCTTGGCCATTGACCTCTTCTAAAAAAGGCCTTGAATACTTGGTTCATTATACATCCTCTGCCACCAGTCTGACTGTCTCAGGTCAGCTAGCCTCCCAGCCCAAATTCAGGATTTAGACCTCTCATTGCCGCTAGGTCGTTCCAAACTTATTAACCAAATAATCTTCTATTTCTGAAAAACAGCTTAAGAAAAACAAAACTTACTTCTGTGAGTTCCTTTCTTCATCTGTGAGGTTAAGTTTAAATACTTCAGGAGATGAAATCGCTTCTGTAATTAGTGGTATCCTTTCGTTACCGTAAAGACATTGAGAATATTTTCAGCACTGGAGGGCAAATGCTTTCAGATGCCCTTCTCTTCCCTGGCAGGCTGAAATCCACTGTCAGACAGCTTCCTGTTGTCTTGGAGATGTCACCGTCTGCAGTGGGGGATGGTTCCCCCCAAAGACAGACCAACAAGGTTTTATCCAAATAGGGATCTGAGTGCCTTTGAGACTGTTGAAAATAAAATTCAAAAACAGCGTTCATCACTTTTATGGATTTTCAGAAAAACATTGTGACAGGACTCAGTGGAGGCAGCCATTCGGTTGCAGGGTCACTGTGCTCCCTGGGGTGCCTGCCTCTGGCTGGGGACGCCTGAGGGTTATTGTTTAAGCTAAAAGAGAACATATTCTGTAGGTCTTCAGGCAGATGCCACTGTCACTGCTGGGCGTCCATCTCCCCAGGACAAAATGAGTCAGGGAGCTGTAGGGGCCGGGGAAGCCCAGGACCCTTGGGAGGCCCTGACTGCCCGGCCCTGGGGATCCTAGTCCTTTGCAGAAGGTGTGCTACCTTCTGTGATGGGAAAAATGACAAACACCAGTTGAAAAGAAACTGGTGTCACTGCTTTTAGCATCAGGCAGGACAGATGCCCCTAGCCCAGCTGTCTGCCTCAAGCAGCATCACTGTGTGGACAAGAGGCTCGGTTTCCCCAGAACATCCCCAGGTCTTACAGCCAGCATCACACAAGGCACAGGCAGCCAGCGGGTGCTCGCAGCAGGCCTTAGCGCACCTTCCAGACACCAGGGCCACAGAGACCAAAAGCAGCCAGGAGCGAGGGAGCAGAGAACACAGTTCAGGGGGTGTTTGAAAACACCTTGAATAACTGTCAAAACTCATGTTGAACATAGGAATACAGGGTAAATGCTCAGACTGAACAAGCTAAAAGTCTGAGAGTGATGCTCTGATACTGGGGAATCACACAAGTGGGTGACATTGAGCCCGACATTTTGCTGCGTGTCCTTTTCTAAATGTGTTTTGATTCAGTAAAAAGCTTAGAAAGCAGGCACCCTGCTTGTAAGAAGGCAGATCACCACTCACCACAGCCAGTCTGTCTTTGAACTTGAATCAGAGCTTCTAAGCATATGATTATGTCAATTGCTCTTAACAGGAAACCAGGGCGACAGAGGAGACAAAGGCTCAGCTGGCGAGGGCCTGGATGGGCCTGACGGAGACCAAGGGCTGCAAGGTATGAGACCACTGTCACTAACGTCACACGGGCACATCTGGGGGATGAGCACACTTCATCGCCTTCTAATGGAACAACTTCTTTCTCTTGGCAAAGCATTCTTAGAGGCGGGGTCAGAAGCTGTTTCAGTAACCACTTTTATATGGAAAAGCTGAATCAATGAATTGATCACCCTGTGTTGAAGTAGATTCAGTTAGATTCTATTGAAGTAAAGCCGTCAGGTATTTCAGTTCAGTTCCAACGGAATTTTCTCTTAATTGACCCACGTGTACCCTGGGTGTTGGCATTTTTCATGTCAAATATAAATGCTCTGCCAAGAGGGAGGAGGGCAGCCCCAGCCGTGTTCCCTTCTGCGCCTTCTGGTGGGGGAGGGTACATGCTGGGGCCACCTCAACACACACCCATCAGCACCCCCGGCTCCTGCTTTCTCCTCTGCTGACCTCCTCTGCTTCCACCTGCTGTCCACCTGCTCAGGTGCCCCCACACAGTCCACCCTCATGACTACCACCCTCATCGACAGCACCCCATCCCTCACCCAAGACCCATTCCTCACACAGCACCGACTGACTCACTCCACGCTGCCCTGCTTAGTACAGAACCCCGACTCCCGCACCCTGGGCCCATCCTCCCCACACGAGGCCTCTGCCCTCGCTGTTCTCCAGCCTGAGTGCACCTCCCTTGGGCCCCTCCCAGAGTTAAGAAATGAGCTAGAGAAACACAAGTGTTGGGCTGGCTTAACGGACACTCCACTGCTGTCCCCTTTCTATGTCTCCACTCACCTTCCTGGTGGCTCTCAAGGACCACAAGGCGTGCCCGGCATCAGCAAAGACGGCAGAGATGGGGCTCACGGTGAGCCTGGGCTCCCCGGCGATCCTGGCCTTCCTGGTGCCGTCGGCGCTCAGGGGCCTCCTGGCATCTGCGACACCTCCGCCTGCCAAGGAGCCGTGATGGCAGCTGTCGGGGAGAAGTCAGGTCCCCGAAGCTCCTAAAACACAACTTCAGGAAGAGTAAGAAAGCGGTGCCAACTGAGCAGCGGGCTCTGGAAGGATTGCGGGGACCAGTGGCATTCTGGTATCAATGGGGAACGCTGCCTAGCAAGCCATCCAGCAAGGCCGCCCCTCCTCATCCTCAGCAGTGACGACTGGACACTTGGTCCCTGAGACCATGCTTCATCAAGCTGCTGTCAGAAGTGTTCCGTCTCTACATGAATTTACAACGGTCCCTTCAGCTGTAACGTCATACCTCAGACACAGACCAACATTTCAAAGGGATTGAGGGTGTACACACAGGAGGTTCCGTACAATTCCGAGAAAGAACAGTCAGCAACTTGTTTACATGGCATTTGTGTAAAGACTAAGATAACACTTCAATAAAATGACACATGAAATCTTCAGATTAATGACTGGCCACAGTATTACAAAAAAAAAATAAAGAATTTAATGTACCGTATCCCTTCCATACAAAGGTCTCGTCTGATTTACCTGCTTCTTTTGTGCACAAACTTTTAACTATCTCTGTTGACAGTATTTATTGAAAGTGACTGTATTGCACTAAAGCCTATTGGGATTATCTGTTGTAACAAATAAAGCCACTCATTTGAAAAACTCAGTTCCAAACATTACAGTTTATTACACAGAAAGTAATGACTCTATGAAAATGAGGGCACTGAAGCAATACTACTGTGACAATATTTCATTTATGGACAAAAGTACCTTTAAAGGAGGTCTCTGGAAAATTTCCAGCAAAAAGGCTTGAAAGAGGACTGCATTTTGCAATACAGTTCGGTGCAGCTGGAAATCATTACAAGGGGAAGTGACAAACAAATGAAATAAAATTCCCAAACTACTTACAGTTAAGAACAATTTAACTCGTTCTAGTTGTTAACGGGGCATATCTAAAATGTAAATAAAATAAGTAAAAAGCAATGTACCTTTTAAGACTAAAGAAATTACAAAGGATGTTAATTTTTAAGTTATCATGTTAAGAAAACATGATGGAATCAGACAGATAATTGAATAATTACTTACTAATTGTCAAGATGTCTTCATCCCCAAAAGGTCTAAGAGGACATTAATGGGTAAGTATTTTGTTCTAGATAAATATTTCTACAAAATGGGCTTTCAAAGTCCACATTAGAGTCCCATGAGCTGAGACACGTCCCTCTCAAGTTAAGACTATCAGAGCGGAAGTCCAGGGTCCAAGGTAATGTTTGCGTGTCACAAAGGAGCTGCTGTCTACTGCCCAGGAACCAGTGTTCACATCCAGTCACTTGATCTCCATAGCTGGGCTGCTCTGTAGACTCTCCTGAGCAGGACACGTCACCAGGGAGTCTGGTCTGGTCAACTTTAGCCTTCTGCCAGTTTTACCGCAAAATACACTCTCAAATTCCTAAAATCAAGACATGACCATCAATGTACTGTATGCACAGACATGAAAACTGCTATTTTCAAAAACACAAAAGTTTGACATTAAGAGCTAAACTACATCAAAACATATAGTTACGGTGTCACAAATACATGTCACATCTTGTAAGGGGATAAAGATGGGGATTCAAACACTTTCCTTGGTTACCTTACATGTATTTTTATTTCATTTTCCAATAGATTCTCAAAATGCCAGTCCATATTATAAACCCTCCTGATATTCAAAAAAGCACCCGTATTTTTTATTTTCATTGTGGTAACATAGACATAAACTCTACCATTTTAACCATTTGTAAGTGTGCAATTCAGTAGCATTAAGTATGTTCACACTCTTGTGCAAACCATCACCACTCTGCATTTCCAGAAATTTCCACCACCCCACACAGACTCTGTGTACCATTACGCACCCCTCCTGCCAGGGGCATTTACAGTCTCCACCCCTCTGCTGCTAAGTGCTCAGTACTGGGTATGGCGATGGCCAGACTGAGGTGACTCCCCAGTATCCTACTGGCTGTGGGTCAATTTAATGCCACTCTACCTCTAAATGCTTTAGAAAATGCCTCAGTTTTAATGGCTGTATCAGTCTCAAGCTCACAAAAGGAGAAGGCGAGTACAAGCAGACAACCTGAGGCTCATAGGCCTCCAGGAAACAAAAGCTACAGGTCTGTGAGATGCAGAAGGCGGGAAGTCCCACAGGCCACAGCTTGGGCCTGCTCGCCAACATGAAGCTTTGCATGTCGTGAGAACTCTATGACAACTTCAGCAGAGAATTTTTCATGTAATATACAATACTGAATAATCTTAATTGGTTTAATATTTCTCCCTGAGATGCCTCAGGAGTCTTCTGGAAAACTCAGAGTCAGCTAGGGAAGGAAACTTATTACAACCTGTTCTCAAAAGCAGCTCAATATTCCAGGAAAAGTTTGCTCCCTTAACAGAGAGGGAAAACCACATCGAGGCTTGCACCTCCTTACTTTTAATAGCAAACTTCATTTACTTAATTCATTTCAGTCTAATCTGAGCCCATCTTGACCACATGTAAAACACTTTCCTTAAGGTTCCTTTTCCACAAACCTTCCATCACTTTCTGTATCCATATTAATGTGTCCTTTATTTTTGCCCATTCAGAAACAATAAGCCCTGGGACAAAACTATTCTCCCTTTACCCCCTGAACAAAGATATTTCCATTCTTTATATCTTCCTCTCACTGAGGGTGAATACCCTACTTTCTTTACACGCTGAAATGCTTCCCTTATTACTTTTAGTAGCTTAATTGCATACGTATTACAATTTTAACCCTTAAAGACTTTAATCTCTAGTGAAAACCAAGAAGCAAGTAACTGAACTGTTCTTTACATCGGCATGTGTTTTGATTGGCAAACTTAAGAACACATTCTTGTAACCTCTCAAAGCATATATTTTCCTATGATATAATTTTTCAATTTAATGTGGTACAGGACATGTGTCTAATAAGCCCAAATAGCTTAAGATTTTTTTTTCCCTCTCAGAAGACAAAAGGTGAACTTAGACTTGTCCAGCAATCAATGTTCCAGTATTTCATCTTAATGAAATAGACCTTTAATGAAATAGTCATCTTAATGACTTAGACCTTAAATGAATTTCTGTCACACAGCTTAGTTTAGCAAAACTAGTTTCAAGTTACCAAAAATCTGGAAAAACTATAATTATTCCTAAGGAGTTCATCTGAAAGCTTTTATCCCATTTATCTCTATTTTATTATTTATGATAATATTATACAGACATTACCCATCCAAAGATCACATAGCTTGTATTTCAATACAAAACTTATCAGTTTATAACTATTATCCCATTTTCTATCTCTATTATAAGACCGCCCTAAGCTGTATAATAGTAGCAAAACTTAGGTATCCATTAGCAAGCCATCTTTTCCCTAAATCTAGAGTATTATGGCCAGACCATATTAAAAGGAAAATCATTTTTTGTACATTTTATTGGTTTGCGACTGAAAGCAGTCCAATTCTGGAGAATGTACCACAAAAGGCTGCATTTGAGAAGTGAGCTTGAGTTCCCATGGCTGGTACACACGCAAGACAAATGCAAACACACATACACATAGGACAAGATTCCCGCAGGACAGAAACAAAAGGTGAAGTCGGAGTATTCCCTAAAGGTCCCAAAGGCTTCCTGTTTTAACAACAAACAAAATGCAAATGAAAAGATAGGAAATCGTGACCACCAGCGTCATGGTAACTCACCCAGCAAACATAAAACTTCATAACAGTTGAGATAAGCTGAATTTACTTGATTTTAAAAAGGCTCTTTCTCTCTTCCCCCTTTGATTTGTAGTTCTACTAATTAACCCACAACTAAAGTCACAGGCAATGCGAGTTGTGTCTACATTTCAAGAACATGCTAAGAGGTATAACTTCAGGGTTTCTCCTAGGAATATTTTGATCTCTGAGGGTCATGATATTGAGAAAATATCTAAGCCAGTTTTCTCTGATAGGCAAAAAAGAACCAGTTTCAGAATTTCAACAGTTTCATCTTAAACAATTTTTCCTAGAGTTTGAATGAAGAATGTTGTGGCCATGTGGTGTTTAAAAAAAAAAAAATCACTTTTCTTTTTATAGAAGCATAGTTGAACATTTACCAGTTTTGTAAAATACACCCTAGACTACAAGATAGAACAGAGCACTGATCACTCACACTTAATTATTCATGGCTAGTTGTCAAATACCAAGCAAATCAACAAGTCAAAGCAAACCTGTCTCTCAAGGCTCAAGTTCCCTAGTCTCAAAAGAGGGAGTTCCTAACTAGTGGCCATCAGAGACAAAGCCACATGACCAAGCCTTACTTAGTCCAAAAGGGAAAATCCTAATGAATGCTCCTCTACAGCTGAAGTCAACGTGATAGGGAAGAATACTCTGGTGTAACCACACATCAGTTCCATTACTTACCAAAGACGTCTCAACCCGCCAATGTGAGCACCTTGTTTTCCTTTACCAGAAGTGCCATGGGCCAAGGACACCCAGTCGGTGGCAAGGGCCTGCCCCTGAGAAAAGGTGTTCAGGCATCTGCTGGACAGGATCCACCTGGGTCACTGAAACTGTCACTGAACCAAATCTGGGCCCACTTGCCCACGCACAGTAAAGCCAATTTACTGACACCAGGGTGTGGTGAAGGAGTACGGTGTTTGTTGCAGGTACCAGACAAGCAGTTCAGATCTTCTGAGCATTAACACTGATCACTGGACAAGCCTAAGTTCACCTTCTTTCATCTTCTTTGAGAAAAAAACTAAAGATGCTCGGGCTTATTAGACACACGTCCTGTACCACATTAAATTGAAAAGTTGTAGGAAAACGTATGCTTTTAGAGGTTACAGAATGTTTGTATGTTTGCCAATCAAAACAGGCTGATATAAGTGAAGTGCAAGCTGCTCAGTCATGTCTGACTCTTTGTGATCCCCATGAACTATACTGTCCATGGAATTCTCCAGGCCAGAATACTGGAGTGGGTAGCCTTTCCCTTTTCCCAACCCAGGGATCAAACCCAGGTCTCCTGCATTGCAGGCGGATTCTTTACCAGCTGAGCCACGAGGGAAGCCCAGGAATCCTGAAGCGGGGAGCCTATCCCTTCTCCAGCAGATCTCCCCAACCCAGGAATTGAACTGAGGTCTCCTGTGTTGCAGGCAGATTCTTTACCAACTGAGCTATCAGGGAAGCCCATGCTGATGTAAAGAAACAGTTCAATTACTTGCTTCTTGGTTTTCACTAGAGATTAAAGTTTTTAAGGGTTAAAATTGTAATACATATGTAATTAAGCTTCTAAAAGTAGTAAGGGAAGGATTTCAATGCGTAAAGCAAGTAGGATATACACTGTCGGTGAGAGAAGATATTAAAAAATGGAAATATCTTTGTTCAGGGGGTAAAGGGAGAATAGTTTTGTCCCAGGGCTTCTGGTCTCTGGATGGGAAAAAAATAAAGGACAAACTAACATGGATACAGAAAGTGATGGAAGGTTTGTGGGAAAAGAATCTTAAGGAAAGAGTTTTGCATGTGGTCAAGATGTGCTCAGATTAGACTGAAATGAATTAAGTAAATGAAGTTTGCTATTAAAAGTAAGCTGGTGCAAGACTCAATGTGGTTTTCCCTCTCTGTTAAGGGAACAAACTTTTCCTGGAATATTGAGCTGCTTTTGATAACAGGTTGTTAAGTTTCCTTCTCTAGCTGACTCTGAGTTTTCCAGAAGACTCCTGAGGCATCTCAGGGAGGAAATATTAAACTAATTGGCATTATTTAGAATGTTAAATTACATGAAAAACATTATACGGAAAAAAATTCTCTGATGTTGTCACAGAGTGTAACTAATCATGACATGTAGTACTGGGCATGGGTGAGCAGACCCAAGTTTGGTTTAACAATTTTTGGTGACCCAGATGGGATTTCCATTGCATCTGGGTGCCAAAATCTGTTACTGAACAGAATTTGGGTCCCCTCCCCTGCACACAGTAAAGCCAATCTACTGACACCGGGCTGTGGTGAACAAAAGTGCAGCATTTATTGCAGACGCCAAAACAAGTTCGGGTCATTTGAGCATAAGCCACCCAGGCTCCTTGTTTGGCACCTGCAATAAATGTTGCCCCTTTCTTTTACCACAGCCCGGTGTCAGCAGACTGGCTTCACTGCGTGTGGGCGAGTGGACCCAAATTTCATTCAGTGACTTTCAACCTCATCAATTAAAACACAGTAAGGAAAATAGGAAAGGGAGCCATTGCATATTAAAAGATATTTAACAGCTATGAACCAAATACAATGTTTGGATACTGACTCAAATAAGTCAACTGTAAAACAACAGTTGTGAGCCAGAAAAATCTGGACAGGGATTGAGATTAAGGAAGATGATGATGATGCAGTTGTGCTTTTAACCAGCACTTTCCTTTTTTAGAGACACATCTGCAAATGAAGTGCTGTGACATGTGGAAACACTTTAAAATAATTTGGTGAGGGTGGGAGGATGGGGATGAATCGGTGAAATGAAGTTAGGCCTGAGGCTGAGCTATGGGACACAGAAGTTCGTTATTCCAGTCTCTCCATTTTTGTGCGTGTATGCATTTCCATTTTTTGTTTTTGTTTTTTAAAGAACAGTATTCTTACACAATTAAGTCTAGGTTTATATATTTTTATTGTGGTAAAATATATATAACATAAAACTTGCCGTTTTTACCATTCATAAGTGTAAAATCCACTGGCATAAGTACACACACAAAGTTGTGTAATCATCATCATTATTTCCAGAACTTTCTCATCTTTCCAAACTGAAACTCTGTCCCCATTAAATACTAACTCCCCATCCACCTACCCCAGCCTCTAGTACCATTCTACTTTTTGACTGTATGAATCGGATGACTTCATATAAGTGGACTCATACAGTATTTGTATTTTTGTCTGTCTTTTCTCATTCAGCATCCTATCTCTGAGGTCCATTCATGTTGTGAGGCATGTGTCAGAACTTCATTCTTTTTGTGGCTGAATAGTATTCTATTGGCTATAGAAACATTCCGCTTATCCATTCTCCTGTTGATTGGATTATCTCCACCACTCGATTGTTTCCATCTTCTGGTGACTGTGAATAATGTGGCTATGAACACTGGTATACAAGTACCTGTTCAAGTCCCTGATTTTCTACTCTCATGGGTATTTACAATACCCAGAAGTGGTATTGCTGGATTATATGGTAATTCTATGTTTGACTTTTTGAAGAACCACCAGCTGTACCATTTTACATTCTCACCAGCAATCCCAAAGTTTTCTATTTCTCTACATCCTCACAAACACTTGTTATTTTGCTTTGTAATAGCCACACCTATGGGTGGCAAAGACCCAGATGCTGGGAAAGATTGAGGGCAGGAGGAGAAGGGGACGACAGAGGACAAGACGGTTGGATGGCATCACCGACTCAATGGACATGAGTTTGAGCAAGCTCTGGGAGATACTGAAGGACAGGGAAGCCTGGTGTGCTGCAGTCAATGGGGCTGCAAAGAGTTGGACACGACTGAGAGACCGAACACCACCACCACCACTTAATGGGTGTGAACTAGTATCTCATATCCATTAACGTGTTTTTGATCTGCATTTCCCTGATCATTAGTGATGTTGAGCATCTTTTCATGTATTTATTGGCCATTTGCTCATCTTCCTTGGAGAAATGTCTATTCAAGTCCTCTGCCCATTTTTGAATCGTGTCGACTTTTTGCTGCTGGACTATAGTAGATTTACACTTAATTCATGACCACGAAGGGAAGTGTAAGCACTGTGTCTGCTGCCACTGTTCTACCTTCTGAGTCATCTGGAGCTGCTGGAATACTCCACCTGACCAAGCGGCGACCAAGGTGGCCAGCCTGACCAAGGCCACCTGCCATTTGCAACAACCACCTACGCTCAGAGGCTATAGCTGTACATAAATATACTCTAACTTTTCCCCCAATATTTAAAATATTTTCAGTGGATCTTAATATAAAATGAACCATGGTTTGATCATTTTCTGTATTCTGACACCCCAAGCTGAAATATAAAATATTTGTCTGTATTTGAGAAGGTAGAGTTTACCTTTGAGAATAACTAAACAGAAGTCATCATTTCTCAGATGTAAGAAAGTTCTTCAAGAGATTTTCTAAACAACCTTCACACAATGAGCTGACTACCTCTGGGTAGCCATCTTTATTCTCAATAGTTCTGCCGGAAATAGAGTTCGGGTATAGCTCAATCCAGACTCTCACACAGCCCCTGGGTCTTGACTCATGGGGACTTGGAGGGACAGTGAGAGAGGAGACAAGTGGACCTCTCCTGCCCTCGAGTGCACCAAAGGTAAACCAGCACTCTGGCTGGCTCAGCTAGCATCTATTTTAACAAAACCTGATTGAAACAACTGAGTTCTAAGGGATTTTTACAACTCATCAGACAACTTGAAATGATACCTAATCAAACTTGATATTCACATTACATTTGTAAGTAGGAGAATGCCAATGATAAAATCTGTATTTTTAGTAGGAAAAAGAAAGATTGTTACAGTTACACGTCAAGAAATTATATCAGGAAGTTAGGAAGAGGAAGAAAACTGGTGTCATCCATAGACAGAGAGGAGAGAATTAAAGGCAAAAGGTTAATGAAATCAAGAGGGGTGACAAACCTCAGGGCCCAGGTGGGAGGGGGTGCCTCAACACTCAGCTGCGTGAGAGACCCAAGGAGACAGGACAGGTGAATCACAGTGGGAAATGCCACGAGGGCTCTCGGAACAACAGGTATGACAGACAAGAGAGGACCTTAAATAGTTTAAGAAAGACCTGAACCATATTTTGTAACCTTGACCTAATAAACATACAGAATTCACCAAACAGAGAATGCATGTACTTTCCAAATAAACACAGAATTTTTAAAAATTTGACTACATAAGCGGTCACAATGGAAGTCTCTGCAAGCTGTTAAAAACTGCCATCTTTACAGATCAGAATGTGAGAAATAGGATAGATAAAACAGACAAAATACTATTCTTAAAAAGCAGAGTCTTGGACTTCCCTGGTGATCCAGAAAGGGCTGTGGGATGAGATGTATACTGAAATAATCTTGGCAAGTTACTTAAGACTTTTATGTATTTTACCTTAAAGAACAAAAATGTTCATGTAAGTGTGAGGGGGGATGTCACTAAGGAAACAGTAACGACACAAAGGTTTAGGATTTTCCAGTCTAATTCTCCCCAAAATTGCTACTGATATTACTTCAGCCTGTTTTTTGATGGGTCCTGTAATCCGACACAGAAATAATTTACAAACTCAATGTAATTAAATTTCAGAAATGTTCAGGAAACCTAATACACACAAACATTAATATGTTTTAAACTATTTAATCTTTGAATATAGAGACAATTAAGTTCTTTTGGTTGTTGTAAACACTATCATCATATCTGAATCAATCATATGAATAATAATTCACCATTTACAAGGTACACAGAGCCAACCATTAAATTCATTTTTTAAACATAAAAGCTTTATTTTATTACAATAAACCAAGTATATTGCTAAAAATAATGTTAAAAAAATAACCAGAATAACCACATTATAAATAACCATAAATAATCCAATTAGCACAAATCTAAAAGGCAATTAGAAATATACAATGAAAATAAGGAACTTGATGAAATTACAAAACTCACAAGATGGAAATGCACATGGGCACAGGAGAGGAAATGGAGAAGACAAACTCTCAGCACTCAGCCTGAAAGGCTGGCTGGGGGCGGGGGATGCTCAGGCCCCCAGGATCTAGAAATGGTTCCCTGTTTATTACACCAATGTCAGCTCAGTTCTCTTATTAGACTTATGCTCGGTCAATAGCAGCACGACAGCTGGGACCAGGAGCAAAACCAGGGTGCTCTCCACTAACCACTTGCCCCTACCTCAAGTTCTGAGGCAGGTACCTGGACCCAAGGTCCCCCGAGGCAGAGCACAGGAGGCACCGCCAGGCACATTCTCTCATTTGAAACCCCACTAACATCCAGCATTAGGTCCCACCAGGAGCCACGCTGGCTCGCAAGGTATCAATGGCTCCTCAGCCCCAACAGACAGGGTCAAGGTTGAGGCACTCGCTGTACTAAGAAACTGAGATGCTTGCCGCAGGCCCCCGCATAGTCCTCCATCACCCAGGCCGAAGGGTCTCTCTGCTCTACCTTCTCAACACGTTTGATAACCAGACTGTTTGATTATTTTTGACACTGAATTGCCTCTTTTTGTTTCTATTTGTGCTTTATCTCTTTCACAACAATTTCTGAGGGCAAAAACTCACACCCTACAGGCCTGTCTCTGAAACCCCATTGAGCCCCCAAACAATTCACTATACAGAGCGGGTGTCTCCTTGCTAGCTGACAACTGACAATGCAGGCTTACACTCTGTGGTTAGTGGACAAACCCAGGCTGTGCTTTGTACTTTGATAATAGATAATTCCATCATTAACAAGCAGGGCGTTACTCACACTGGGCTCAGTATCTGATGTTAAAGTACAGGAAACAAAGGACAGTTTGGGACATCTTCGAGGAAAAGGATAAATAGCAATACTGATCCATTTACAGGATTGAAAGTCTCCTGGCCTAGATACTAACCTTTTTAAGAGAATCTCCATGCCTTTCCTGAATATATTTCAGGAATGCTGTGGTCCATTGCAGAGTCGTGGCCTTATCGGTCTCAGCATTGCAGAACGGGACTAAAAGGTTCAACTCGTCACAGCAAATGCGGATTCTGCGCCTATGGTCAAAATCCAAATTAATAACATCGAAAAGCTGACGCAGAACAAGGGAATAAAATGAATACCTAA